>NC_088921.1:55167500-55485000 GCF_038396675.1 Hydra vulgaris
AACGGTCGAATAATAAATACACATACATTAGGGGTGTACAGAAAAAAAATTTTAGATTATGAAGAACCAAACCTAAATTTCAGCAATATTGAACCACTCTTTCCTTGCCCTCAAAGCACATGTTTGGAAAAAAAAGGACCCAAAAATGACCAAAAACGGATTACTTTAAGTATCTTGAGGGCAAGGCTAGCATAAATATCTATAATAAATTTTTTTTCAGGGTTTAGATAAATATCTGTATTTTTGATTAAGAAAGTATGATCTTTTTCTTTCTTCTTAAAAAACAATTTACTTTTTAAATTAACTAAAAAACCTTTATTACGGTGTTGTTTTTATAACTTTTTCAACAATAAAGTTTAAACTTTATTTTTCAGATTCATAATATATTGAGAATATAAAATGAGTAATTCTATTCATATATTGAATATAAACATTTGCTAACTATATATAGTTAGCAAATGTTTATATTCAATATATGAATAGAATTACTCAATTTATGTAAGTTTAATACCATTACCAAACGAAAAAATATGTTCTTAACTTATAACTACAATATTTGTAATTTTATAAGTAGCGATATGAAACTCAAATTAAGATATAATGTGTTGTATATATCATTTAACAAGTTAAAAGAAACTATATAAAATATAGCAAATATTTAAATAATATATTTAGCATTTTTCCGACGTTTATAACATTTGCAAATATATTCTTGGTTATTTAGATTAATGGTAGTGATAAATACTTAACTTGCAATAAATATGTATAAAGGAAACGAAAAGTGCGAATTTGAAAACAAATTTAAGTTAAGATTTAAAAAAAAAAAATGAAATTGTTTATTATTAAATAAGCTAAACCTGAAGCTACTGGTAATTTCTAGTTTTTAAGAAACTTGAACAATTTAATGTATATTATATATTTAAGATAAAGAGTAATCTAAATTATCTCAATAAAATATAATGAACTAAAACTATGCATTTAGATATTCAACTTCAAACAGGCATGGATTTTCTACAGCATCTAGCATACCTGCAGTCTATGCTACCTAAAACCACCAAAAAATCAGTTTATTTACTCGCTTCGTAAAAATTTGGAAAATTTGAAAGTTTTGATTGTAACTGTGTTTTAGCTAAGGTAAAGAAACCCTAGATAAAAGCAGAGTTTGAAGTTGTTAGTGAATTAACTATTCAAAAATCTTATCAAACTTGACACGCAGTATTCTCATTAAAAAAACAAAAAAAAAATAGATTCTCCTTAAGCTTTAAAAAATCAGAAAAACTTCGAGAATTACTTTAAAAAAAGTTTTTTGGGTAGGCAAGCCAGATTTGAAGAACATTATTAGGACCAACAAAAAAAGGTCTGACAAGATAAGATCGAAGAGTTGATGCATCTGGAAGATCAGGAAGGAGAAGGAAAGTTTATTCTTGGGACAGAGGTTAAGAAATTTAGTAGAAAGGTTAAACTTTACAATTAAAAGTATCAAGTGATATATCACTTATAAAACATTTCGTTATAATTAATATCATTTTATGCTTGTAAACAGCAGAGAGTAACAGAAAGAAAAATAGAACGAAAGATGTGCGATCAACCCAGGCTCGTAGGAACAAAAATTCTGTTGAGGAGGTGAGGGCGGGCAGTACTAACTCCGAAATACTTTTTTTTTTTGCTTTTGTTTCTACAGTCATTTTTCCAGTCAATTTCTTCAAAATTGTATATTTGAAAATTAAAATGTCCCTGCTGCCCCCCTCTGCTTGCTACGGGGCTGCAACATAATCAAATTATGAAATTGAACTCAATTCTGATTTGAGTTCTGATTCATTTTATATTTCTGATTTTGAGCCTAGTAACTGTTATCAAAAAGAACCATCTCAATCTAACTGTACAGCAACTGCAGAAATTCCAATAGTATTCTGGGAACGTTGCGCTAATGGCTACGTTAAGTGATGCTTTCGCCTAATGGCTACGTTAAGTGCCATTTTAACTAAAGATGGTGTTGAACTTAAAAATATAAATTGCAGTAAATCAACAGCCTTTAGAAAGATGAAACTAGCAAATAAAAATACTTTATCTTTAGCAAAGAGGATGTAAAAAATGTAATAGAAGCTTCTCCTTATCCATGTGTTATACATTTTTATGGAAAAACTCTTTATGAAATTAATGCAGGAAAAATGTTCAAGATTGACAGGCTGGCAGTTCTTGTGAACATTGAGGGTGAGACGCACGTGTTAGGTGCTCTTTTCTTAACTTCCTCTTCTGGTAATGATCAATATACAAATATTATGAACCTACTAAAGGAGTATAAACTTGAATCAAAAGTAGGAGGTCTTTGTTTTGATACAACTGCAAGCAACACCGGGATTAAAAGAGTTTCAATCATAAAGATATCCAACGATTTAAATAAATATTATTTAATACTAGCCTGCAGGCATCACATAACAGAATTAAGAATGGTGCATTTCTGAAACCATACAACAAATGAGTTGCTACAGAAACAGAAAACTTATTGTTTCAAAAACTTAAGAGTCTATTTGAACATCCTAATTTTAGTTATGCCCCAAGTGATCTGTGCAAGTTTAACTGGAAGGAGGTGATTGGTCGTATAAGTGAAAAGGCTGCTGAAGATTCTATGAACTTTTGCAAAGCATATATAGAAAGGGGATAGCAGGAGAAAATAAATGTGAAGAAAGATGAAAGCTGGCTGAATTAGTTGTGACATATCTATCACTTTCTGTTTAAGCCCGTTTTCTTGGTAAAACAATTTACATTATGAAAATGCAGCTTTTGTTTTATCAACTTGACTTTGTTGAAAAAAACAATGATCTCAAAAAAGAAATCAAGCTTATCGCAGAGTTTGTGATCTGTTTTTATGTCAAGTGGTATTAAGAATCAAGTAATGTGTCAAAGGCCCCCAACTTAAATATTAAAGCTATCCATCAGATACATCAATTTAGAAATAATTTACAAACACACCTGGTACTTGGAGTTAACTACGATTACACTAGCTCTACTGGATGAGGATTTGCCTTCGCATAAAAAACAAAAAATTGCAACTGCAATTCTTTCATTTAAAATGCCTCTGGCTGAACACTTTAAAAATGAAAACAAAAAAATTAAAGACATCAGGAAAATAATAGAAAAAAATTGTTCGTGCTGAGAAAGATCCACCAAGATTAGCCCCTTTGGTAGATGAGCTTTTTTACCTTATGTTTAGCTTTAATGATTTAACTAAAAAAAAAAAAAAAAGACTGGCTTTTACTTCCACAGTGAAAGCCAGTCATTTTTTGCAATAAAATCTCCAATACATTTTTTGCAATAAAATCTCCAAAACATTTTTTGCAATAAAATCTCCAAAACATTTTTTGCAATAAAATCTCCAATACATTTTTTGCAATAAAATCTCCAAAACATTTTTTGCAATAAAATCTCCAAAACATTTTTTGCAATAAAATCTCCAAAACATTTTTTGCAATAAAATCTCCAAATTTTGCAAAAAAGTAAAAAAAAAAAAGCGAAGTGTGGTCTTTGAAGACAAATTAAAAAATTGTAGTCATAATTTAAAGAGTATTTTATTTTATTCTGAATAGAATATTTCAAATAATAAACGTACATAAAATGAGTAATTCTATTCTTATTTACATTATATACATTTGCAAACTATATTATTGCACTATTTTATTGCAACTATATTATTGCAATATATTGCAAACTATATTATTGCAAATATATACATTTGCAAATATATACATTTAAATATAAACACTTGCAAACTATATTATTGCACTATATTATTGCAACTATATTATTGCTATATATTGCAAACTATATTATTGCAAATATATACATTTGCAAACTATATTATGAATCTAAATAAAAAAGATTGAATTTAATTGTTGAATAGGTTATAAAAACAATGCCGCACCACGTAATAAACGTTTTTTAGCCGATTTAAAATGTAAATTATACTGTTTTTTGAAAAGAAAGAAAAAAACCATACTTTTTTAATCAAAAATAAAGATATTTATCTAAACCTTGAAAAAAATTTATTATAAATATTTATGCTAGCCTTGCCCTCAAGAAACTTAAAGTAATCCGTTTTTGGTCATTTTATATATATATATATATATATATATATATATATATATATATATATATATATATATATATATATATATATATATAAACACTTATTTATATATATATAGATATATATAAATAAAGTATGTATATTTATATATATATATATATATATATATATATATATATATATATATATACATAAACACTTATTTATATTTATATATATATATATATATATATATATATAAATAAAGTATGTATATTTATATATATATATATATATATATATATATAAATATATATATATATATATATATATATATATATATATATATATATATATATATATATATATATATGTATATGTATATATATATATGTATATATATATATATGTATATATATATATATATATATATATATATATATATATATATATATATATATATATATACATAAACACTTAAATAAGGAATCGTATGATGTAATTGAAAACATAGTAGTTGTAATTAAGAAAAGTTTATAATATAGGTTACCAGAATGAAATTCTTTGTATTTTTTAACTTTGTTGCTTTAATTTACCTTGTAATTAAAGGTTGGTTTCTAATAATGTTAAGGTTGGCTTTCAATAAATAATAACATAATATAATATAATAGTGCTGCTCACTTGAAGTGGGATGAGTCCAAACTATGTAGAGTTTGTAACTGCAGCAGCTGTAACACACAAAAATATAAACATAATAAAAATTAGTATTTAAAATGTTCATCCAATTTGTTTTTAAATTGTTTGAAACTGACTGCGTCTATTGTTTCTTGTTTAAGATTGTTCCAGTCGTAGTATATTTCCTGTATTCTGCCTTCTCAGTTTACTATTGTGGCCATTAGTTTTATATTGTTTATCTAGCATTTTGGGTTTTGTGTGGAAATTTATGATATCGTACTTTTTCAAATATTTGAAAATTTGTATCAAATCACCATTTCTTGTTCTGTTCTTCAACGAAAGTAAATCCAACCTTTTAAATCTCTCTTCATAACTGTATCCTTTCAAACTATTAATTCTAGAAGCTCCTTGTTGGACACTCTCTATCTTTATATAATAAGGCTAAAAACAAGAGTTTCGTCATTTTTTCATCTAAATATTTAAAATTGTGTTTGATCTGAACTAGCTTTTGATTTGCTTTATTTATAGCTTTATTTACATAGTGTTTCCATTCCAAATGTACGCTGTGAAATGTACGCTCCTAAATACTTTTTCACGCTTATGTAGATTAAAGCTGTATTATTCATTAAAACTTTATACTGGTTATTTCCTTTTATCATATACTTACATTTTTTCTGGTTGAATTTAATCAACCACTCATTTGATCACTCCACTAATAAGTTTATATCTTGGTAAAGTTCAATAATGTCATTATTGCTTTTTATTGCTCTAAGGATCTTTTTGTCTTCAGCAAAAAGCTTACAGCTTGATTTTATTTTGTTGGAGATATCATTAATATACACTACAAATAATAGTGGTCAAGCAATAGTCTATTTTTAAAAAATTCCTGGCACTAGTCTAATAATTTTGATTTAAAATCAAAAGCATTCAATTTTAAAAACAATTTTTTGTGATCAACTGAAACAAACGCTTTGGCAAAATCTAGAAATAAAACTATTACATCCAAACCATTATCAATTGAACTTGTGAAAAAATCTCGAGATTCCAATAAGTTCATCACACAACTTTTTTTATTAACAAATCCATGTTGGTTTTATTGATTAATTTATTTTGTACTAGATTTTTATCATTTTATCTTTAAATATCTTTTCCATGACTTTACAAAATACTGATGTTCTAAGATACAGGTCTATAGTTGCATGGGTTCAACTTGTCACCATTTTTAAGCAGTGGGACGATATTTGCACACAACCATAATTTCGGAAGTTTACCCGTTCCAAATGATTTATTAAACAATAATGATAATGGTTTGGCTAAAGTGGATTTGCACTCTTTTAAAACTTTTGGATGAACTCTGTAGTCTCCAGTTGCTTTATTAATGTCCGGGTTGTTTAAGTATTCTTCTACAACCGAGGCATTAAAATCTGGATTTCTACAGATTTTTTGTGTTTCTATATCTATCATTGGAGCAGACGAAGCTTGTGGTTTATTGAATACTAATGTAAAATATTGATTCAATGTATTTGCAACTACTTTTAAATTAGTTTCGGTAATACTATTTTTTAGTTGGATCCCTCTGATATTGTCTTTAACTTTACTTTTATTGGTAATGTTTAAATAAAAATTCTTGGGGTTAAACTATAACTTTAAAGTTAAACCCCAAGAAATCGTTTATTCTTTTATTCACCCTTCTTTTTTTAAATCTTGTTTAACTCTTTGTATTTTGCAAGTATTGCAAGTAAACGATTTTCACTGAGTTTCTGCCTTCAACATTTAAACCAACATTCTTTTGAACTTTTTTTTTTACAACGCTTTCAATTCTTTTTTAATTTAGAAAGGCTTTGTGTTAGTTTGAATTTAAATAAAGAGTTTATATCCTTCTTTATAAAGACTTACTCATTTTTTGTAATACTTGTTTATATCCAAGCCTTTGAATTTATCGCCCCTGTTTAAGATTTTAAAATAGTTGTTTAAATCATCAAATTTTCCTTGATTGTAACTAAATTTGTCTTTTTAAAGTACAATCCTGTCTGTACAAATTCATGACTGTAATTATATTTAATGATGCGATGACCGTAGGTAATATCTCCCAATGGGGAAAGGTGTACCAGTTTATAAACTCTATTTTGATTCTCAGTTATAATAAAATCCAGTACATTTGTTTTGTTACCAATGTTATTTTGAAACGTTGACTCAATCATATTCTGATGCATGAAGCAATTATTTAAACATTCTAAAAAATTTTGGCTGGTCCATCAGTCTCACCAGTTAGTGTGCCATAGTTCTCTTCTGTTTTCTTTGACTGTATTGAAATTAAAACCCCCACAAAAAAGAATTCGGGTGTATTTTTTTTATAAACTCATTGAATGTGGAAAATTAATAGACGCTGTGATGTTGATATAGTTACTTATGTTAATAATTCTGGTTCTGTACATTCTGCCAAATAATATATTACGGTCATTTAACCATTTTCTTGAAATTTCATACGCTTTTACATCGTTTTGCACGTATACACACGCTCCTCCACCTCTACTAACGCCTCTGTCTCTTCTAAATAAGGTGTACCCATTAATATTAGTTACTGACTCATTATTCTATTTAGTTTTACAAATCATAACTACATTAGCTTTACTTGTGTTAATTAGTTAAATTAGATCGTCAAACTTATTGTTTAATAAAGTTGCGTTCACGTTATTTTGCCGAGTTTTGATAATAAACTTGATGGTGCATTAACTTTTTTATACGTATTTTAATTTCAATTTTCTGTAAAATATCGTTTCTGATAACAAATCGAAATTTTGAACTTTTAACTTCCTTTATTAATTTAGTCTATTTCTTTCATGAAGTAGCAATTTAAGACTAGTTTTTTGTTTATACGTTAGGTCTGGATTGATAAATACTTTATTTTTATATGTCTCGAATTTATTTAAATCTCTAGCCACACTTAAAGCTTGTTCCCGATATGATGAAACAACTAGTTCAATAACTAGTGGTCCTGGTCTATTTTTGTCTCTACTGTTTAACCTGAAATGTTTGACAAAACAGGATTTTTCTAACCCAATAGCATCAAATACTTCTCCAATACTTTCATCATCATCTTCTTTAATTTTATCCTGGCTTTTTCGTTTCGATTCCTTTAATCCAAACACTAGTACATTTTTTTCTTTTTGACTTTTCATTTTTGTGCAGCTGAAATTGCATTTAATAATCTCGTTTCTGAGTCACTGATAGGGGGTGTCTTTCGTATGTCTTCTTAATATGACTACTAAAGAGTGGTTTATTGTTATTTTGATTGCATTGCCCAACTATTTTTAAACTTCCATTTTCGGTATTAAATCTTTCATTTTCCTTCTCGACTTTGCTAATGCGTTCGAATAATTTCTTTCCAAGTACCTCAATAGCAGTATTAATTGCTTGAGTTGTATCTTTTGATACTACCGTTATTAAAACAAAATTTAAAAAATGTGTTTAACTAGACTGCCTTCTTTAGGCCGCCACGTTGTGTTTTAGTTGAACAAATACTATCAATAAAATAAAACATAACATATACTATCAATAAAATTAAAAAACGATTAAAAATTTGCGGTTTTTGCGGTCGCTGGAAAAATCCTATTGGCAGTTAGTTAGAACTTTCTTTTTTTTGTTTGTGAAAAATTCGTTTGAGAAATCAAATGAGTATTAAATAAAACACAAATAATTTATTTACAAAAAAAAATAAAGACTTAGATTGAATTTAAACAATGTCAGTAAAAATCATTGAAATACTTAATTAAACACCAACTTGGGCTTCGTTCATATTTAAAACTGTTGCGGAATGCTTCTTAGTATGTTAAGCAACATGTGCACAATCACCTCATATTATTGAATTTTGGCCGCTGTACCAATTCTTTCCAATTACTGTTTCACAATCCCAGCACCGAATACAAATGAAATGCGAATTGCATTTTTAACGTTACTTTTAATTTTAGACCAGATTGTTTCCACCGAGTTTAACATCAGACTAAAGGATCCTAAACTTTTCAACTTAGCTTGAAAATTTTGAAACACCCTTTCAAAACAAGCGTGACTAGGAGCATTGTCTGTTACTAATTAGAGCTGAACATGTTCCTAACATATTCAGCTCTTTTTTGTTTATTTTCTTTACCGTTTCTTTTAAAAAGTACCTTGCGCACTTTTTTTAATGAAAACAATCAGCCTACGAGGTAATTGGTGGTTGTTGTTGTGCTTCTGTCATTCGGTGAAGATAAAACATAATGTTTTCTTTCAACTTGTTTGGTTGTATGTATTTTTTTTGTTGATATTATTAACTTATTCAAATTCATGTTCCAGAAAACCTTTTATATTGACCTATAATTTTACATTGTGAACTGCAATTACAAATTATGTATTCTCATTTACATATTACTATTTATTAACTACAATTTCTGTATTCTTTATTACATATTACGGTGCTTCTCAATAAGATTTTACGATTTCTTAATTACATGTTGTGTATTTAATTACATATTACAATATATAAATTACATATTGTGTTTTCAATTATATGTTGTGATTTTTTAATTAAAACTTTCATGTTCTCAAATATATTTAATGATATGCTTATTATATTTAGACTTGCTCTTCTAACGATATCTTTTAAACCTGTTTGGTGTAAATGTGTGCATCGAAATTCTAATTAACATTCGCTGCATTCTAATTTTACAAAGTATAATTTAAATGTCATATTAATAAATACTAATATTTATAATAATAAATACTAATATTTACAATATATATAATAAGCTATTAGTAAATATTTATAGTTTTTAACATTACTACACCTTTTTCTCACTCCGAGTTTACTCTAACCACTTTTATTTTTCATGTTTGTCTTAAAGACACTTATGGTTTTTCTTTTAAGAAAAATATTTGATGAAACATTTTTTGGATAATGTTTTTTCATACCCAAAATTAAATTTGGCAAACTGCAGGTGAAGAAAATTATTAATGGCCTAAACACTAATAAGCCTTAACACTTTCGCTCATTTTGTTTATATGTTTTCCTTACAGTCTTCATACCCTAACTTTGGAACCAAAATAAATACTTTTTTTATTGGACAATCATACGATTACTTTTGAACTTAGAATCAGCATTATTGTTACAAACACCACGGTGCTAATCATTCTTCTTTCTCCTGTTGAATTCTACATACTAATCATTCTTCTTTTTCCAGTTTGATTCTACATACTAATCATTTACATTTAGAAAAGATTTTTGTTTACTATCTTTATATTTCTTTGGTGTCTACAAACATACACAGCCCATTATTATCAAGCATATGTAAGCAACAAAATATAAACAAATATTTACATAAGTCAATAAAGTTACAAATAAATTTACTAAATATACATAAGAATAAAAAATTATTATACATTTTTATAGCTTAATTAAATAATTTTGATTGTATAAAATTTCTGTGTTTTTACTGTAGTTGTTCCGTTGTATTCTGGTTTCATCTGAAATTATATAAAAAATTAGATACTAGGAAATTTAAACTGTTAAAAAACTGGTATTTACGATAAATATCCTTGTGAGTCACTTGATTTTTTAAATTTAGGAATCATAGAAGTATCAAGCAATATGCCATTAGGTACATCTTTCAAGTTTCCAATACCTGCACCTAAAAGCAAATATTAATTTGAATATGTAATACAGTTTAAAGAGTCTAAAGGAAAACCAAAACAATGAAATAACATTAAATGTTATGTCAAATGTTATCTTTATATTTTTTGGAAGAATTGAAGCAAATTTTTACAAAAAACATCCTTCCCAAAGTTAACTTATTTTACAGATTATGAATTTTATTTTTATTGTGAGGATTTCCAGTAAAATTTAGAAAGTTCCTCCTTCACACAGGACCGGTACGATTAGGTGTGTCATGAGAGGATGGTGGAGGGGTGTCAGTAAAATTTAACAAGCTTCACCTACACATACCCAATTAAATATATACGAATATGTATATATATATATATACATATATATATATATATATATATATATATATATATATATATATATATATATATATATATATATATATATATATAAATATATATATATATATATATATATATGTATATATATATATTTATATATATATACATATATATATGTATATATATATATATATATATATATATATATATATATATATATATATATATATATATATATACATACAGTATATATATATATACATATATATATATATACATATATATATATATACATACAGTATATACATACTGTATATATATATATATATATATATATATATATATATATATATATATATATATATATATATATATATATATATTTTATATATATATATATATATATATATATATATTATATATATATATATATATATATATATATATATTTATATATATATATATATATATATATATATATACAGTGCTTTTTTTCTCCTGGAACTCACCGGAACGGCGTTCCGGTACCTTTTTTTTGATATATATAATTTTTTTGCTTTATATAAACATTTTTTTCCTCGTATTATTATATAATGAAAATAGTTCATTTTTAAATATTAAACATTCTTTGCAGATTTGAAAACATTACAGCGCTGCGTTTCAAAATTTGCTCGAGAAGAATTTAATTTATTTTCATCTTTTCTTAATAGCGTTCGTTTTAATGACGCCAAGTTCTTTGTTTTTCCGATTATGAATTCACCAATCAATTTATTTTTGGATTTAGTGAAGCTTGAAAGTGTTACAGCTAAAGGACTATTTGTTGCCTTACTTGAATGTCTTCATTCTTAAGGGATGAAAGATGAATATTTGAAAAATTATTTAGTTTCTGTAACATGTGATGGCGCAGCAGTGATGTTAGGATGCTAAAGTGGCGTTTTTAAATTAATCACTGAAAAGTTTCCTTTTGTTATAGTTTGGCATTGTGCTAATCATAGACTGGAACTATCAGTAGGCGATACTATTAGGGAGATCTCAAGTATTAGCAGATTCAAATCATTTCTTGATAAGCTTTACGTCGTGTATCATGCTTCCCCAAAATTAGCAGAGAGTTACGTTCATGCGCAGAATTATTTAATATTCAGATGCTGAAAATTGGTCGAATTTTAAATACACGTTGGGTGTCATCTAGTTTCCGTTCAGTTTTTGCAGTATGGGAAAATTACGAAGCGCTTGTGAAACATTTTGAGAAAGCGGTGGTTGATCCTCCAAGGTTTAAAAAAAAAATTACATCAACAGAGTTTTCAATGGATCTAGGATTAATGTATGATGCTCTCCAAGAATTATCAGAATTGAGTTTGGACCTACAAGAGCGCAATATTGATCTATACAAAGCAAATCAAAAAATTAAAGCTCTTGTTCAAGTATTCGAAGAAAGAAGAAATAATGGTGGTCCCTATTACAAATTCGCTTTAGTCTCAGTACAGAATCTCCGTTTTCATGGAGTTTTACTTCACAATAAAAATTCCAAAAACAATTCAGCTATTAATCCTAATGCCTTTTATATAAAACTAAAAGAGTCAATTGAAAAAAGGTTGCTTGCTGACAAAGATGTTGAATTAGCTCATTGGGCTCGCATCTTAGATCAAAATCATTAGCCTGATAACATAAACAACCAAGTGACATTTGGAGAAACTGAAATCAGAAATCTGTCGTTAAGACTACAGTTAAATGAAAGAGAAATGATTCGTGGATTCCGTGAATACCTGGCAAAAAAAAACATATCCTGAAAATTTAGTTCATTTGGTACACGCTCTACATACTATTCCCATTTCCTCAAGTGAATGCGAAAGAGGGTTTTCACAGATGAATCTGATCATCACACCAACAAGGGCTTCATTAATGGCAAAAACAGTTTCAACGTTGTTTTTCATTAAATTAGTGGGACCACCGCTAACAAGCTTCGATCCTTCAAAGTACGTTGATTCATGGTTACTTAGCGGAAGGCATTCAGCAGTAGACACTAAGAGCAAGAAAAGGAGACGAGAGGATATGTCCAACGAAAATTTGCAAAAACTATGGGATTTGTTATAAAAGTTTATAGTTTTGTAAAGTTTGTATTTTATATACAGTGACTGACCCCTCCCCCACTCACCCCCTATCCAATAAAAACATCTGTCATTATTTGAAACTAGTAAATCAAAAAAAAATTCTTTTTTCAAACCCATGCTTTATGCAAGCAGAATTCTATTGGGCCTAGAAATTCTTTTTTTGTTATCTTTTGTAGAAGGAAAAATTACTGTTTTTTTTTTTTTAAATTTAAAAATTACTGTTTTTACTAAATTTTTGTTTTTTAACTTAATAACTTAAAACAATAGGTTTTTAACTTAATAACTTAAGACTTATTACTTAATAACTTAAAACAATAGGTTTTTAACTTAATAACTTAAGACTTATTACTTAATAACTTAAAACAATAGGTTTTGAATCGCTGCGCTTTAATGTCTTCGAAACTGCAAATAATTTGCAAATCAATGATTTTTGTGACGTAATACGCAATTCATATCAAATAAATAAAATGTATGGGAAAATACAAATTAAATTTTTGTTAACCTAATTAACTTTTTTTGGTCAAATTTTTCCATTTCCTTGTATTGTCATCGAAAATGATTAAGTGTGCAAAATTTGAGCAAAATTGGTTGAGAAAAAAGCTTTCAAAAATTGATTTCAAATTTTGTGGCACACAAACATATATATATATATATATATAGAAAGTAACCTTATATAAAGCATGGAAAAAAGCTTCTTTGGAAAACGGTTTCTTATATTTGTTCCCGCCTTTATGGGTATGATGTAAGGGGGAGCCTACCAACAGCTATACATATAAAAATTATTCATAAATTAAATTACTAATTTCTGCCTCACTTTTGAAATATAAAGAAAAATACAGGTGAGTTCCGACACCTTTTTTTTTAGAAAAAAAGCACTGTATATATATATATATATATATAAAATTACATACGATATAAATAAAAAATATTGCCCGCTTTTTTTTTTTTTTTTTTGTCTATTTGTATCATCATCTAACCCAATAATCCAATTGGTACAATCACTAAAAATATATTGCTCACCTTTTATTGTGTGTTGATATCTTAACTTATACAGATGTTTAGCTGCTCCAATAACATCTTCTCTCAATCGTTCTAGTTCATGATGAAGAGCACATTTATTTAATCTCTAAACAGTAATTTCTATTATTACAAATTCAACTACCAACAAGTAATTCTTTTTATCAATCTTGAACAAATTTCGTTCTTATCATATTAGCACAGAAACATTATTTTGAAATGTGGTAAATAAACATATAGTGAAACATCTTATCACACCTCCAAAAATTAGCAGATTCATTTTTATTTATTGTACTTTTTATCTTAATTGGAAGAGTATAGAGATATATTTCAAGGATTATTTTTCACGTTTACATTAATATATTGTTGTATTTGATATTTATTTTAATCATGTCTTGGAGTTGTATGCAACTATATTTGTATCTACTACGTATATTTTGAACTTTATGTTTATGATAATTATATTTGTATATCTTTACCGCCAATCTGTGATTGGTTACTTGCAGGGCCGACGACCGGGGGCATATTCTTTTCCCCCACCCACTTTTTTCCTAAAGGTTTTTTTTTTTAGAACATTCTAGATATAAAGTCTTATTTTAAGAATCGAGGATTGCGCCCCCCCTCCCCACACTTTGAAACCCGGTTGTCAGCCCTGACTTGTAAACACTTAGTTGTTGCAAAATAAACATGTATATATATATATATATATATATATATATATATATATATATATATATATATATATATATATATATATATATATATATATATGTATATTTATATATATATATATATATATATATATATATATATATATATATATATATATATTTATATATATATATGTATATATTTATATATATAATAAAAGTTTGATAAAAACAATTAAAACAAAAGTATTGTTTGTTATGATTTTGTTAAGCAAATCTTCATTATCATAACTTTAGAGATCATGATCATGAAGCTGAAGAATAATAAAAAAAAGAAATAAAAGCTACTTTTTTTAAAACTTGAAACAAATTTTTATTTTAAAACCAACAATTTATTTGTTTTTATTATCTTTTTTTATTGTTACATTTATTAATTTAAAAATTAACTTTTTAAAACTAACTTTTTATTTAAATTTTAACTGAAAAAAAAATTAAACGCATCAACACGTGTAAAAACCACTAAATAGTTCTTAAGAACACAATAACATAAACAGTAACATAAGAACACAATAACATAAACAATAACATAAGAACACAATAACATAAAAAGTAAATTGACTAACTAATCATTATTTACAATTTGTTTTTTACGTTATTTTGATCCTAGTCTTTAAAAAAGGGGCTTTGTTCTATTTTTCTTTTCCTTTTTTTTTACTTATTTATTATGTTATTACATATTTTTTATTTAATAATAAACAATTATTTATTATTAAATATTATTTATAATAATACTTATATATTATCATATTTTTAAAATTATTTTCACATTATAATAATGTATTGAATATATTCATATTTAAATCTACAAAAATAATCATTAACACTTAATTATAAATTTATAATTATACAATTTTTGTATTCTGAGAAGGAGAGTGTGTTCTATTTAAGTAAAAAAAAATGGTATGGTTTAATAATATTCGGTGAGTGATTAACTTTGAATAGATAAAGAATATTTTAGATAGATAAATTACTAAATAATTCATAGGTTAAATTACCAATGGTTTTTTGGTGAAAAAGTTCCTATAACTAATAATAACAAATGTTTAAATACGAACGTACAGCAAAAAAAAAACTAGTTGTACGTACGAACAAATAATTTGACATTAGATAATCGGTATCGGTTTATCAAGATGATGCGGTACTGGTATCGGTTATGTGGGTATCGTTTAGTATCGGTGCGATACCTTGCAGTATCAATATCGAGATTACGCGGTACTGGTAACGAAAAGTATCAGTTATTTTGGCAGCGTTTGGTACAGATATCGATACCAATAGTATTATTTGATATGGCAGTTCGGGTCTTCACGAGAATCTGTATTTTATTTTTATAAATGACCGGTAATTTGAAATAATAAATTTATAAAATAATTGAGATGTAAACAAGGGTGGAGCAATTTTCATAGAAAAAAATATAATTTATGAAAATAAATATAACTAGCGAACAAACTGATGTGCATTAGTTAGAATAGGAAATAAGGAATACTTTTTTTTGATTTAGATGAGTTCATTAGGTTCCTCTAAGAATTTTGAAAACTCACCGGGTTCTAATATTAGTGATATATTTTTATTCATCTAAATTATATCTACCTGGGACTTTAAAGAAGCAGATAATATGCTGATCTTGAAAATAGTATGGATTTCTTTTTTTTTAATGTTAAAATTATATTACGATTAATGTTATAAATATAATTATAATAATATTTACTTGATTTAAAATTATATAATACATGTACTGTTAGTTGTACAAAATGTATACCTTATTTTGAAGGGGTGCATATTTTAAAAAATTCGAAAACAATGCGAAAAAGCAATAAAGTAACTTTTTTATGAGTATTTTGCCATTTTTAAACTGTTTTTGAATTTTTTAAAATATGTACCTCTTTAAAATAAGGTATACCATTTGTAACAACTAACAATAGATGTATTATAGAATTTTTAATCAAGTAATTATTAATAAATATTTGTGGTGGACATTTATATAAACTGGAGACATGTAAATATTATTTGTTTTTGAAATATATAATAATGGTTGTTGTAAAAAAAAAAAAAAAAAAAAAAAAATAACAATTATATTTTTAACATTATTCGTAATATTATTTCTAATTAAGTGAAAAAAAAAGGTACAGTGCGTTTCATAATTATAGCCGCACACATAATTTCTTGAGATCTATATATAATACAATATTTAAATAAATATTACTCATATTATTTTAAATATGTAGGTAAAAGAAATTAAAATGTAGGTGCAATAGTTATTTTTGTTTTAGTTAGTGGACGCAATAGCGCAAAATCAATTTTGCGGGCATTTCATAATTATAACGGCACTTGTGATTACTTTTATTTAAATTGTAAGATAACTTTAAATATGTGTGTTATTAATGCTGTAATGACTTTTTTATTATATATTACTATTCCTTATCTAATTCATTTATTTATTTGCTCATTGTAGCAATATGCCTCGCGGGAAAACATTAACTGAAGCTGAAAAAGCCCAAATAAAAATTCTACATAAAAAGGGAGAACCCAAACGTGAAATTGCTCGACTAATTGGACGTTCAGATCGCGTAGTACGAAATTACTTGGCTAGTCCAGCTACTTACTGCCAAAAGGAGCATACTGGACGTCCAAAAAGACTCAGTGACCGTACCCAGCGCAAAATTATTCAAGCTGTTTCGAATTCTAACAAGAGTTGTCTCGAGGTTAAACGAGAATTAGACCTGAATGTGTCAAAATGTACGATTTGGAGGACCATACAACATGCTCCACACACTGTTCGAGAAAAAATGCTACCTGTGCCACGTCTGCTGCCACGCCATAAAGAGGCGAGATTGGATTTTGGTCGGAACAATATGTCTCTTGACTGGACCAAGGTAGTGAATTTTTAAATTCGGTAGTAATAATTATATTTAAAAAATTAAGGTGTTTTTATTTTCACTTTTCTACATCAGGTCATCTTTAGTGATGAAAAAAAGTTCAATCTGGATGGACCAGATGGAACAACTCACTACTGGAGAGACCTCCGTAAAGAGCCACATTTCTTTTCGAAACGGAATTTTAGTGGTGCTAGTCTAATGGTATGGGGGGCTTTCTGTGTTCACTCTAAACTGCAACTGGCGTTTCCTTCGACAAAAATGAACATTGAAGAATACCAACTGGTACTTCAGAACAATCTTCTACCTTTCATCCGACGTTTTCCACGCCGTCGTTTGACTTTTCAACAAGACAATGCAAGTGTTCATGCCAGCAAAAGCACTACAGCGTGGTTGATTGAGAAAAATATTCCACTTTTACAGTGGCCCGCGTGTTCACCCGACTTAAGTCCTATTGAGAATTTATGGGGAGTGCTTGTACGACGTGTGTATGCGAATAATCGTCAGTTTCAGACCGTGCCCGAACTAAAAATGGCGATTTTGAAAGCTTGGGATGAAATTAAAGTCCAGTTGCTTGAGAATCTGATCAGAAGCATGCCGAATTGCATTTTTGAGGTTATTAAGAACAGTGGTGGCTATATCGGTTATTAGAAAAAAAACCTGCGCCTTAGTTTTCCTTCTTCATGGTTATAGGTCGTACTGCGGTTGTAATTATGAAACGCACGTAAAATCGATTTTAGGCCATAGCTGGCTGTAAGTAAAACAAAAATTATTATAACACATGTACTTTTTCTACTCTTACTTATCCATAAGAAGTAGCATTAATACTATTTGTTTATTCGTTGTGGAAAACATGGACTAAGAGAAATGGGGGATGCGGCTATAATTATGAAACGCACTGTACTAAAAACTTAATATATGTAAAGTAAAACAAAAAATTAGGCAAATGTAAAATTTTATTTCTATGAGTTTCCCACTAGCAACAGTTACCATTTGGGTTAATTAAGTTAGCAAGGCAATACTTAGACTAACAAATAAAGTTTCCAAATAATTTTATAAATATAATTTAATGTGCTGAGAGGTGTACTCATTAAATTTAATTATAAAAGATATACGTCCTTAAAATAAATTAATGCTTTAAATAATTTATTTTATTTTCTTCACATTCAAGATACAATTCTAGACTTTCTAAATTATATAATAATTATAATTAATATTTATTGCTGAAAACTAACAAAATAACAATTAAAATAATTTAAATGTTCATAATGTTAAACGAAAGTGTGTAATAAGCACGTTCTATATCAGCCGGTGACTTTATATTTGCTTTCGATATATTTGTCTAATTTGTCATTAAAATATCATCTTAATATTCTTAGAATATGAAAACTATAGTTGTGGAATGTTAACTGTTCAGATCTTTGTTCTAAAGAACTTATGGTTGAGTATAAAACCAAATGAACATTAAATTTAAATAAATCTTTTTATCTTTTTTCGTTTCATCTTCATTTTGTCGTTTTATCAATCAAATTATCGTTTTTGTTTTCTCCTGCGTACATTATTTACGCTGCTTTGAAGTTTATAATTAATTTTATAATTCTTTATTGGTTTTCGTGAACGTAATTAAACTATTTATAGCTTTTATTGCAGTTCCTATATCTATTTCTATATTTTGCAACCATTTGCTAACAACATTTATTTTGTTAAGTTTATAGTACTAATGAACACACAAAATCAAAATCAGTACTTTTTTACATAAAACTTTTGCATCGAATCTGATACGATTTTCGATTCTTTTTTTTTCTTGGAGTTCAAATAAATTATCATAGATTGAACCAATTTGAAACTGCATTAGCTTTAACCCTTCAACACGAGATTCCCAGCGAGTATCTGACAGTGGCTTTAAAGTAATATTGGGACACTTTGATTTAAAATATCCCAGCGTTTAGTTGATGCTGAAAAAAAAATTATTAATTTTTTAACCATTTCTGAAAACTAAACAATTTCGTTATTACTTTTTTCAGCATCGTTAACTACAAGATTTATAGAGTAATCCGAACAAGGTGTAAAAAAACCGCTTGAAATAGTATTTTAAATATTTTTTTGATCACCATTTCTTCTCCCTTTCATGTTCGCTGCATTATTAAAGCCTTGATCACGTAAACTAATTATATGTAGATTATGTTATTTAATACTGTTCAACAAGTAGTTTGTCAAATCGGGACCAATTAAATCATTTTTTTAGAATTAGACTACCTAAAACTACTGTAGTATCTATGCGTAGTATAAATGAAATGTAAACAACTTGTAACAGAAAAAATATAAAATATTGGATTTTTCAGAGTATATTAGACTTCAAAGACTTTACAGACTATACAGACTTCAAAGAGTGGTGATAGGAGATAATACATCTGAATGGGAAGAAGTTGTGAGTGGAGTACCGCAAGGATCAGTGCTTGGAACACTATTATTTGTAGCCTATATCAATGATATCTCCAATAAAATAAAATCAAGCTGTAAACTCTTTGCTGATGACACAAAAATCCTTAGAGCAATAAAAAATGATAATGATATAATTGAACTTCAACAAGATATAGACGTATTAATAGAATTGTCTAATAAGTGGTTGATGAAGTTTAATCAGCAAAAATGTAAGATTATGGTAATTGGAAATAGCTAGTGCAAGTTTTCGATGAAAAATACAGCTTTAGTGTACTCATGCATGGAAAAAGACTTAGGTGTGTACGTTTCTGACAATTTAGGATGGAAACACCATGTAAATAAAGCAGTAAATAAAGCAAATCAAAAGCTAGGTCAGATCAAACACACTTTTAAATTCTTAGATGAAAAAATAACGAAACTCTTGTTTATAGCTTTAGTTCGTCCACATTTAAAATATGCAGCTCCCATCTGGAATCCTTATTGGCAGTATAATAAAGATAAACTAGAGAGTGTTCAACAGAGAGCTACTAGAACAGAAAGTTTAAGAGGATACACCTATGAAGAGAGATTAAAAAGGTTGGGTTTACTATCGCTGGAGAATAGAAAAAGAGGTGATATGGTACACATGTTTAAATATTTGAAAGGATACGATATCATAAACTTTCACATAAAACCCGGAATGCTAGACAAAGACCATAAAACTAGAGGCCACAATAGTAAAATAAGTAACACAATATTCGGGAAATATTGAACGTTTTTTTCACTAATAGAGTGGTAAAGGACTGGAACAAACTTAAACAAGATACATTAGATGCAGTTAGTATCAACCAATTCAAAAACAAATTGGATGAACATTTTGAATACTAACTTTTATTATTTTTGTGTATACAGCGCTATTTTATTATATTACCCAATTTCTAGGAACACGAATTTGTCATTTTACAAAAATAATATGTATAACTGAATTTTCTGTTGTTATCATCAGAAGAGTAAAATAAGTTTTGTTTTTTTATTGATCCTATTTCAATTATAAGTTTTCTTATTTTGTCACCTTAAAACAATGTTGATGTATTAGTTGATAATGTTACTTCAAAAGCGAAAGAAGGTTTGCTTAAACTTGTTGCAATTTCTTCCAAAATTTTAACTATTCCTTTTGCATCACAACTGCGGATTGACAATAGTCGGTGCTTTTTTCCTCTGGGTTACGTTGTTTTGTTATGATTTTTATTTGAATTTGTGGTCCACCTTTATCTGCAGGAAAATCCACATCAGAAAGGATCACTACTCTTCGGTATTAAAAAATATTTGATATCACCTCTTTTTTAAAAGTTCTTGATCTCCTGTTGCCTTGCGCATGCAATTTTGATATCCGGAGAGTTTCTTTGATGATACTTTTGTCGTATTTAAATATATTATACACTTTATCATTTAATAATGTAAAGATTGAATTAAAAAAATTAAAATAGTATTAAATAGAATTTATTTATTTTTTTAACTTTTATTATAAGTGCCCCAAGAATTCTTTACAGTGTTATCACAGAGCACTGCGAAAGAGCACTTGAAAGGGAGTTTTACGCCTCTTTCCTTACAGATGTTATAAAACTTGCCTAGAGGTGGCGTTAAACGTTGATCTTTAGCTTTCGAGGCAAGCGCGCTAACCACTGCACTTCAGCTTCTCTATTTAATTATTTATCAATTCAAAAAGCAATAATAAAAAACATAAATAATGTGTATCATGTATTGTGTACCTATATGAAACACCATAATTTAAAATAAGTAAATTTGCACTTTTTTAAAACCACAATAATATGATTTTTTATATTAAAAATGCTATTTTAGCTTTTAAGAAATATAAATTAATACTTACTAAAATTTTAATATAAACTCGCATTCAAACAGAATCTGAAATTCAAAAAGTTTTGAACATCTTGAAGACAATGTGAAACTGAATGAGTACCTCAGTAAGGCAGTGTGTACAACAGCTGAGTTTTTGCTGATAGTCAAACAAACAAATAATTACATTTTTATTCTTGCAACTACTTTTTGTTCAGCAAGAAATAAATTATTTTCTAACAGAAATTACTTTTATTTCAATAGAATTATATTTTAATTTAATAAAAATTGATTTTGCCCAAATAATGTAGTAATGTTTACACATTTTGTTATTCCATATTAATAAAAACCTCTTATGTTAACTTAATATTTATATTAACTCTAAAAAAAAATAACACTCTAAACTAACTATAAAATCCACACAATTTTTATCAGTAATTACTTTTTTTAATATTAAAAAATATATTAGTTATATATAAAATATATTACTGTAATATATTGCTGGTTTGTTAGAAATTTATTCTCAGTATCAGATGCTCAGAACAAAGTAAGTTTTTATTGAGCAAAATAAGTTCAAAACAAACTGAGCAAATGTTCAGAATGACTAATCAGATTTGATAATAACATTAAAAAAATATATAAAATTTAGTTAAATAACTCAATATATGGAATTAAGTCTCTCAATAACAATTATAAACAAGCTGTGGAAATCTAATATTTCGTTTATATATTCTAATGTAGTTTTTATCTTTTTATTGATTTCAAATCTGAAAACCTTTTTTTTGTATCACGTCAAGTTTTTGAGATATTCGTAAAATTGTATTTTTTATGTTATTACTTAGCATAGAAATATATATTTCTATGTTTTGTTTTATTTATTTTTTTAATTTATTCTAAAAAGGTTTACACAGTTTTATCATTATTTAAATTTAAATTGAATTGTAAGTTAATATCATAGCTTTCAGAGGCTGTATTAGTTCAAAAGATATGTTTTGTAATGTCTGCGGCTACCTAACAGATAAATCTCATCGGAAAACGTTTACACCATTTCTAAAAAAAGCCGATGAATTATATTTTGATTCAAAAGTAGATTGGATAAGACTTGAGCACCAAATTTGATTTGCTCAGCATGTGCATGCAACTTGCGTGGTTGGATAAGAGAAGTAAAAAAGAACAATCATTTTTCGTTTGGTGTTTTTAGTTTTACTAAAACATCATTTGGAAATTTTCCAATTGGTTCTCCTTTATCTTATCAACTCCAAATAAATGAGAGCTTTGAATTTATCACTAATATTGAAAAACTTAGAGCCATTTCTTTTAATGTGTCTAATACCCTACCTCCTTTACCTCTTAGCTTTTATAATAAAAATGATTGCTATATACCTTGCAATTGGGAGCTTAATTAGAAATAAAAAGACTTTTTGTTATCAATAAAAGTATCTTCTGAACAAATCAGAAAGTATGAAGCTGATACAGTTACACAAAATAAAAACCAGCTGTGGTTTAATCTAAGAAGACATCGCTTAACTTCAAGTATTTCTCATAAATTTTATATACGCAAAAGACAATTTGAAACCCTTGCTCAACAGTTAATTAATAACTCACAAAAAGTTGATTTGCCTAAATTTATTTAAGAGTCTTTATACCACGGGCTTGCTTATGAGCCGCATGCACGAGAGAAATATATCGACGTTTTGAAAAATAGATTAAATCGGATTATTTCAGTTAGGACAACTGGAATTGTAATACAACCTAATTTATTTTGGTTATCTGCGAGTCTGGATGGTTTTGTATATGATGAAGAGCCTAAATATTATTATGGTTTAATTGAAATTAAATGTCCTAGAATGAAAAAGCACTTGTCTATTTCCGAATGTTTGAATGACAATGATTTTTATATTGGACTAGACAATGGACACCCATATTTAAAAAAAGATCATTATACTGGTTAATATACACAAATACAAATGGCTATGGGGTTAAGTAATTCCCAGTTTTGTGACTTTGTTGTGTACACATTTAAAGGAATTGCTATTATAAGAACACCTTTCAACCATCAGTTCTTTTTTGAATTAATTACAAAGTTAAATGATTTTTACTTTAACTTTTTTTTACCACAAGTATTGGACAATATTGTATATACTAAAGAAAGTATATTACCCTCTATATGTAAATAAATGTTTTTACTTTTGATTTTTGATAAGTGGTGGCAAAAAGTTACATAAAAGACAAGTTACTGTCCATAGTTGGGTAATTGAATCATGAAACACCAAAGGAATTTCCTTAATTATTTGGCAAAATACTTTAATTCTACGAATAGCACGTTCTACATGAATTCTCAATGATGCAATGGTTTGACTTTCTGTAGCACCTTCTTTACTTAGCTGTAGTTGTCCATTTAAAAAAGATGGTATATTTAATTTAACATTGATTGTGTTTAAATGGTCTGAAATGGTAAACACACAATAAGCCATAACTAAATCATTTTTGTTCCAGAGTTCTTTATTAAGGAAACCTGATCTTACAACAATTTCTTTGTCAGAAATAGCTCCATCATAAAGTTGACTTATAAAAGTTATTGCTCCTGAAGAAGAAATACCTAACAACCCTTTGTAAGTTACATGATGTTTCAAACAAGAGAATAAAGAACTCTGGTGTCTGAGTGATGAAGGCTTCTGACAAAACAGTTCAGTACAACTAATAATGTATCTTGTTGATGGAAATGTCATCTTAAAGCTTTCTGGCATAAACTTATTAACTTGTTCGCGTGAAGACCAAATAGTTACACTTCCCAAAGAAAAATATACAGAAAGTTTGTCCATGTTATTAAATAACGAGATGTTGTTGATTTTGAAATTTTAAATAACCAAGATGTGTGCAAAATTATAAATCCATTTTTTAGCCACACTAAAAACATAAATAACTGATTTTCTGTGTTTAATTTTGTTTTTGGACCAGTTTTCGCCTGATTAACTAACCTGTGCAAATTTTCAGATAATCCTGAGTTGTGGTATTTAACATTTTCACCATTTTTTCCTGGATTTAAAAAGTTGTACAAATTAATATACTGTTCATGTTCAATGCCAGTATATTTTTGAAACAGTTCTTTGTCTGTAGACATATTTTCATAACTAAGTATATATTTACTTTTATATTGATTCAGTTGATTTTTATTTTTTTATTTTTAGATTCTAAAATGCTTATTTGAGATTTCAACTCGTGTTTTTCTTTTTCCAGAAAATCAATTTTGTTTTGTAGTTCAACACAACATAAGCAAACTTTCTCAACCTCAAAATCAATTATTAGTTCTCTATCGTTATTTTTAAAATTGTCTTCATTTCTAGAAACGTTCTCAATATCATAGTTTTTGATAAATTTTCTTTTTTTAGGCGAACATCGTTTTTGTACATCAACTTGTTTTTTAAATTCAAAAAAAGATGGAAATGCTTCTTTTTTTAAAGTTTTTCTGCCAATATTGGATAAAAATTGAATGTCTTCATTCTTAAAATGAAGCTCGCATACTAGAGTCGTGTCCTTAATAACAAAATTATCATTACCACCTTTTCTTCTAAATTGAGAAATAATTTTTGCCCACTTATTTCGACGAGCAGCATTCTTGGGTATTTAAAAAAATCCAATTCCTGACTTTTTTAAATTATTTAAAAAAAATAAAAAATGGAAGTTTGAGAAATTCGTAAACAATATTTAGATTTATTGTAATTTTTTTATTGTGCTTTTAGAACGCCTGATTATAATTTCTAGATTAGAATTTAATTAATAAATATCTAGATTTGGTAGTATTTTTGCCGGGTTTACGAAAAGAAATTTATATCTCTACATTTAGAATATAGCAATTTACTTTTAAATCCAGCAAAAATACTCCAACACAAAATAAAAGCCTGGAGGGATTTAGTAAGTGCCTGATTGAAAGAACATTCTTAAAGAATGTAACAAACCTAGAGCCGAACAGGCAAGCAAAAGGGTTCAAACAGGTAGTAAAGATTGTCTAAAACTTTTATATTTATACCCATGACTGAGATGTTTCAACTCATAATCAACTATGTTGATTAAATGATCGAATAGTTGTTAAAAACCTATCCAATAAAATTTGAGAGATTAATCTACTTTGATTGCAGCTTTCAAAGCTTAAAATTTAATTTCAAAATTTTTTTTCGCAAAAAACGCCATTTTGACTTGCCATTGTCTGAGAAATCTAGGCGAAATAAGCAAATTCTAAAAGCGATATTTTCCAATTGTACTCATTTTCAGATATTTTGTAAAAAACAATGAAAGTAGACCACTGGTAAAAGTTTTTTCGAAAGTTCCAATTTATTTTGGAGTTTTTGGGTCCCAAAATTTGGCCCATTTTGAGAAAACTTTGTGTATGGAGTGCAATTGCTACTTTGAGGAGCAGTTTTAGCAACATGAATATGACAGAAACATTTCTTTTTAATTTTTTACTAATCTGGGTAGATTTCTACAGTAAATATCAAAATTTAACATGGTTACATTTTTGGCTGTCTAGAAATTATGATCTGAAACCACAAAATTTGAAATTTACTCTCACTTTAAGCTCTAATATCTCTTAAGGCCAATACTTGCATGTAGTTTTCTTAGATGTTTTTGAAAGACACTAAAGCATACATAGTCTAGTCAAAATAAGTCTAAAAAAGGGCTAACCTAGACTAAATTTTGATACAAATGAATTTGGTACCATTCGAAGCGTAATTTTATCTACTTTAATATATCCAAAATCCACCAAAATTCATTTTGGGTAAAAAAAAGTTATAAATATTATTGCTGACCTCACTTTGTAGATTTAAAAAATAAACTAAACCCGTACGACTTGCTGTCAATAGGTTGTGATAATTCAGCGAAAAATAACGCAATTCATATAATATTTTTTAAAAATTACAACTTATAAAAATGTAAAAATTAATTACATAAAATGCTGACATCAGCATTTTTTACATTAATGCCACCATAGCATGCTCAAAATGCGCTAATTTTTCTTTTCAAATAATACATTTTGTGTTTTTGGTAAACTGTAGAGCCGTATGTTGATGTTCTTAAATATTATTTTTAAATTTCATGTTTTAGATAAATTATTAAATGTATCTTAAATTAAAATATACAATGTTGAACACATTAAAAGAAACTTGTTTGCTTTGCAAAGATAGTGACCTTGCAAATCAAACGATTAATGTTCGAAGGAAAGGTATTAGTACCGTAATTCATTATTCACAAGTATGCAAAGATAAAAACTTTGAAGAAGAACTTAAGGAAAAGGACACGGTTTCTGTTCATGTGGCATGCAAGCCACATGGACAGAAACCGACATGGACACAAATCCGAAATGAAAAGTATTAAAATGTCAAATGGAAAGCCCTAACATTAAAAAATTGCGTTCATTAAGATAAATTCGTATTTACTCAATCTTGTGCTTGTGTCACTGATCTATACAATTAACTATATTTATATATTAAGGAGTTACTTTGTGTTCTTGTAATTGTAATTGTGTTCTTTTAGCTCTATTTTATAATTTCATTGTGCGGTCATAACAACATCCCACTTTCTTAAAAAAACCAAAACACTAGCCTAATATTTGTATTTTTTCGTAAACAAATTTATTCATGACTAAGACGGACATATTTAACTGGAACACGGCCTACTTAATAACAGGCCTGAAAGACGCGCAAAAAAAAAAAAAAACTGTAGGCGGATATTTTGTAAACAAATATGTCGATTTAAACAATTTTGTAAACAAATAAGTTGAGTTAAAATTTAAAATTCGCTACACTAGCTGCTAAATTGCTTGTTTTCAAATTTTGAGAGCTGTTTATTTTAAAAACCTTTTACAATAAGATAACATTTTTTAATCGATTACTAAAAAAAACAACACTTTTCTTTAATAATATCTTTTCAAATTTCACAAACCCTACAACTTCACAAAACATATTTTACATACATTTACATTTCTGCTCCGCAATGATCATTTTTGTGACAATTTAAGTACTTTTAAAGCTGGTTCTTTTGTCGATCGAGGTGAGTAAAGCTTGCTATAGTTGTTAAATAATATGTTAGATAGTATTTTTCCATGAAACTTATCTATGTTTTCAAATCCATAAAATTCTGCTACCATCATTGTTATATTTATAAAACTTGTCCTACAAACTGATGACATGATGTGATGAAAAAATACATAGCAATAAATCACCCATTGACACATATTGTCTCCAGGTATCTTCAAGCCTCCTCTGTTGATTTCTTTAGTAAATTCTCCAAATTCGTTGTAATAGAACTGCGTATCATATTCATCTACATCATTTCTACTGATGTATCCTGCAATATAAACTAAAGCCATTTTTACAGACTTAGACAAGGCTAACTCCATATTTGAAAGATTATGAAACACATTGAAGGTATTGTCATCATTTAGCAAAAATCCACATTTCAAACAAGCATGTTCACAACATGTTTGAATTCCATCAAAATCTGTGTTTAAATCAAGGAGAAGCTTTGTTTTCTTAATGTTTACTTTTTGTAAAACTTGTTGAACATTAATAAAATATGTTCCACCAGAACCTTGACGTAGCTTACTGAACATTTTTTCAATGGGATCACTAGAAAAATTTCCTAGACATACATATTCGTGTGAAGTGCTGAGGAGATGCTTAGTTAACTCAACCAGTCCTCTACTCGTGTATGCAAGAGCAAGAGCAGTATCTTTGGTAAGTTGTTTTACTCTTTGTCCTTGTTTTTTAGGAACCATTTTTTCAAACATACTTGCTATATCAAGTAAAAAATCTAATCGTTGATCGTTAGGGTTATCAAAGACAGCCCTTTTTAAGTCTTTAGTTTTAACGTCTTCGAACTGACTTTTTACATTTAGGATTTTGAAAAAGTCTACAATTTTTTCTATAAAATCAACAGTTCCACCTGAATCCTGAATTTCTGGATGAATTTTTAATGCAGTTAACGTTTCAACACAAAAAATCTTAAGACATAAAGCAACATTCTGTCGTTCTATAGGTTTTGGACAGATAGAAATTTCATTAAGCTTTGATAGTTTCACAATAGAATTATTTTCTAACTCAACCAGCTTCTTCAAGTCAACCCACTTTGCAGTTTTTTCAAGGCCGCAGTCAGAATACTTTAACTCTTGCATTTTTTCAGTTAACCAATTGTTTCTGATAGATTTGATTAGATGTACATAATCATAGAGCAAAAAAATGTTTTCAGTTGTGCGCCATGGAGAAATCAAATTGAATTTTTTAAAGAATGATTGATTTACTTTATTATTATCACATAAAATTGCAACAGTAATGCCATTACATGAACGAATCAAATTTAACATATTTACAACTTGTTCATATTGAAAATCAGCACTTAAACGATACACTGGCAGTGCTTTGTACAAAAACCTCTTTCCTCCTAATAATGAGCAAATCATAAAACTCAAAACAGTGGTTGCAAAATGTTCTGGATTATTTACTGCTTTTCCAAATAAGTTACCTCCTTGATACGTTAGTTGTGGTTTTACATAAACTTCATCGATTATAATAATTACATTTTTTTGACGAGGATCTTCTAGTTGCATAAAATATTTGTTGAGGAAATCAAAATCCTCTAGCTTACTAACCTTAGATATAAGTTTACCAAGTGTTACAATACTTGGCATTTCATAGTCATCTCTAATACGACTGTAAAGAGATCTTGAAATTGAAAAATACTCAAAAGCCCTACTTAGAATTTCTGGAGAATATTTTTTATTACCAACAAATGTTAATGCATGCATGCTAACAACTTGTTGTAGGATAATGTTTTTTTTATGATCCATTTCAACGGAATGTAAATATCTAATAGCTTCTAAAATTTGTAAGAAAGATGTAATTTTATGTATTCGATTACTGCACAGTGGTATAATAGAGCATCTAGATCCAAAATGAAAACCTTCAAATCGCATATCAATTTTAACTTTTAAAAGAAACTGTGGAATAGCAGAGGTATCAATATAATCCTTACTTTGGATTATTAAACCATCATCCACTGTAAAAGATGTTACTGGAAATGGAATAACTTCTTTGCTTACTTTTAGGCAAAGATCATCAAAACAACTAATTTCATACAAATCCAAGTGAGCTGAAATTTCATCAGGTTTCATGTTACGCGTAGATGGTAGTGATTTTGTTGTTGTTCTTTTTGTTGGTGGAGGTGTAGGAATTTGACTTTGAAATACACAGATGAAAATAGTTGGTGGATTTAAGGGACGAATTTTACCATGAATTTGACAAGTTTCATAATTAACTGGCCAATGATTTTCACAAATGAATGTATTTGGACTATTTGGAATGTTTTCTCTTGGAATAGATCTAATCCATCTTTCTCTTTCTTGAGGATTACGGTTTTTGTTTGGTAATCGAAAAAGTTTAACTTTATGTTCTTTATCATAGTTTCCTCTACAACCAGTCACACAACATTTAAAAGGCATGATATAGTAATTTTTGTTTTGAAAGATTACTAAATACATAAAATACAAATAAAATAATATTGACTATCAAATAATTATAAGCAATTGATTTTAAATATATATTGTGTAGTATATCATATTATGTAAATACATTACTGCATTATATCTATATACATGACTGAATATATATATATATATATATATATATATATATATATATATATATATATATATATATATATATATATATATATATATATATATATATATATATATATATATATATATATATATATATATATAAACACTAAAAATATAACTAAAAAAACCACAAAACTTTCTCCATTTTTGTTTTGACAAACATCCGCCTACAGTTTTTTTTTTTTTTTGCGCGTCTTTCAGGCCTGTTATTAAGTAGGCCGTGAACTGGAAGCAATGGTGCTTCATTTGTAGCAACCTTGCATTACCCGATTCTAAACATCGTAGGCGTAAAGCTGTAATTTACATGCGTACAATAAATTCAAACAAAGTATGCTTAAGGTTTGTGAAGATAGAAAAGATATATGGGCAGTTGAAGTAAAATCTCGTTTGAATAGCTGTTGTGATCTGGTTACAATTGATGCTATATACCACTTTAAATGTTATAAGCTATTTTTAACCAGTATGGTTTCCACTAACAGTTTTTAATTCCAATATATTTGAATTGATTTATCGTCTCATGTTATAGAAATATATCAAAAATGTTGTTAAATGCAACTAATAAGTGCAAACTGCAAATGATAAAGTGATTTGTAGTTTTTCGATAATAAAGTAACATATTGACCAATTCTGACCGAGTTTTAAATTTTTAATTCGTAATGTGTATTTTTATGTTTCGTATGCTAATCTAGAAAGTCCTAATATATTTACTGGTCAAATTTGATTGAAATAGAAAAGCGTGGTCGCAAAGAAAATTCAAAAATGGCGGAACACTTTGAAAGACTTTGTGGTTGGTTTGAGAGTCGAATGGCTCCTGTGACTACTACTGGTTTGTGAGTCAAATGTGCAACTCCTGTGACTACTACTTGAAGTCACAGGAGTTGCACATTAAAATGGAACAGCTAACGAATTCCAAAGATATTTATTCAATGAAGCACTTAAAGAAAAAATTGAAAGACGACATAATTATTAGCCAAACTGAAGGAAAATCTAATTTAGTATGCTTTAAAGATACGGCTACATTTATTATTAAAAAACCTAAGGCAGAGAACAAAGATGCAAACAAAGATGAAGTTATCATTAAAACCGCCGCTAAATTGATAAAAGCAGAAATTTTAAATCTAAAGTTCAGCACAGAGAATTACCCATCTAAATACGATATTGAGCATCATGAAGAAATTTTAGCATATTGCTTCGCGTCTTCATGAAATAAATTACATCTGACGAACTAAAAAAATTTTCCATTCGTCAAATTATAACAAAAGCTATTCGATCGCGGTTTTACGTCCCGCCTTTGCTTTTTAGTTTAGGAATAGAGCTATATCACAAGTTTGCATCAAAATGGTTGAAAAATGAGCAATTTAAACTAGGGTTTTGCAGTCCATCAGAAATAACACGCTTTAAACACTCTGTTATGGCTAACAACGATAGCATTGTTATAGGAGTGCTGAATGGATTATTTACTCAGTGGGTGGCAAACAATGTTGATCATAATATCTGCACATTAGATGGTAAAGACACTTTTCATAGGATGGAAATCATCGCTGCTGGAATGATGAATGTGGATTTATGTAACTTTATCATAATGGTAAATGTCATCCTGGAAAAAGTGAGATATTTATAGCGCTTATCATTAACTTAAACGCACCTGATGAAAACTGCATTTATTTTACACTAGTTTTTATACAAAATCAAGCAAAATTAATCAATTTAACTCAAGGGTAACTTTTGATTAGCCATTATGGTTAAAAGCTAACGAAATTGCAAAGTCTAAGCAACTGGATATAGTTATTCGATTGGGAGGATTCCACATCTTGATGAGCTTTCTAAGAAGTATTGGTATGGTCATGGAGGGATCAGGGCTGAATCGATTTCTCGAACTTATATACGCAAGCAACTCTGTCACGCATATAATGACTGGTAAAGCAGTAGCTAGAGCACTAAGAGCTCACTTCTTAGTTGAGTCTGCCTTAATGAGTCTACTTTTTAATCAAAACCCCAAAGATGAAGCTGATAGTTCTCTAAAAAATATGTTTCAGGATCTGGTCTAAGGAAACATGGATTTGGAAGAGATAACCAATAGCAGTGTAGTTATAAGATTCACAAATCTTATTGAAAATTTAAAAATACAGCTTTCCCGTTCATCTAGAACAGCAAAACTATGGTTGCAATATCTTGAATACATTAGCATTATTAAAATATTTATCAGAGTAGAGAGAACTGGGAACTGGCACGAACATCTTGAAGCCATCAGGCTTATGCCTAATTTATTTGCCGCAACAGGGCATATAAACTATGCAAAAGTGCTCGGTTGTATCTACAATCCATGCACTCACTTAATTCAGAACATCCTTGGCTTTATGAGTAGTACTGTAAATCAGGTTACCATTGTATTAGACGCACAGATTAATACTGGGCTGATCTTTGGTCTGATTTAGTAACTGAACAGTGCATGATGAGATCAATAAAAAGCAGTGGAGGCTTAACCAGAGGAAGGGGTATGCCAGAGACTACAAAGGAATCTTTGGGTAAATACCTTGCACGAATGAGGAGCAATCCATGATTCCATGTCAACATTGACAATGCATCGATTTAAGAGCAGTCAGCAGTATTGCGAATCTGGTGAGTCTCGGCAAAAAAAAATACTAAAGATTTTAAGGCATTAAAAGAGCAGCTCAAGCTATTTAACCTTTTCGAATTTAAAAACTCAGGACTTCAATGAATATTTACTGGCCTATGTGCTGATAAGGATGATGAAATCAATTGTGATCAAGCAGAAAATGTAAGTTTAGAGATTCAAAACAGTCTTAATAATATTGCAGTCAATCAAGCAGTTATCAAGCGTTTAAAGCTGGTAAAAACACTTGCCACGTTAATGCCATCTGTTAAAGTTAATTGCGATGCAGTCAACGTAGATCTTAATGCTTTGTTCCAAAGACTAATCAGGCTAATTGAGAGGGTTGAAGATTTGACTGAATGTTTCGAATATGAATTAACACCGGAGCCCGCATCTCTCTTCAAAGATGGATTAATGAGGAAACCAAACAAAGTAAAGCTTGGTAAAGAACTCATTAAGGATTCAACAATTTTATAAGAGAATAATGACACAACCTATATTGACGGCGGAGCTTTGCTGCATCGAGTTTTTTGGAGTCTCCCAGCTACATATTCAGACATTATTGAACAATATTGTACATTTATTACAAAAAAGTATAGTAATCATACTTTAATTATTTTTGATGCTTACAAATCATTCATTAAAGATCACAAACATCAAAGGAGAGGAAGAAAAATTATCAACATTTTATTCCAACGAAAAAAACCAAGTGAACTGCAAACAATTTGAATTTCTGTCAAACAGCAATAACAAAACTGCTTTGATGAAACCATTGAGGATAAAGCTAAGAGAAAAAGGTCATATATTTGTGAAATGCGAAGGAGATGCTGACAGAACCATTACTACAAAAGGAATGGACCTTGTACAAAATGGAAAATGTGTGACTATTATAGCTAATGATAAACACATTCTTGTGATGTTGGTTCACATGTGGGATCAAACCATGTGTGAGATTTATTTCTGCCGCAAAACTAAAAAACGTATCAAAAAAAAAAAGGAAACAATCAGCATAAAGAATGTTACAATATGTTTGTCATATCAGGTGAAAAAATTTTTATAGTTTATCCATGCATGGAGTAGATGTGATACTACCTTTGCGCTTTTTGGTCAAGGAAAGATAAAGTAAGTTTGGTCATAAAAACAAAAATGTATGAGAATGGTGGCAACTTCCAAAAAAGGAATTCAGCCAGAATGACTACGACCAACCGAAAGTACGATCAAGTACAATTCGTTTCGAGTGTATTTACAAATTCAGCAATGGTTGGGAGTCAATATGGATGAAACAAAGCGGGGATGGAGAAAGGAAAATGACGTTTTAGTACCTATAAAGACAGACAAGGTACGTATACAGGAGCAGCAAAATAAACCACAAATGCCAATTTTACTTTCAAAACGGATTTCTTAAAAATACTCATTTTTCAATAAACAGCCTAAGTTTAAACCAGCTTCCAAAAATACTTAAGTTGAAAAGTTTTAACTAACTTTTTAACTTAAGTATTTTTTTATTCAGGATCCTGCACCAATTCACATTCTTAATATCATAAGATGTAACTGCGACACTTATACTAAAACACCATGTGGAAAACAATGCCAATGTAAACGTCATGGAATAAATTGCATGACAGCCTGCGGACAGGGCCAAGATTTGGAGTGCACAAATGCACCAAAAAATAACGTCGATATCTATGACAGCGAAACATAATTTGAAAGTAGTGAAGATAGAGATAAAAACATTTTTGAAAAAATGTTTGACTTTTGATATGATTTCTAATTATATTAGTTGAGTGTAAAAAGCACTAATATTTAAACCTTAAATGAAAAATAATTTAAAAGTTATTAAGAATAAATTTATTATGAAAGAAAATATTTCAAAAATGCTTGTTTTTTTTAATAGTTATACTAATTAACAAGTTTTTTTTATTTCAATCTCAATTTCAACTATTTATCTAGTAAATTTTTAAGTAAAGGTGTTTTCATATACTATAAGTATTAGCCTAAATAAAAAATATTGTAAAAATACTTCTTATATCAGCATTAAAGAACATGATTTCTGAAGCACATTTTATTTTTTTTTAATTTTTACACATTAGACTATATCTGCGTAAGACTAAGCAACTTTATAATAAGTTATTACAACTTATTGACAATAGACACCACGGTTTTTTTTGTATTTTCAATAAATTTGAATAAAAGTGAGGTGAGCTAATATAATTATAAATTTTTTTGCCCAAAATAGATTTTGGTGGATTTTGGATATGTTAAAATAGATAAATTAACGTTTCGAATGATACCAAATTCATCTTTATTCAAATTTTGCCCAGGTCGGACCCTAATTTGACTAGACTTACATTGATTTTATGGAACAAAAATCATGTGCATGCAAGAAACTGGAAGGAGTAACCTGCCAAAAATCACTTTTTGCGTTCAACGCGCTGTGATAGATTACCCATGACTGCCGACTTAGTGTGAAATTTTTGTTAATAATTATTTGATATATACCATGCTTTACTTAAGTTACATAACATAAATTTCTTTCAGCAGTTTTCAGTAGAATAATTGAAATTTGTTAGTAAAAACTGCATTTGTTTAGTTTTAGTCAATAAATAACTATCAATAAACAAAATATGTCAGAGAGGAAGAATAAAGTCAGTCCTTATGAAAAATGCATATATTTTAATAAAGAGAAGACTTCTTGTTGTCCTTTTAGGCGTTGGAAATTAGATGGAATCTTTCAAGTTAGTGAATTGACTGCTGACATAAATAATCACATACAAACTCTAAAGGTATGAACAATATAATAATATTATTTGCTTTTTTATTAAAAGAAACAGAATTTCCTAATCCATACGTGAAAAATCTAACATTACTGTTTTATAACTACCACCGACAAACCAGTGGAATAAAAAAACCCTGATTGAAAGCCGATTACAAGTTTATCTGTCATGCTATGACTCATTATGTGCGCACCATCTTTTTCTTTGGGTATTGGTTAGAAGCAGCCAACAGTTGTCAATGCCGAAAACATGAATTTCAAATCGGTAAAAAAGCACCAAAAATTAGATCCATCCCTTTGAACACTCTTGCAGCTTATAATCAAAAGAATTTAACACTTCCTGTTGGAGCCGTATTTTGCTTCAGCCACCTAAAAAGTATTTATACAGATAACAATATTGCTATGTTAGAACCAGCTCCAACACCAATAAATTCTTACTTTCCTGCTGATGACATATATGTTCTAGATATAACAATCATTTCAGATGAAACTATCGAAGAATCAAAAAAAGCAGCTAGCTCTTTGTGGGAAGCATATGGAGCAATTCGACTGTTCTTTCAGAAAAAGCAAAAGCGAATAGAAGACTTAACCCCAGGGAACCAAACAGATAGATAAAAAAAAATTAGAAAAATTTAAAATGCAGCTTGAGAAGATTAATGCTGAAGCAATTGCACCTGGTCAATAAGAGGCACTAACTTCTTAGGTGATACACAATGAGGATGAAGATGACTCAACACAACTGATTTCAGAAGACTTTGTTGTATCAGTTAAGATGTTTCAAGAAAGCGATTCTTTAGGACAAATTATTTTGCTTTCAGTCATTAACCGTAACAAGTTTACTAAAGAAGCATTAATGAAAATCTTTGATTGCAAAAAATATCAAATAGCAAAAGCGCGGAAGTTGCAAAAAGAAAGCAGAGGATTTTCCATACAAAAAAAGGAAAAGGTAAACTTATGCCGAATGCCACAGGAAAAAATAGAACATTTTTTAGAATTTATGTTTTGTCGAGGTTTGCTGCAAGATGTAGCTTATGGTGTAAATAAAATAAAGTTTGACAATGGAGAGGAACAAAAAGTGGCTAATGCCATATTTTATAAAGAAATTCGCCAAAAAACTAATTATCTCCCTATGTCAGAAAATGTCAAAATTTCACTTTGCATAGTCACTCAACTTCTTTTACCCTTTCAGATATAGATCCATACTTAAATCAAACCACTATAGCTGCTGACGATGAACAATGTATTGACTGTGCTAACCTATTTCAGCAATCAACAAGGTTCGTGGGTTATTTATATGAAGTAAAAATGAAGACCTTCTATGTGATTTATATGTGGCTGCATGATGTTGAAGCCTATATGAAGCATCAAATCCGTGATGCACAGCAAAAATTGGCCAAAATAATGGCTTTTGAGCAACTTGATGAGGAAACTGGTTTTTGGCTGAAAGATTTTCATCAGAAAATTTCGCCAGCTAAATTCCGTGAAAGCCAAAAGGATTATTTTTGAAAGAAAGGAATGACTCTACATGTTGATGTCTTCTTCTTCCATGAAATTGGTCAAATGTAAAAAAAATTTCACTGGTGTCTATAGATGTCAGCATAGTCTTCTTGATGTACTCTGTCTAGCTGATGTTATTTTGGCCAAAGTTTATTATTTTCCTTGTTTAAAAAACCTCTATGCTAAGTCAGATAATGCATCATCTTATGCTAAGTCAGATAATGCATCATCAAAGTTTACAAAGTAAAACAATTCTTTCTTAAAATGCATGATTACAATGAGCCGTCACGTGGAAAAGATCAATGTGAAAGAGAGTCAGAAGGAGCAAAATGTGTCATAAGGAGTTTTATTGATGTTGGAAACAATTTGTTGACTGCAAAATATATTTATGAGGCTCTTCATAACGGCAATGGAATTCGAAATGCTGATTGTCGCTGTATTAAACTCTAAAGCTTTTACTTTATCAGGAACAAATCTGATTCCCAACATAAACATTTATCATTCTTTTCAGTTTTTTCTCTGATCACATGATAATGTAGATATACTTCCGAATCGGTAAAGGTAAAAAATGGAACTATACTAATGTGACATTCCATTCTTCAGTTCAATTTGTTAAGCCCTACAGCTCAACTTGCAAAAGTTATACTGCACCATCAGTATCCAAAAAAAAACGTGTTGACAGAAGTGCTAACACTCTTAAGTTTTGTACACAAATTGGTTGTGCTGAATCATTTTATAAAACTGAATTATTAGCAGAACACATGCTTTCAGAAAACCACACTTCTCGATCTGTGGCAAAATCTATGTTAGACAGAGCAAAACTTTCCTATGTCAACAAAATGAACCTAAATTTGAGCCTTAATTCTTCTAATCAACTGCTATTATCCCATTCTATTATTAAACAAGAAATTTAAAACTTCACAAACATCACTGGATGGGCATTACCTAAAAGAAAAGTATTTAGATATTCTTCAAAACAAAAAACATTGCTAATGCAGATGTTTATGGCTGGAAAAGAACGTGGGAAAAATGAATCCAGAGTAAGTTCACCAGCAGCTGAGGACAATGTTAAAGTTAAGTGAATATGTGACATCTTAACAAATTCGATCATTATTCTGTTGGCAAGTAAATTAACTTTTATATTTACAAATACCCAAAGTATGTATGATAATAAATGCGACTTTTTTCTTTTCTTGGGACTTGAGATAAATAATAAGCTATTTCCTTTATCCTTCAAATGTAATATTTTAGATGGAGTTTACAAAAAAGAACAGGAAGGTTGGTAACCACTTTTTGTGAAGAGGTTAACTTAACTGATGATGTGATTAATGAAACTGTTGATGTGAAAGATGGACCTGAAAACAAAAAAGATGATTTAAACAACAATATTCAGTTGATTGCAAAAGAGTTAGCAGCTAGTTTTTAAATCGGTGATTGGATTATTGTTTCATACTTTATGCAATAGTATCCTGCAATAATTCAAAATGTAATAAGTTATAACACTATAATATTGTACTTTTGTGTATTGAGATCTATTACAAAATTATTGGTTTATTAACCATATTACCTAATTTCAAGGAATATTTAGGAATTAGCAATGATTAGACGTTACTTTATCTTTACCTCAACCATTAGGTCAATGATGGAGATATATATGTTTCTTGTATGGAATATTCTGCTGCAAACTAAAGAAAATATTCTCTAATATTCGTCTCTTGATGTTGTTTGTAAGATTGATGCACCAACACCAACAAATCAAAGAGGAGATTACTCACTAATTATAAAGGCTGTAAAGTAGCCGTTGCTAACTATATCTATACCGTTGCTAGGGTATTTTTTAGTTAAAAAATTAGCAAAATAAGGCTACTTCTAGGACTTCTGTAGGCTTTTTATCGCCCGAGCACATGGATTTTTTTTTCAGATATTGGAAGATGCATGTTTAAAGAAACTAAATAACTTATATTGTTTATGGCAGACCTAATACCACGGTTGTTATGGGTATATCAAAGCGCGTTGAACGCAAAAAGTGATTTTTGGCATGTTACTCCCAGGTCCTTGCATGCACATGATTTTTGTTCCATAAAATCAATGTATGCCTTATTGTCTTTCAAAAATATCTAAGAAAACTACGTGTAAGTATTAATCTCAAGAGATATTAGAGCTTAAAGTTAGGGTAAAGTTCCAAATTTTGTGGTTTTAGACCATGATTTCTAGACAACCCAAAATGTAACGATGTTGAATTTATACTTTTACTGCTTCTCAAAGTAGCAATTGCACTCCATACGCAATATTTTCTCAAAACAGGCCAAATTTTGGGACCCAATATCACCAAAATAAATAGAAGTTTTCGAAAAAAAATTTAACAGCGGCCTACTTTTATTGTCTTTTACAAAATATCTAAAAATGAGGACAATTTGAAGACATCACTTTTAGACTTTTCTTACATTTCTCAGACAATAGCTCTTAAACAACAAAAACTATATCGGGTTTGAAATCATTTTCGGCTTCGTTCTCCTTCCAGCTCTTATACCCTTTGTTTAAATCAAGAAAAAACAGTTAAAAGATACAAAGTACAGAAAAAACAATAACAAAGCAATAGAATGAGTTCTGACGTCAAAACAAAACAATTTTTAATCAGAAAATTGTTTAATCACCCGAGCCAAATAGGGCGAGAAGAAACTTTGATCGATTGAAATAAAAAAATTGAAATAGTACTTTAAAGTTTTTTTTTTTTTTTTTTAAACCTTTATTTTGAGTGCCCCTTGAAGTCCTTACGGTCTTATCACATTTAAAAGAACATTTAAAAGGAAGAAAAAACGAGTTTCTTCTCGACCTATTCAAATTGATTAAACAATTTTCTAATTAAAAATTGTTTTGATTTGACTTCAGAACTCTTCTATCGCTTTGTTATTGTTTTTCTGTTATTTTCTAAATTTCGTATTTTTTAACCTTTTTTTTTTGATTAAATAAAATATGGCTGATGTTTGTCGAAAGGCATGAAACTTTAAGTTCCATTACAAAGTTGTATTTTTTCAAATAATCTTACTCTTCTTAGATATTTTTATCCATTTATTTAACCAGAAAATTGAAAAAAATTACAGATTTATTTATAATTTTACAAAATTAGGTTCGCTTTTGAATGAATGAAATAATACAACGTTTAACGATCGGATTCTGATCGTTAAACATTGTGTTATCTCATTCATTTATTCTTAGAAGAGTAATAAAAAAATAAAATGAAAACAAAAAGATTAAATATTATGAGACAAAAAAAATAAAAAATCACTTAAATAATAGTAACAAATGTAAAACGCAACAATAATAAAAATAATTACAGCAACACCACACACACACACAAAAAAGAAGCGCGACAATGTAAACAATACACATACGAAAACGTCAATAGAAACGATGCACAAAATTACACAACAGTATAAACAAAAATAGATATACACGACAATATAAAAAAAATACGCAAAAATACACGACAATATAAACAATACACAAAAATCAATATAAACAATACACAAAAATAAAAAATTGTAGGCTGATATGCATTCTGCAGCTTTTCTCGTTTAATTTTCATTATTACTGATCGTATGTTTGATGATAGTTGTTCGTAGCTATTCATTAATTTTTCGTTTTCGTCTTTTAAAATTGCTTTAGCTTTTTGACATTTTAGTTGCTTGCCAATATCGATCAGAGATAAATGTATAAATTCAATACCTAAGAAGTCTGTACCATCGTCTATCTCATCATTATTAGCTTCTTCTTCATCAGAATTGTTATCCATAGCAACTGCATTATCATTATTTTCTTCAAGAGACAAACAGTCTTCAACATCTGCCTTGATTGCTTCAACATACATTGGAGAATTTTCACAGTCAATTGATTCAAAATTGTTGATATCTTCCGAACTGATCATATTCCCTATTCCTTCAATTTCGTTCAGCAGCATGAACATATTAAAAGATGCGAAGTCAGCCTCCTCAGAGCATAGTTCAGTGATAACGGGACTGGAAATCTGAAATAATTCTGCCTAGTCGAAGCAATTTTTGAGAGATGAAGGTTGAATTGATTTCCAAGCCAAATCGACATACTTAGCAGCGTCAAGAAGATGCGCGGGCTTCCCGTATTTAACTCCTGCTGCACCTCTTTTGCATAAAAGACTACTTTCTTTCAGATATTCCTTTGTATTTACATCGAGGCTGTAACATGAGAATATGTCTGAGAGATATAGATATTTATATCGCTTCTTGAGAGCCTCAATAATCCCCATATCACATGGTTGCTTCCAACTTGTCCAATTTAGAGGGAAGAAAACAAATTTTACAAGATTTCGCTCAAACGCCTCAAAATGTCGAGGCGCATTATCTAATAATAAAAGAACAGGAAAGCCAGTTTTGCGTTTAAATTCAGGATAAAAGACTTTATTGAACCATTTCCAACACATAGAGACATCCATCCATGCATTTTTCTGACAAAAATACGGTATAGGCCATGTTCTACCGACTATACAAGCAGGTCGTGCAGCTTTTCCAATCATAGAGCAAGGTATTTTGTGAGATCCTGTTGCGTTGGAGTAAACTATTAAAGTCACTCTTTCTTTAGATTTTTTTTACCTCTCGTAGTTAGGCATTAACAGAGGACATTTTTCAGTAGGCATTAACAGAGGACATCTTTCAGTAGGCATTAACAGAGAATATCTAGGCAGCAAGTGAAAAAAAAGTCCAGTTTCGTCCATTTTATATACATTTTCGGGTCTGTACATTTTAATAACTGAGTAAAGGTCCTCAAGTTATTGAAGAAGAACAGAATCATCTTTGTCAACTTTAGCTCCTTCTCCAAACAGATGCATTGATTAGGCCTCGACGACGACGAAAGTTTGCAAGCCATTGCCGAGAAGCTTTAAATTATTCTTCTTTTATATGTAATTTTTACGCTATTTTTTTTGGTTTCATAATTGCTAATGATTGAGGCACTTCAATCTTTGAACGACGCAATGTATCAATCCAAATATATAGCTCATTTTCTATTGCTTCGAATTTTCCAGACGATAATCGAAACACTTTTTTTCTAGCTTCTTCTGTCATTAGTAAACTTCTTTTTCTATTTGATCTCGATTATTCCAGAGAGATCGAATTGAATTTTCAGTTACATTATATTCTCTTGCAATCGCTTTTGCTTGCAATCGCGTTTGCTTGGCGCATCACTTTTTTTAGGTTTAGCTATAAATTTGACTCGTTGATCTTCTGATAATTTTTTTCCTTTGCCTTTAGCCATAAGAAGTAAGGATAATAAAGTTGGAATAAGAGAACTGTGAATAGACGGCTAGATTTAAAATGAAGTTTTTTTATTAAAGTTTTTTCAATGAGACTTGACTGATAAATTGTTAAAACTTATTATTATCATCTGTTTAAAACAAGATTTATCATTTACTTCGATTCGAATTCGAATTATTTATCTATTTACATTCTGATAAAATTATCTCAAAATATTTATGATAAAAACTCGTTTTTAACTTTTATTGCTCTGTTCTTTAAGAACATTGAACACTCTATTTGTAAAATACACTAATTTACATATATATGTATATATATATATATATATATATATATATATATATATATATATATATATATATATATATGTATATATATATATATATATATATATATATATATATATATATATATATATATATATATATATATACATACATATATATATATATATATATATATATATATATATATATGTATGTATATATCGTCTATATATGTATGTATATATTTGAGGTGTTGTTAAATTCGGTTTATAATTGAAAATAATCAACACTACATCAGGTAAGTTTTGGTTTTATTATCTATATAAAAATGTAATAAAGAAAAAACTTTTCTTTTTGTTTGTTTACTACTTTTGTAAAATTCTTTTTACAAAAAAAACGTGTCTTTAAAAAAAATTGCCTCATTAAGTTATATTGTTTTTTTTTTGAAAAAACCAATAATGCGCGATCATGTTTTTATAGAGAGAAAAGTGTTTGTGTACATTTTTTTGTCGATTAATAATACTGGCAGACCATCTTGTGTCACTGTTTCCTTTTAATGAGATGGTCAACGTTTTTATCAGTTTTTCCCATTTTGACGTGGAGCTTGAAAAAAAGTTAAAGATGGCTAGAACCTTTCCAAAAAACGTAATCATGAGTTAGAAAACCTCAGCAGCATGAACACCAACAAGATTTAATGTATGAGCTGCGCATGGAACAAATCTTGCTGACTCATTAAGAGAATGGATGTGAGCTTTGACGCCATTGTATTTTTCAGACATATTGGCTCCATTGTCATAGCCTTGGCCCCGGCAATCGGATATTTTAGACCATCCTTCTCCGATTTTTCGGTTATCTCTGTTGCAAGACCTTTTCCGGTTTTTTGGTGAGATTCAATAAAGTCCACAAAGCTTTCCTTAATTGTGCAGGTTTCATCACTGATGTAGACATACCTAATGATCTGAGTCATCTGCTAATTTGTGGGAGGCATCTGGAGTGCATTGCAAACAGAACAGAGTAGTATTTAGCTTCTTTTATGTTTGACTTTCGTTCCTGACTTTCTGCCCAAGTAACTCAATCAGCTCATATTGAATTCGAGAAGAAAAGTAGGATGTTGTGGTATTTTTTTGCTTTAATGGACGCTATGTGTTCAGCCACTTAAGGATAATAATGGCTAATCAACTCAATTAAGCTCAGAAAAATGCCACTGTTTTGTTGACCGATGTCTTCTGTTGTTCTTTGAAGGCCAAGATTGTTCTTGGCACAGAACAAAATTAATTAATCACTTTCAAGATGTCTCTCCACTTTTTCATCTCTCCACTGATAACACTCTGCAGATCAGAATCCAGGGTCTTTACTTCTTTGAGGTTTTTTTCAAGAGTTTTTCCAATCAGAATAGCATATTTGGTGTTCATTGCTGTTTTCATGCTCAGGAATTCTTGGGTTTAGTTTTTTTCAGTCACAAAACCCTTTGAAAATTTGTTGTTGAAAAAAATAAACAGCAACAAAAAAAAAAAAAATTTTTTTTAGCTGTACTGCAGCCAAGTGCGAACAAATTTCAAATGATGATCTGAACTTAAGTTAATTATAGAATCTGTTGAATTGTCATTAACTTCAATACAAATATCCTCTGAAATAATTTGTTTTTCCACTGAGTCTGTTACCAACCACCTTTTGAAACAGTTTTGTAGTTTCTCGTCACTTTCTTGGCGCTGTTTTCTTTTCTTCTTAAATTTAGCACCAGATAATTTTTTGGTTCGATTCATAATAAAATCATAATGTTCAAAAGGCATGTTAGTATTATATGGTGCTCTTTTGTTCAGTAAATGAGCTTTAATATTTAGGAGTTTGTGTCAAGAGGCGGAATTTTAATTAATTTTCTTATTAACAGCAACGACGCCGTAAAAATTTGTTTCATAAACTGATTATTATTTTTTTATTTTATTAAAATTTACGCCCTCCCGATTTTGGCGCCTCAGGCCGCGACCTGGTCGGCCCCGCCCTTGGTACGGCCATGTATATATATATATAAATATATATATATATATATATACAAATATATATATATATATATATATATATATATATATATATATATATATATATATATATATATATATATATATACATATATATACATATATTTTTTTTATTTTTTTATATATATATATATATATTTATATATATTTATTTTATTTTTTATATATATATATATATACATATATATATATATATATATATATATATATATATATATATATATATATATATATATATATATATATATATATATATATATATATATATATATATATATATATATATATATATATATATATATATATATATAAGAAAAACTACTGCATCATTAATTATCAATATGATCATGTTAAGCAAAAAAAGTCTGCATTTAACAGATTTGCATTTTTTAGTTGACGGCTTGCATTTTACCTAGTACAATACTATTGTACATTTTTGGTACATAGTGTACTGTTTGGGAAAATATTAGTTTGTTGAAAAATATTGATTAAAAAAAGAAAAGTTGTTCTTTTTTTTTTTTTAAAAAAAAAAGGATAAATATCAATGTAACATGACATAAGCTGAAAGAGGGGAGGGGGATAAGAGGTTGGGGTTGATATTTCGTAACACCTCGTGAAAAAGGGATAAGAGGGGATCTAAAACGTAGTTTTTTTTAAACGTAATTTGCAAATGACCCAATATATAAATGAAAAATTTTTTAGAGAAATTTTTTTCTCTAATAAAAAATATCATAAAACTAGATTAAACGGTAAACGTTATCTTAAAGAACGTTAGTATGCGTATTAGGGCATGCCAAAAAAAAAATTTTTTGGTCGCGCTTTAAAAACCTATTCTATACATAAAAATAAGCAAAAATATGAATTTTCATTGTTTTATCTCAATTCTAGGTGCCAGAAGATGAAATCAAGATTTTACGAAAATACGCAAAGTATGATGAAATTACATGAAGGATGGCAAAATAACAAGATTGCACCATTTTGTGTTTAGTTTAAGATTACAATCACTACATGACATATCTATTATAAACTGTTAACAATTTTTTATAGCTTAATAGTTAAAAATAGTTAAAATAACATTAACTTTTTCAAAAGAAATGGGTCCCAAAAAGAAGAAAAATGTCCATGTAAGTGAAAGTGTCAGACGACCATTATATCTGTTAACTAACCCAATTTCACAGCTACCAAATACACAGCTTCCAACCAATGGTAGTATTTTAAGATATTATCAATATTTAATTTCAAGTAAAAAGACAAGATTTATTAAAACACAAATTAACATGGCCTGTAAGAAGCAAAAAGGAACAAGGAACTTGGTGTGCAAAAGTAAGACATAACTGTAAAACATAAACATTTTTATTCCTAGATTAAAGAGGACTAAATAATTATTTTTTCAGGTGCAATAAATGTTAAATAAATAAAATATTTTTTAAAAATCTAAATTAGGTAGAGATTTTTGTGACCTTGAGACGCAATCAGACTGCTTGATTAGACAAATAGTCAACATTTGGACCAAAGCAGGATTTCAAGCATACATCATTTCAGAATATTCAATTCTTGACAAACTTCAAGCTCTACACAAGAAGTATCAACTTTTGAAAAAACGTGTTACCCTGAAAGATACCAAAGATACTAGAGAAAATATTAAGAATGAATTCATTTCAACAATGGAACAGTTGTTTGACATAGGCAAAGATAACTTAGAGCAATGATGAGAAGTGACAAAATAACACCAAGAACACAAGCTGCTATTGAAGAAGACCTAAATTTCTATCTAGACCAGCAAACAGACAGGTAAGAGTATCAATTATATTGTAGCCTTTTTGTAAATTTCTCTATATTAATCAAATTGTTAGTAGCACAGCTACTTTATGTAGGGCTTTCAGTCTGTCTGTCTTTCAGCTATCCATCTGTCTGTCCATCAGAGTAAGTTATTGCATTCTAATGTTATACATTTTTGTTTTAGGAAGTGGTTTATTTCTAAGCCAGATAAAGAGCTAGCTACCATCATTGAGAAACGACTAGAAAGGTATAAAAGACAAGAACAAATGAGAATGAAGTACCTAGAGGAGAAAGAAAGATGTAAATCAGCTCCCCCACCACTTGATGAAAGTGATGAAAACTTGACGCCAACTAAGAAAAGGTAAAACAAGTGTCATAATTACTTTAAAACTGTTAAAAAACTTACTTCTTAAAAATGAAATCCTAACTTATTTATGTAAATATTTTAGATACAAGTCTGGTCCAGCCAATTTGGATATGTTTGACTCAACTTTGACAGATCCAGATTTTGCTGTAGAAGAAGACTCATTCAAAGGTAGTGATGATGACTTTGAATATGGTGCTGCTCATAATAAAACCCCAAAAGTCTTACCTAAAGGCTCAATGCAAGTAAATAAAAAGATTACAAGAGAAGAATTGATGGCAGTAACTACACCTATTTGTGCTAGAGGGTTAATCAGCATTGAATTACAAACCTGGCTGTTGTCGTCTGTTGTTAATTATCTGGGAGGAGATGTTAATCAGATGGGCATTTCTAAATCCAGTATTTCAAGAGAAAGAGCGAAAGTAATTGAACATCAAGGTAATTTTTAAAGGGACACCTAAAGAAAAAGTCTTTTATGCCAACTTTTTGCCAGTCAAAATTAAGTTTTTTTTTTCAAATCAAAAAGTTTTTCTTCAGATGCCATATTTCTTATCCCTGATTTTCTAATGTAAGTCTATTATAAATGAAAGTTATGATTAAAATCTTACTATACCTTTAAAGAGTGGAATATTTACCTAAAAATAAACCATCATAACAATAATATATTGTGTTAAAAATGATCTTTATTTAGGCAATACCATCAGAGAAAATTACAGAGAGACAATGGCTGGAAAACATCTTGTTCTCCACTTTGATGGCAAGCTGTTAAAACATTTAGATGAAAATACCTTGCAATCTGTTGTAAGAGATAGAGTTGCTGTCAGTGTTACTAGTCCTGAATTTGACAATAAAAACGATCTCTTACTTGGTGTTTTACCTGCAGAGTCTGGCAAAGCTGTTGATGAAACAGAAATTATTCACAACTTACTTGAGTCCTTTGAAATATGCAATGAAATTTTCGCAATTGTTGCAGATACTACCAATGTTAACACAGGAGCCCATCTCTGGCTGTTATGCAGACATCACATGTTTGAAATAGCAATACATAAGGCAATTGTAATTGTCCTTGGACCTACTGCTGCACCAGATAGACAGTTCTATAAAGATTTCAAGAAGGACTGGGAAGTATATCACGCCATAATTCAAAAAGCTAACCTGTCTGAGTTTAAGAAATTTGATGAGAAGAAGCTGGAAGTTGGATCTGAACTTCATAAACTTTACCTGGAAGCTCAGGAATATCTGAAGTTTGCTCTTAATCACGAAGTGTTTCCAAGAGATGATTATAATCATCTAGTTAAGTATGCTGCTTTTTATTTAAATGTCTCATCACCAAAGCTAAATGGTTTTAAAATTTATCAACCAGGAGCCAATCACAATGCTCGTTTCATGGCTGACAGTCTTTACAATTTAGCTATTGTTATGACATCAGGTATAATAGATTTTCTGCCTAAAGATCAGTTACCTCACCTGGAAAAGTCAGCTTTTATATTTGCAGTTTTTTATGCTCCATGGTATTTACGTTCATACAAAGCAGAATATGCTGTTAAGAATGATTTCTTGTCATTCAAGTCAGCTTATGTTATACAACAAGAGTTTGATGTCAAAATTGGCAATGCTTTTCTGAAATTTTTTCAGCAGCACTCTTGGTACCTTGCCCCAAAGGTTGCTGTGTTAATACTGGCAGATCCAGATTTTGAAGAGAAGCTTGCATTTCTAGACAAGCTGTTGACCTTTGAGGTACCAGATATCAACACTATTCCCAATGGTAAACCTGATGCTGTCCTAGTTTTACCAACCTCTGAGGTAACAGAGTTGATTACAGAGGAAAGTTGGGCTCTTTTCATTGTTCTAGGCATACAGGACGAAATTCCTACCTGGAAAACAGGTTTAGCTGCTGGAAAGCTGGAGGAAAATGATTCCTATATATCATTTTGTGAGTTTGTAAAATCTCTAAATGTTACAAATGACCCAGCAGAGCGGAATATCAATCTTATACAAAGATATATCAGTAGCACATTAAAGGAGGACAAAAGGCAAGATATACTGCTAGTTGTCAGAGAGCACAGGGCATTAATATCATTAGAAGCTGACCAAAGTGCACTGGCCAAATTGTAAAATATCTGTTATAGTAACAATATTAGATTTTAAACTAAAAAATACCTTTCCTAACTTTTTTATTTCTTCATTTTCAAAAAGAATATGTTTTTTCAGAAAAAAACAACGATTTCTCGTATTTGCGTAAAAACCTAAAATCATCTTCCAGCACTAAATATGGTCCTAGAGAGTTCAAATTTGGTTTATATACTTCTTTTTATGTATAGAACAGGTATTTATACCGCGACCTTTCATTTTCTGAAAATCGTGATATTTTGGCATGGCCTAATGCGTATGGCTTTGACCGTTTAACCTTGTTTTAAGACATTTTTTTAAAATTAAAAAATATTTTCCTAAAATATTGAGTAATTTGCACGTTACGTCGAGCAAAAAACTATATTTTAGATTCCCTCTCCTCACTTTGTCACAAGGTGTCACGAAATATCAAACCCCAACTCTTCCCTTCTCTTCCCCCTCACGAGGTGTCACGAAATATCAACCCCAATTCTTTCCTTCCCCCTTCCAGCATCTCCCCTTCCCCTCGTTCTTTGTCATGTTACAAAGAAATTTATACTTTTTTAGAAAAAAATAAAAACAATTTTCCTTTCTTTAATCAATATTTTTCAACAAACTTATATTTTCCCCAACAGTATCAAGATGTTCTGAAATATAAAAAGTTTTACTCGTTGTTCTTGTTCACTTTCTAACTTTTCTATAAATATTAACTAAAGTTCATTTTTCTCATTCTTACTTGTTTTTTAATAACAAGATTTTTTATCTGGTCCTTCATCTGTAAGCTTTATTACATTTGGTCTTTATCATTCGAATTTAAAAAAATGCCTTAAAGTAGCGATACTTCAAGTAATGTTGAGTAACCTCTTGCATGAAAATAAGTTGTAGAAGTTGTAGTAGAAGCAGTAGTGGCACTGCGAGTGCTAATTTTATTAATTGTTGAAAGCAATTCCGATTGACTTTCAATTATCGAAGAGCTTCCTGCTTTCCATGAATTCAGGACAATCTTTTATGTTTTCAGCCAATGATTTTTTCTTTAAATTTTTCAAATCTTTTGAGTTATCACATTGAGACAGCATTACGCATTTCTCTCATGGGTAAAGCGTTATAAATTCTGATTCCACAACAGACAAGTTTTTGTTAAGAAAACGGAAATGATAAAGATAACAAAACCAAATTGTAATATTGAATGATGGTGTTTTTAAACTATTTCAGGGCTAGAGGTACCTAGGTATAGTTTACTACACTCTCAATTAAAAGGTGTAAAATTACACCGTTTTAGTGTTAATAAAACCTCAAACGGTGTTTTTTGAAACTTATTTAAGTAAAATGTTTAAACTTACACCGTTATGTTGTAATTATACACTCTGATGGTTAATTTTTTAAAAAACGTTGTAAAATAACACCTTTTTATCACTTAATTCATAGAATTAAGTGATTAAAAATAGAATTAATCTTTTACTTTTATAAGATATATTTCCCAACATTTTTTATCAAATTTCTAACACATACTAAACACCGAGAAAAAATACCATTAATCTGTTGATTATAATTTTCTAGATCAATACATTAATAATAACAATAAAGTAAATAATAAATATGTTCTGAAAACTCAATTACTAATACTGTTAGTAACAAATATTTGAATGAAATTATAAATATGTGTAATACATTTAAAAGTATTTTTACATTTAGAACATCCAAGCTATAAGTTTCTTTTTTCATTTACAGTTGAATTATTTTTACTATATAGCTTTTTCATATTGTTAAATTGAATGACAGAAAATGGTGTATTTGTGTTGTTTAATAATATTAACTTTTTAGAATTTGTTTCACGTGTTATACAGGACCATACTTCTCCTTAATAACATCAATACCGCATCTCCTCTCTCAAATTAAATATAAATTAATAAAAAAAAACAGCAGTTTCTGCTTAAAAATATATTATTTTTATATAATAATAATAACAATAATAACAATAACAATAATAACAATAATGACAATACAGTGAGTCACTTAACTTATATAAAAACAAAACTGATGAGCAGTAACAAGTTTTTATTGAAAATTTACAATATTCTGTACCAGTTGTATCTCCTGAAATGGTTAGACAATACTTAAAAGCACCTCCAAGAAAGTAATCATCACGAGGCAGAAAAAAAGCAAGTTCATGAATTTTAACAGATACACCAGAAAGACCGCCAAAAACAGAATCTTTAACTTACAGAAAACAGAAGGTAATTAACAAGCGTAACAACTAAAAAAAACAAACAACCTAATTACTACATAATTGTCTACTTTTACCAGTTGACATGATAAAATTATTTCTTGTTTGAAAAATAAAGTATGCCTAAATTTTAAAAACAAGCTTGTCACATACAGAAAAAATAAAAATAAAAGCATTAAATCGTGGAGATTTTTGTTTAGTCCAATGTTTTAATATAATTAATTTTCATACTGTTTCATAAAACCTTAATTTCCATATTTCCGTATGTGGTAGCATAATATTTCTTAACTTATTATATTTAATAACCACGTTATCTTTCATAAAACCTTGTTTTCTATAATGATTTCTTTTTTACCTGGTCAACCTTGACCGATAAGAATTCATTATTTGAAATAAAATTAGCAATTTTTTTAATTTCGAACGGTCGTTCACTGTTGACTCCCTTTATTTTCTATGCTGAATATTATTGCATTTAATCTCTTTAAATTATTTAGCCTGAATCGTTATTCAAATTTAATAAATACTATATTTTCGGAACGTTGTGCATCAGTTGCACTACATAATTGTTTTATTGGAAACCTGGTTTTAGTAATTTTATTTACTAAAAAATAATTTGCCGAAGCCATAATTTGATTCAGCAAACAATACACTTGACTTCAGTGAAAGCTGAAGTTTTGGCAAAACTGTCAAAGTCGAAGCAGAATTTTGAGTCTTGAGTTTATTTTGACTAATAAAAAAAACAATTAAGTACAAAATACAAATTTTAAACGCGTTTAATTAAACGTGACGAAATATAACATTATATATCAAAGGTTACTATCAATATTATAATTAAATAACGTTTTCACAAAAATTTAATAAAATTCATTCATTTTTACTAACTTTTACTTGATTGCATAAATACCTTTGTTTTTGAACGGCGAGGATTCATTAGGGCCAAATGAATCAATGAAGAAGCTCTCATATAATAGATAACTAAGACAATCCAGTTTGGATCGAATGACATATTACTGCTTGAGATGGTTTGCGGAAAGAACTTTTCCTATAATTATAAAAAGTACAAACACACATAACATAAACACACTTTTCTATCCTTTAAACAATTTTCAAAATTAATGTCACTTTAAAACATATTTTATATTATAACGAAATTATAGTTATAAAAAATATTTTATATTTTATGAATATAAACTTTTAATAATATCTTATTTAATTATATAAAATCTATAAACCTTTTTTGAAAGAAACCTTGAAAAAGCATTTTTGATTTTTAAGTTGTTTCCTTTTTGTAAAAATCCTGAAATTGTTTCCACTTCATCTTGTTTATCGCTAAAGAAAATAATTTAAAGTACATTTTAAGATACAAAAATGCTGCATTAAAAATTACTTAAAGGTATTAAGTTGTTATTCATTAAACTGATAAAGTTTCTCCTCGAAAAATGTAATATAAATCATGATTATGGGTGTCTTGTTCTCGTTAATTCTTTCCAGGTTATTAATTCTTTGTAATTTTATTTATTTTTATTGAAAGTAATAAAAATAGATTATGGCTGAAAAACGCAAAAGAACAATAATTAATTTTTTTACAAAACGACCAAAATTATCAAATACACCATCATCATCGAGTTCAACATCAACAATTTCAATTTCAAGACCGCCACCACTTACAACAGATGCATCCAACTCAAGTTCAGCGATCATTTTAACACCTCATTTGCGAAATCAAATAATAATTGGCTAGATGTTTGGACTGAAACGAAGTGGAAAGAAAAATAAAATGCCAGATGCCACTACTTGGTTGATATGTAATATGGGAAAGTTGGTTATAAAGTTTGTTCCCAAATAAATTACTTAGGGTCGTCTAAACCCCAGGGTGCCAGCTTATCAAAGGAATGGAGTTCAACATCCGTTTCATATTACGGTGATAACCAACAAACTAGGTTAACCTCTCTTCGGAAAAAAAATTTTGAACATTCAAAAAATGCAGCACACATTAACGCTGAAAAAATTTTAGAAAACGTGAAACAAGAAAAATTTTAACCTTTAATTGATAGATTAAATAGTACCAAAATTATTCATACATGTAACAATTTCAGAATAAATTACTTTATTGCAAACATGACCAACCCTACTCAGATCATTACGATTTGTTAAAATTAAGGGAATTGAATGACTACCAGAGCAAACAGCATAACTGAAAAGTTATTAAAGACTTTAGAGTTGTTTGGTTGACAATTACCTGAAAAATAATTTAATCAGTTTTACCAGTGATGGTGCTTAATGTTGGGTAAAAATACAGGTGTTGCAAAAATGTTATCCGAAAAATATCCGAACTTAATTACCTGGCATTGCTTAAATCACAGGATTGAGTTATCCGTGGGCGACACTATAACGGAGGTAAGTAGAGTTAACTATTTCTAAATATTCATGGACAAATTGCATTCATTGTACCATCAATTTCCGAAAAGTTAGAGAGAATTGGAATTATGTTCTGAATGTCTGGGGAAAAAAAATTTTAAAAATTGGAAAAGTATTAGGCGTGAGATAGGTTGTTGCTCATTTCGAACTGCTTCGGCGGTTTGGAAAATTTTTTCAGCGTTATGCAATCATTTTATATAAACTAGTGAAGACAAAAATTAAAGTAAAGTAGAAAAAGCTACGTTTACTGGCTTATTGAAAAAAATGAGTAGTAAATAATTATTAATAAATTTAGCATTAATGCGTATAGACGCTTGAAGAATTATTCATACTGTTTGAAGCACTTCAAAAAAGAGCCGCTACTAAAGTTTACGCCGACAAATTAATAAATCGTTCAATTCGGTAATTAAATTTATTAAAAAATCCTGAAAAAGGGGATAACTAAACGGAGGCCAAAAAGGCATGTGAAACAATGACTTTTGATTCTATACCTTTAATTGATAATAAAAAAGTGTCAATTATAAATAGAAATCAATTTCTAATGAGTCTCATGAATAATATGAGAAGAAAGTTAATTACTGATGACAAAGAATCGAAACCAAATATTTTAACTCAACGTCGAATCTTAGAGTCAAGTGAATGACCAATTTACATTGACAGAAATTGCGGCTATATGTGAAAAGTTTTGGTTGGAATATTCAACATGTTTAAATGCGTTTAGGGATTATATAGAAATCGATGGCCGAAAATTACCGGCTGACTTGGAAGGTTTGTTGTCGTGTTTAAAAATCATTCCTTGCAGTTCAGCTGATTGTGAAACAGGATTCAGTGCCATGAATCTAAGCGACACAAGAAAAAAACTTCTCATAAAAAATGTTTCTATTTTATTATTTTTAAAAATACAAGGACCACCACTTGAACTGTTTAAACCAGAAGAATATGTAAAGACTTGGTTAAGGGCTCATCGATCAGCTGAAAATAGCAGAGTAAAAAATTTTTAAAAAAATAATGAATCACCCAGCATATTATGGGAAATATTGTAAATATTATTTCGTTTAGATTTTAAGATAAAAATATACTACATATATTCATGGCCCCCACATTTTAAAACAGGGCCCTATGTTGGGCCTGTCTGCAATCCCTTTTTTTTTTTGGCGGGAAACATTTTATTTTTTCCTGCAAAATATTTTTGCCAAATATTTTTGTTAAACTTCATTCTAACCATTCTCTTAGAAAATGATCACGTGTTCGTTCATCTTTCATTTTTGTAAACGATAAAAATTCATAAAACTTTCTTCCTTTAAGATCTTTTGGTTTGGTTTTACCCCAATTTTTCATATATCTAACTAGCTTCCCCAAAACTGTAAGATATTAAGATACATTGGCGCTGTCCATCTGAAATCAATTTGGGCCGTAAACCAGGGTTATCAAGAATTATCCCGGTGTTTTTGATTTCATTAGAATCGGAAGTATCATCTTTATTTAATTCTTATTCCGCCACACCATCATTAGACTTATCTCTTGTGTCGTTTCCATCAGAAGTAGTGGATCCAGCGCATTTCCTTTGTCTGGTTTTTCCACTATTAAATCTATTTCAAAATGATCTTTAGCTCTGACATCAATGCTACAGTTATACTCTCTGCAATCCTCAATTTTACCATTAGAAGAATCTTATTATTATACTATTAAAATTTGGTTATTGATCGACTTCCAAGAGATTCTTTTGATTTTATCTCATTTTTAAGTTTTCTCTTTTGAGCTCAAATTACAAACATAATCTCTAGATTATGTTTGTAATTTGAGTTTGATGTAGTGTTTGAATAACTTGACAATCTAAAAAATTAATTTTCCTTTCGAGACATCATTTAAATTCTTTATAGGAAGTTAAAGTTTAGTATTGCAACATCAGAATCATAATTTTCAAATGACATATATATCTGAACTCAAATAATTTCAGAATAAATTATTTTTGTTTTTTAGATTATTGATTTGATAACAAAGTTAAACTAATGTGAAATGGTTTCCTGAAAGATTATGGACCAAATTATGTTAACCAATCCATTATTGAAGTAAAAAGCTATTATATGAGAAAAATGCGGGAATTAGTTTACGCAACGGTCCAAATGAAGTGCAAATATAAATGTTAAGCTACTTATTAACGTTAACGACTTATAACTTATATTTTAAAAAGAAGATGAGTTTAGCTTCAAAAATTGCTCAAATAAATCAGCTTAAAAACGGCTATATTTGTGAAATAAGTAAAAAAATAAAAAGGTTACCTGAAAATCTCTATTTTCTACTTTTTAATTTTAGAGAATGTTTTTGTTTTAAATGTTTTTTGTTTTTTTTCACATTTATTTTTAATTCAAAACAATAATATTTTACTCGCACTTAATATTTTTCTGGTTACTACCACCAGGCCCTCTTTACCTCCGGGCCCCTGTGCTGCAGTACCGCCATCCTCCCCTTCTTTGTGGGGGCCATGCATATGTTATAATTATGAATTTTTTTTTTTTTACTTAAAGTTGTATACAAATTTGACTTTTCTTTTAATACTTAACTAACACCAAAACACACTATATTCATATACAAAGCGCCCGGAAAAAGTGAAGTTACAGTTGATATATTTTTCAACAAAGTAATTTAAAATCAAATAGTAAAAACCAATTGCAATTATTTTAAATCAAAAAACAAATTCAGTCTCTGCAGTTGGTATAAGCTAATTCCAATTGCTGTGTTTCTATTTGATTTTAAATTAAATTGTAGAAAAGTATATGAGCTGTAGCATTTAACTTTTTCTGGAAACTGCATAAATTATATATATATATATATATATATATATATATATATATATATATATATATATATATATATATATATATATATATATATATATATATATATATGTATATGTATATATATGTATATGTATATATATGGCCGTAGACAACTTTATTAATCTGGGGGGAGGCTAGGAAGAGTAGGGGCGCAAATAACATGTCAATTGACTGTAAAATATTAACTAATTCTGTATTAATGCCTATTCTGAATGTATTACACTAACTTTTTTTAAAATGTGACTTCTTGTAGGTTTTTGAGGGTAATTATTTCTTTAAAATGTTTTTTATGAAATGAAGTAAAATATAATATTTTCGAATGTGTACGTGATTCGGAAATTAAAATATAGATCCGAAACGTATAACAAATTTTTGGCTATTTTTAAAAAATTCAAATTTTATATAGTATGAAACTTTTAAAAAATATTATAGCAGTTTCATGATTTTTTTTCAAAATTGTCCAAATACATTTTTCTACCTTACCACTACGGCTATAAAAAAAATTGGCTATATCTATGATTTTTAGTTCTTCAGTTTTTTGAGTGTGTATCTTTAACAACATACACCAGTTTAACCGTGCTTGGTTCATGGTGCTTCTCAACCAAGTTTTGATTCTTTTTAGTGTTGCTGAAGTAGGGTTTTCAAATATCCGACATTATTGACTATCCGGATATCGAATACTGAAAATTCAAATTGTTCGGACATCCGGATAACAAAAAAGAAAATAAAGATGATAGAGTGAACTTAATACTCGTTTTTAAAGCAGTAATTAAATTTGATTTAAGTATTTTAGTTATATTCATTTCAATTCAAATATTAAAAAAAATAAAACAATTATAGGGGAAAGGGGGGTAATTAGTACCGCTGTGCAATTCGTACCAGCGTCATTGTTCTTTTTCTGATTCGATGAAATTGGCGGAAACACGATAAAATCAAGGCAGCAGATAAAATATGTATACTGACAAAAAAAATGGCGGAATCGAACGTTAAAGAAAGGAGGTAAGTCTGTTTCCCTTTTTTTACACTATTTGATGTAATAATTACACTGTCCTTCTTGTCGTACCTTGCAGGCGTGGATATACGTAACTTATTTATATTTTTTTATGGTGTTAGCCCATCCATTCTTTTTCATTAATAAATACGTTTTTTTCCGATTCACTTTGCCCATTAAAACACTGATGTAGAAAACTATGTTTAGTCATAGTCGAGTAAATCGTACCTGTGATGGTGGAGTAAATCGTACCTGTGGTACTAATTACCCCAACCTCTAAAGATAACAAAGGGCAGCGTTGGTACTGCTTCATGTGTGATGAGCACATTGAGGAGGATATGATCCAGTGTTTAATTTGTGGAGCATGGGTACATGTTGCATGCTCATCATCTGAGTCTCAAAATGGGTCACATGATAGTTATATATGTGAATTATGTCAATAAATATATTTTACAAGTGTAGAATGAACCAGTTATTGTTTTATGTTCAACTTATTATTAGTGCTGAGCTTTTTTTTTCTTCATACCCTTTGGTACTTTTTACCTTTGGTACTTATTAACCTCACTAGTGGTACTATTTAAACCTTCTTGTGGGTAATTAGTACCACCTTGTTTATTTTTAGTTTTTATTAGTGTGCTCTTTATTTTAATATTTTCATCTTGAAATCACAATTGTTTGTTTTAGTTTCATCAATGCTTGTTTCTATCTAAAAATAAACTTTTTCCTACATTTAGTTTTATTTTTAATAATTTTTTTCCTTAGGGGGTACTATTTAGCCCCCTTTCCCCTACTATTTAAAATTATTTCCTTTTTAAAAATGCAAATTAAAAAAAAATAATTGCATTAAAAGTTTCAAAATTGATAGGAATTTTAATTTTTGTCCGAGTTAAACCTGAAATTAAAAAAAACTGCTCTGTTGCAGTAGATGTTGGTCTAATTGTTAGAAATGCATTTAAAAATATTGTTAAAAACATAAAATCATTTTTCATCAGTGTAGTAACTATTTTGCTCTGCTTTTCTGCATGGGTAATTGAGGAAATTGCTGTTTTTAGCTTTTGCTGCTGAATATTATTAGCATTTTGATTTTTAAGCATACTTTCACTTGCAATTTCTTTTACAACTTCCTCGAACTCATTGTGCTCAGTACTGCTACTGTCACCAGTAGATGTATGTATTTTTTGAAATATTTATACTGCTAAAGCAATGGCGGCAGAATTTGTAGTATATTCAAAGAATTTAGTAGAATGTGGAATAATACCTGTTTCTAAGAAGATCATTAATATCATAAGAATTTTATCTCGAGGTTCATCCATTCTCATTTTTATCTGTTTTAATAAATTTTTACTTATATTTGTTTGTAACTGATCTAAGCTTTCAAATATAAATTTATAAACTTCAGCGATCAAAAGAGTTTAATGGTTTAATAAAAATTTAATTCTTCGAAAGCTGACATATTCTCCTATAAAATCATTTGTGGCCCTAATTCATTTAAAAATTTATTAATAGGATTTTTTATTAGATGAAATCGTTTGGGCATGGTTATAAATAAGTTCCACTGAGTTTTGTCATGCCTGCTTGTTCATTGACATATCCTTGTAAAATAATATTTTTTGACAAAGAGAATTTTATCATTTGTATAGTTCTTCTGAGATTTTTTATAACTTCTTGAAAATCTTCAGTGAGATCTATGGTTTCAATATCTTCCTCTAGCTCACAGACAATGTTAGCATCTTCAAATCTATTTGTATTCAACTCATTATCAATGCTTTTGACAGATTCACCTTCAATATCTTCGCTAACATCTATATAATCTGATACTTCTTCATTTTCTTCACAAAACTGTGATTGTTATTTTTTATACAGTAAATCAGTTTGCTTAATGCAAACCGTGGTTATAACAAAGTTGAGATATGATGCCTAATAGCCTTCCATACTCGACCATAACGGTGGCTCCATCATGTGTTGATGATATTATATCTGATTTTTTTTTTTTTTGATGTGAATTTCAAATTATTTTAACTTATTTTCAACATATAACTTTGTTTGTTCAGCATTACATGTACTTTTTATGTGAACTAATCCCAATATAAACACTTCAAATTTTTTCATCAAATTATCAAAAACGGTATGAAGTCTTACATTAAGATATCTATTCAAAGTGTTATCAGTCCACTTGCGTATTGTTAGTGAGAATTTAAAGTTTTTTAGATCCTTTATAATACTAACTTTTTTTTTTTTTTTTATTTCATAAAATTTTAAAATGTACTTTGCTACAGCAGTAGGACTTGTAGGCATGACTAAGCCTCTACTTCTGATGTACCCATTAACGATTTGTGATTTCACTATAGAATTCATTGAAAATCATCCTTTGCTACACATCGTGATAAAATTTCCTCTAATGTTTTAGTTTTTTATATTATTGTCAGCATAAGTACTTTTAAACTTTTTCGATGTCGATGGTTCACTTTGTTCACAACTTATCTCTAATGAATTTTTAGTAGCAGTAGATAGACTAGAGGAATTTATGAAAATCTTTTGAGTTTTTAAATGATTAAGAAGAGGTGTTGTTGATGATCCCTTTTATTCTAGTTGTTTACTGCAATTCTTACAGAAAACAATTTCCCTATTTTTTTCATTTACTCTAAAAATGGTTCCTAATAAAATTAATAAAAGATAAAAGCTCTTCAAGAATCCTTAATGTTACAGAAATCAAAAGAAATCCATTATACTTAAAATTAAGTCAAAATAAAAAGTAGAAAATAGAATATTAAAAACATTTAATTTATAATCAAAATGCCAAAGTTTAAAGAATATATACATATAAAAATAATAGTTGTCTACTTAATATTAAATTTATGTAATATTAAGCAGACATAAATCATTGTGCTTGAACAACTGAGCTACAAAGTGTGACAATAAACATTTGTTGCATACAGAATAAAAAAGTAAACTACATTTAATAAAATAAAAAGAAGTTTTTATTTTGGGTAAATATACAGAATTTAATTGAAAGATTTTTATTTTAAATTAAGCTTTCTATCTTTTTAACTCAATGTTTAAGTTTCCCGGCGTTTGAAAACAATGTTTCAATTTATCAAAAAATATCCGGATCGGCAGATATTCAATGAAAATTATCCGACTTTTTGAATAGTCAAAATAAGATGGATTATCCGGATAATAAGATATTCGGGTATCTGGGTCGGAAAACCTAGCTAAAAGCTCTCTCGATAGTACCGTTTGTTGCTGGTATCAGAGCGATAAGTTTTATTAACTTTCTAATTTCTGATAATGATTCCTTTTCAACTTCATTTGCTTCTCTGTAAAATACAAAAATTATGTGTTATTAACATAAAAATACGCATTGTAGTGCATATTTTAGTCAATTTGAAATTCACTTTATTCGTAATTATTAAATATATAACAATAAAGTTTATAGGAAACCCATTCACGTTGATGAGAATTTATCCTGGCTTCCTCAAATAAGATATATTCAATCTAAAATCACTAATATAATTGGTATGATGTATCGAGTTCGCTCATATATCAATAAAGAAGGTCTCAAACTAATATATTTTGGACTAATTCATTGCTTCATCAGCTATGCAAACATAACATGGGCGAGTGCGCAACCATCAAAACTTAAAAAAATTTATAGTCTACAAAAACATGCTAGCAGAATCATTTACTCTAAAAATAAGCGTGAACACGCCAAACCTATAATGAAAGATATGAAAATGGTGGATGTTTATGAAATAAATATCTATCAGCATTTAATTTTTATGTATCGATTCAATAATAATCTCTCTCCTGCAACTTTAATAAAAAGTTTGAAATAAACATAAATGAAAACTATTATCTAAGAGCAAATATTAGTAACTCATATAAACTGCCTCAAAACTTTAATAAATATGCTGAATATAGCATTGCATATCGAGGACCAAATATATGGAATAGTTATCAAAAAGGATTCAAATGTATGGAAAAATCATTAAGTTCATTCAAGTTTCTAATAAAAAAGGAAATTTTTAAAATTTGAGAATCAATTGTGCTTAAAGGGATCACCAAGTAATTTTAATAATTTCAGTATTTTTTTTATTTGATCTTTTTTTGATTTACTGATTAGCGCAGCAGTTTTATGCCCATTAGGGTTTTTTAATTTAATATCTATATTCTATTAAAAATGTATAAAGGGGCTCTATGAAAAGATTGCAATGACGTATTGTTATTTTCATCTTCTTTGAGCCCCTGTCTGTTTAACTCTTTATTTTATAAAGATTTATGTAAAAAAGAACAGTTTTTTATTTTTTATTGTATATACAAAAACGGTGCTTGTTGACAAGATTTTACTGTCTTCTTTGTATCTACGGACATATTTTTTATTTTTTCTTGTATATATATATGTTGATTATTTATTGTTAAACAGCAAAAAAAAAAAAAAAAAAAAAAAAAAATTCATATATTATCTGACAAAATTAAGTACTTTTTGTAGAGTTTCGAAGCATTCAAATCTGTAGCATAGAAAGCAAGAACTTCGTTATTTATTGAACTACCTTCAGATGAAATATTTATAAGTACTGATTATCTCTTTTGAAGCATTAAATATCCTTGTTGTTCAAATCTAGATTGAATACTGCCAATTGACATTTCGATAGTTTCGAAATATATCTTCTTGAAATAAGTCAAATCTAGAACTTTCAGATAATACTGATGCAGATGCTCTTATTTAAAAAAAACGAGGTAATTTGTGATGGCGGGGCAAAGCAGGTTTTTCTAGTTGAAGCAATTTTCTTTTGATTTCAATACGGTTCTAGAATAGCTCAAATGAATTTTTAGACCGGGCAGATTCCAACGTAATCAAAGTTCTTTCAACAACTTTCTGACCTTTACTAGCTTAAAGTGTAACCTTTTGCAAACTTTTTGATAAATTGTCTACCATACATAGAATAGTCTTGCCAAATTCAATTCCAAACAAGAAAGAGAATTTGTGCATCTGTGCAGCAACTCTACCTATTTGAGCAACAATCTCACTATCTTTTGTCTCAGATTTAGCTTCTTTCCAAGCAACTTGTAGAGCTTCATAGTTTTCAGATATGGAATAAAATGATTCTGCTTTTACCGTCCAGCGTGTAGGGCAGAGTATCCAAATACCGGGTGTCCCAGGGAGAATATTTTCTTTTACCTTTGAAAAGTCATTCACGTTTGGGAGATTTTTTTAATCGACTTTGTAATTTCATGAACAGTGTTCAGAGTATTTTTCATGAAGCTGATAGCTTTAAGCGTATCTCGTACTGCTAAGTTCAAAGCGTGACCATAACAATGCGAATATAGTGCTTTGGGTTCGAGATCATTTATTCTCTTTGCAACTCGAGACTTGCAACCTGCCATGAAGCTAGGACCATCATAAAATTGACAGCGACAAATATTAATTAAAAGACTCATCTACATAAGAACATCTTTGATAGTTTCTGTAATACTTTCAACAGATGTGGTTATTGTAAGTTCGACAAACACTTTATGCACTTCCAAGTCATCTTCATCTACATATCGCAAGCAAATCACCTTTTGCTCAGTGTTGGACTGATCTGTGGTTTCATATACCACGATAGTAAACTATTTTCCAGAAATGTTGGTTGTAATTTTTTTGAGTATAGCGAGACCCATTATCTGCAGAATTTCATTTTTGATAGTTGCACTTGTAAATTTATCTTGCAGTTTTCTCATCCATTTTGTTAAAGCGAGATTATCTTTGATTCTGAGATTAAGTAACTGAGAAAAGTTCGAATAAAACTCTTTATAATCTTTGTCTGTATTGTAATCACCACGCAGAGCAATACCTTGTCTGGCAAGAACCTGAGTATTCGTGATTATTGTTATTAACATTGCTCTACTTTCCATTTTTTCCTCTGCATATGTTTTGCTGAGAAATTCTCCAATATCTTAAGTTGTTGAAGGAATAGTTATAACCTTCTCGATGGCTTCTCGAGGAGAAAGAGTTTTCTGATGTTTCTGGAAGTTTGTTAAACCCTTTTTCCAATTAGAAATTTTTTGTGAAAACATTCTCGCTTCATTTCGAAGATGATAAAATATGTATTTCCTTTAACATACTATAATAGCATAAAACTGTTTTGTTACATTCGTTGTATTCCAACCACGGAAACAGCTTGTACCATTGATGACATAATGATTGCTACCTACTACAACAAGTACGTTTTGAAAAAAAACTAACACAGGTTGATGCGGACTATTAACTAGATGTTTTTTTTTGGTAGACTGTAACAGTAGAGGCAGAGTTAACATCATTGTTGGCTGAGTTAGTAAACGAAGAATAAAAATTAAAGACAGAGCTAGAAGATGATGCCGAAGTAACAGTGGATACAGAGTCAACATAAAAAAAAGTAGTAGCAGCAGTTCCAGGGTTACCTTGAACTGCTGCTACTACTTTTAGTAGTAAAATCATTAGAACTCGAAGTAGTATCTAACAAAATGCTGTAGTAGCGGTAGTTTCAGTGCTAGAGGTAGAGGCAGAACTAAGAGAAGTTGATGAGACGACAGTTCTTATATAGAAAGAAGTAACAATGCGGTTGGTATCTGCCTCTTCAAATATTTCCTTTATACGTTACCTTATGACGCTTACCTTCCGCACCAGACAATTTTCGTCATACTGCTGAAGACATACTGCTGAAGTAAATCATATAATAGATTGCCACGTAATGTTAATATAATTAATACAAAATTTTTTAAATCTAATTTGAGGCTATTATTTTTATGCAAAAATTCAAATTGTTTTAAATTATTCGATTGCAAACTGTTATTATTAGATAATAAATATTATCTAATAAAATTTAAATCCAAATATTGAATTCATGAAACTTAAAACTCTAAATAAAAAAAGAAAATGCAAATTTATTAAAAAAATATTGCCTTTAATAAATAAAATAACTTTTTATTAGGCGTAGCTAGGGTTTCTCAAACGGAATCTCGGGGATTTTAGTGGCATCGGGATTTCCCGGGATACCACTCTTATATCCTCGAACATAATTTTTTTAATTTTGCTTATGATAACTGTTTGAACTAATCTAACTCAAGGAATGTATTGCATAAAATATGAGTAAAAAATAAAAAAGATTTCTTGCGACAAAAACAGTAAGTTTGATTTTTAAACTTCTAAATTATCGAAAAGTTATTTTCTGTATTGAATTATTGAAATATTTAATATATTTTGTTTTTAAAAAACGGCAAACAAAGACATATAAAGTCATATGTAAGATAACATACATATGTAAGAAATATTTGTAACTTTACCTTAAGTTGTTTTTACGATTTAATTTAGTTATACCATGTCAATTGTAATTGGATCGAAAGCATGGCAGTATTTTTGTAAAGAAAAATCTAGCGAATCTGCAGTTTGCATGAAGTGCAAAGTATAGATAATTTGCAAAGTAATTTCGACAAGTGGGCTCCTTCGTCATTTAAAAAAAGCATATAAAGATTTGAATTTGAATTTGAGGCGTCTACATGAAGATACTGGTTCGGAAAATAAAGTTGTGCATATGAAAATCACATTGTTTGTTAAACAGCAGACTATCGAAGAAGTTGTGTCAAAGCTAGCAACGGTCAATGGCCTCTCAATAAATACCATAACAAAAAGTGAATTCATAAGAAAATCATTGTCTGAAAAAGGCATGTTATTACCAAAAAATCCATACCATATTATGAGTATGTTAAAAAAACAATATGATTTAGCTAAACAAACTGTGGTTTTAGAGATAACAAAAGAAATATCTAGCGGGTCGCGATTTTCTTTATTTTTAACTGAATATATGTTTTCAAAAAATCGACGTTATTTAAATGTAAATTTACACTTATTAACAAACTTTTGGAACTTGCTATTGACTTAATAGCTGGATCACTTCCTGCAGAAAAAATTGTTGATTAATTAAAAAGCACATCATAGCTAGTGTCACTGATGGATCCGTAATGAAAATATTTGGACGACTAAGTGGTATTGAACATCAGCTGTGTTATGCCCACAGACTTCATTTGGCAGTATGTGATGTTCTTTACAAAAAGTAAGACTCTTCAGCAAAATATATTGAACTTGAATTGCAGTTGCAAGATTCCGATGAAAGTTTGAGTGATTACGATGAGTTTGATGATGTATTTGACGGTAATGATGAGTCATACAGCTCAACAGGCGTTACGTTTATTGATGATTTACAAAATACGGTAAATATAGCCTTAACAATTCAGAAGGTTCGAAAAGTGGTTTGAATGTTCCGCAAATCACCTCTTAAAAATGACGTTTTACAAATCTACGTAAAATCTATGTTTCATAAAGAACCGAAGCTGATATTAGATGTCAAAACAAAGTAGAATAGTCTTGTTGAAATGCTAGAAAGATTCCTTAAAGTAAAAACATGTATACTAAAAACAATGATCGATTTAAAAATAGTTCTGAATATCTCCGAAGATGAATATGCGATTATGATCGCCATAACAATATCTCTGCAACCGATAAAAGTTTCCAACTTTTATCGGTTGCAGAGAACTACTTGGCAGTTCTACCATATTTTTACTTGGTAGCATTACTTCTACCAAGTAAAGACTTGGTAGAAGTAATGCTACTCTACTTGACGCAGAAGGTGTAATGATATTCATCTTAGACGATTTGGTGGAGAAAACAAATTTGATAGCTAATAAACTTCTTTAATCTGTGCGGCAGAGAATTGAAGAACGCAGAAATATTAATTTATTTGGACTACTAAAAATTTTAAACAACCCAATTAGTTATAATTAGGAATCAAAAATCAAATCCAAACTAGTCTTACTGTCCAAACATGCATTAAAAGCAACAGCAAAAAAACTTATACCAGGTTGTACATAGAGGATGCTAGCACTAGTTCATCAAATAATGAAATAGTTGTAGTGAGTCGTGATAATGAAAGCATGGATTCTGACCCGTCAATACCTCAACCTGTTGCTCCAAATTTATTAGGAAAAAGTATTTTGAAATTAGAGCAAAAATTGAATGCGACTATTTGTAATGTCAAACAAGTAGAAAAAGCAGCTCCAGAAGACATTAGCAATTTAAAAAACCTCACAAAAGAAATCAAACTTTTTGAGGCAACTGGAAAGCGTAGCGAAATTTCAAAAAAATATACTCCACATTAATGACCATCAAGTCGACATCAATTAAATCAGAAAGAGCTTTTTCTGCCACGGATCTATTTATTTAAAAATTCGTTCACGATTAAGTGACAAACCCATTGATTGTTTATGTTTTTAAAACGATATTTTATTTTAAATATTAATATATACCAGCATGCTAAGACAAATTTATGTCAGAAACCGCTTGTTGATGTATTAAAAATTATTCCGGGAAATCCCGGGATAAATAAGTTACTCACCGGGAATCCCAGGATGCTAAATTTACGGGAAATGAGAAACCCTAGCTGTAGCAAGTTCAATACCACCTTGTAACAAGTTCTATACAACGAGTTCTATTTTTTTATTCAAAAGGTAATAGTTATTTAATAAAGTTTACAATTAGTTGCGGTATTTTAATTCTTATTACTCGTTTAATAAATAGAAGGCATTAGTTATTGATATTTAAAAAAGAAGATTTTATAAATGTTTTCAAATTATTTATAAAAACATTATCAGAGGCGCAAAAATCGAAAAATGAGGAAGGGGGTGGCTACTTGTTTACGACCATGATAAATATAAATATATATATATATATATATATATATATATATATATATATATATATATATATATATATATATATATATATATATATATATATATTTATATATATTTATATATATAGACACATATATATATATAGACATATATATTGCTGTTGTCTGACTGCATGAAAACGAGAATAAAAAACGAAATATATATATTTCATTTTTTAACTGTTTATAATAAACTATTTAAAAACTCCACACTCAACAAAAGCGACTGTTTAGTTATTGCAAATATATTTATAAATAGTTATTTAAAAATAATTAGGGACCAAAAAACTTGTAGAAAGTAACGGTTAACTTGATAAAGTATTGGGATTAATGACTAACCTGATAAGCGAAGAAGTAAAATTTAACGGAAGAATAACTTCATCAGTGAAACTTTTCACTTGCTCCCAAATTGATGAAGATTCACTAGAAAACCAATTAATAAGATCGTCTTCTTCACTGATGTTACTTAAAAAGGGTTTATTTGACAGCTTAATAACTTCGACTATTTTTTGATAAGTTGTAAGACTATCATTGCTAGTTTTTACTTTTGCAGATTCTACGGTTATTGCAAGAATAAAAAATAATAGATTTGAAATTACTTCATTCATTTTTAAACACAATTACTTTTATTTTACAAGTGTATTATTGTTTGCAGCATTTTTTTATCTTTTATATAATTTGGATTATCCACGCTTGATTAGCTTGTGTAAAAACAAAAGTTTTACTATTTTCATTGTCGCCAAAGTTGTTCAACCAGAATACTAAAATTTGAAACTAAAGATTAGGAAATATGAAGAGTAGCACACCTTTTACTCGTATAAATAAAGATATGGCAATATCGGAACAATTCAAATAAATTAAGAGTGATTTAAATTTTTTCTGATATAATGTTACATTACTCATTAATTGATTAAGTTTGAATTGATTAAGGGTGAAGGGGGTAGCTTACTTATGATTTAAACTTAAGTGAAGTTTTGGCGACAGTAAAACGTTTACCAGTCTAAAAAAATATTTAGTTTACAGTCAAGTAATTCAAGCATAAACATGAAATAAAAACAAGAAAATATGTTTACAAATTATTAACAGTATTAAGTTTTACGATTTTTTTACAGATATTTACATTTTTGTGTTCACCTAAGTATACACAAAAATGTAAATATCTCTTTTTTTTTTTAATTATTACAACGACCGTTGTAGAATTTTCAAAATAAAATACCAGCGATAAACTTTAATATTATTTAATAATTATTTATCATTTTTTAACGTTTTACAAAAATAAATACGGGATACCCTTACTATACGTTAAGGTATCCCGTACTTTTCAAAAGACAACTTTTTTCCTAATCAACACTTGACGTTTGGTATTTTTTTGCAAGAAAGTACATAAATTAAAAATCTGTTAAAATAAAGCTGATTTTAAAAGTCTTTATTTGCAAAAATTGGTTTATTGGTATATTTTATTGACTTGAAAATTAACTTAAAAACGTAAATACATTTAATGCATAAGCAATAAAAAAGCAAAAAGCAATAAAAAAAACAAAGTTCTTGATAAAACTAAATTTTTCACATAAAACAGCTTTTTATGAAAAATTTTAACCTGTAAAATTTTAAAAGTTCGGTGTTTTTTTATATTGTATTTTTTATATTATGCTTTTATCTTTTTATTTATTTCAAGCCACCAATATTATTTAGTGTAATTAAAAGAGATAGCTTACAATGAGTCGTATAAAAACAAGAAAAAAGAATTAATTAATTAAGGCGGGTGAATAAAAACCCTTAGTAAAAGCAATTGTTTTTTTTATTCACCCAGCCTAATAGGTGTAAAAGATTTTTTTCTTGATTACAATCTTTATACAAATCTAAGTAAAATTAAAAAGTCATCGTACATTAATTTAAATTGATAACAAATAAAGATATCGTTAGAAAAAAAAAAAAAAATAGCAGAATTAAGAAACGGAAAACTCGCAGAAGACCATGGTCTCTTAAGAAATTGTCACCGAAAAACCGCTCAAGCTGACTGAAATAATTTTGTTGGTTTGATATATAGCTTTAATGTTTTCTTGTTTTGTTTTGTTTATTTAATGTTTTTTTTGTCTTTTTTTGTTTTATATCAACCAGTTTTATCAGTAATCCTTCGTTAAACTTGTAGAACTGATAAATTTTCTTGGTTTAGAAGGTTCACGAAGTTTACGTCGTTTGTAGCAATCAATCCAATAACTTTCCCAAAAAAGAGTTTGTTTTATTTACTTTTGTATTGTGAGCTTGGTTATTTATATCTTGGCTATTAAAAATATTATTATCCAATTTTTGAAAAAAACACATTTTAATATTTTATATAATATACTTTGATAACATTTTGCTCGTTTTAGGAAAACCATTATGCGATAAGTAGCTAAAATTAGAGTTATTCATACTCAAGAGTATACTTGGTGTCTCATAAATAATTATTTTCGTCTGTACTTTTTTTAACGACTTTAGAAGAATGCACGTCCTTCGAAAAATAAGCTGCTGATGAATATTTATAGACTACCAGCACATACACACCCATACTAGCGCATACACACAACATAATAACATCACATATACACCCATATACATAAAAACATTCAAACATAAATATATACATACACAGATACACACACATATATACATACATATATATATATACATATACATATATAAACACATGCATATACATACACTTATACATATATACATATACGTATATACATACCCATACACACATACATGTATACACATAAACACATACACACATAAACATACATACACACATACATACATACATACATACATACATACATACATACATACATACATACATACATACATACATACATACATACATACATACATACATACATACATACATACATACATACATACATACATACATACATACATACATACATACATACATACATATATACACACATGTACATACGCATACACAAAATGCATACACATACACATATACTTACACAACACACATACATACATATGTATATACATGCATATTTATGTATATATTATACATATTTTTTTTTTTTTTACGAAGCCGTGTTTTAAAAACCATAATTAATTTTTTTCAAACACTAAATAAAAAATAAAATAAACTTGACAAATTATACATACTAGCAATATACAATACAAAGCAATATACAATACGAACTCAAATAACAAATATTTATATATCCATCCATAACTATCAGTTTAAGTAATAAAAAAAAAGATATATCAGTACAATCTCGATGCAACTAAATATTTAGATAAACTCAGTTTTAACAATAGGTAGACAAACCCAAAATACTTTTAGTAGTATAGCAAAACGTTCTCCATAAAAAGAGTTAGATTCTTAAGCTTAGTTTTAAATACGGAGAACGAGGAAGACAGATCAAAATTTTGCAAAATCACTTTATTCCAAAGATTAGGTGCACGATAATCAATACAAAACTGATTAAACTTAGTTCAATATAAAAATTGATTCAGCAAATTATTATTTCTCAGTGCATACTTATTGTCCGGACTAAAAGTAAAAATATTTTTAAAAACGTCAGGAGACAAGTAATTTTTCCACATATATACAAAACATAGAACTAAACAAATTTACTTCATAAATATTAAGTATCCTCATTTCCTTAAATAATGGTTTTGAATGAGTAAAACGATCGGAGAAATTAGTAATACAAATTGCGTGTTTCTAACGAGAAAAAAGACGTTTCAACTTAGTCTTTCCATTACTTCCCCTAGTAATATTTGCATAATTTATATAATTATGGATAAACGAGTAATAGAGTTGGGACAAGCTTTTTTTATTTAGATAATCTCTAGGTTTTTATAAAATTCCAATACTTTTAGAAATCTTGGTACATAAGTAATCAATATGCTGTTTCCATGTAATGTGCTCATCAAGATAAACTCAAATTTTTTTTTTTCTTTTTTAATTTTTTTTTTATTTTGCTGTTTATATAAATTACAATTCCCTTTCACAAAAAATAAAAATAATTACTAATGTATAAATAATAAACAGACAAGGGCTCAAAGAAGGTATGGATGACGAGATACCAACCTAATCTTTTCATAGAGCCCCTACAGATCATAACAATAATAGTAATATATGTTTAATAAATCAAGTAGAAATTTTAGGAGGAAAAAAAAAAATAGTAAAAAGAAGATATAATATTTAAGAATAAAAATAGAGAAAAAAGAAGATGTATCAATTAAAAGTACAAACACCCTCAATTAGTCAAAAAAGAAGATATAATTTTGAAAAAGTGAAAATTTTTTATTTAATATATATATATATATATATATTTTGATACAAATAGTTAAGAAGAAGATATGATATTAATAGATACTAATAGTCACAAAAGGTCATAAAAAGAAGATATTTAAATACAAATTTCCAATTAAATATATGATACCATATTCAACATATAATATATAAAGATTACATTTAATATTTAAAAATACAAACAGTTAAATAATCAGATATAATGCTTAAAAAACAATTTTTTGTAAACAAAAATAAAAATTAATCCGTAAGATTTAAAACGTAAGTTTTTGTTTGACACATATTTAAATTACCTTTCAGAAAAGAGTTCCATAGCTTGGGACCTCTATAAGTTATACTATACTCTGTGTATTTGTTTACTTTTTTAGGTAATTTATTTGTGTTACTTTGATTTATTCTTAAGAAATACTTCTCATTTAGATTTTTATTAAATTTACTTATGAAGATTTCAGGTGTTAGATTATTGGTATATTTATACATAAAGATTAGGTGTTGGTAAATATTTATTTGATATATGTTTATCATTTTCATATCCATCATTAAAGGTTTAGTGTGGTCCCCCCTTTTTTTGTTGTATATAATTCTACAAGCATGTTTTTGTAAGGAGAGAATTTTTTTAAGTTTTGTTGGTTGACAACTTGCCCACGTAATATTTGCATAAGTAATGTAACAATGGATTAAGCTGAAGTATATGAGCTTTAGATTATGAGAACTTATGTATGGGCGAGCTCGATACATAATATTAATGATCCTACTAATTTTTGACTGTATATATTTTATATGTGGGAGCCATGATAAATGATCATTCACAATAACTCCTAAAAACTTTATAGTATCTTGTTTTTTAATTTGTTTATAATTTATAATAAGTTTTGGCAGTTTTAGAGGAAAGTTTTCTTCATGTGTTTTTTTATGAAACAAGGTATATTGTGTTTTTTCAACGTTAAGAGAAAGTTTATTTGACCTGAACCAATCATTTACTTTTTCTAATTCAATGTTCATGTCAGCATAAAGTTGATTAATATTGCAGTTAAATAAAAATAGATTTGTGTCGTCTGCAAACATGATAGTATTTAGTTGTACTGATGCATTATTAAAATCATTAACATAAATTAAAAATAAGAGCGGTCCTAGGGTTGATCCTTGAGGCACTCCACACAGAATATTCAGTATTCCGGATTACTTGTTTTGAACATATTGTTTTCTATTAGATAGATAACTTTTTATCCAATGATATAGTTTATTGCATACCCGTACCATTTTAGCTTTTCTAACAGAATAAAGTGATCAACAGTGTCGAATGCCTTGGATAAATCTATGAAAACTCCGAGAGTAAACTTATCATTTTTAAAACCATTAGTTATTTGGTCAACTAATTTAATGTTCTGATGAATATTTTTTTTTGAAATCCGAATTGTTTTGGATTAAAAAGATTATTTTTTTGTAAAATAATCAAATATTCTATTATAAACTACATGTTCGAAGATTTTTTGAGAAAACAGAAAGTACCGATAGTTTGATACGTCGGCGCGATCATTATTTTTATAAATTGGGTATACTCTTGCAAGCATAAGTATATCAAGAAATAATCCTTGATCTAAAGATAGGTTGACTATGTGGAACAAAGGTTTTGTAATGCATTTTTTGGTAGATATAAGGATATTACTGGGAATTTCATCAAATCCTGGAGATTTATTTTTTTTTAAAGAAAAATAAGCTGCGTCAAATTCAAGAAAAGTTTAAGCACTATCATACATTAATTCATCTGTTGATTTTTTTAGATACAACTTAAATGACGTAGAAATTGGTATAATTTTGTTTGCGAGACTAATCCCAACATTTGTAAAGTATTTATTAAACTCGTTAGATATTTTATAAGGACAAAATATATCTGATTTATTAATATTAATTCTTTGAGTTAATACTGAACTTTTTGTTTGACTTCGGCCAATTATGTCGTTAATTAATGACCATGTTTTTTTAACATCAAACTTTTATTAAATTAAAAACTAAATAAGTATGACGTATGTGGATTTGAAAATTAACAGCAGCTCAGCTGTTTGGAAATATTTTCTACTAGGAAAGAGGCGTGAATTTCCTTTCAAATGTTCAACCGCGGTGCTTTGTGATAAGAGCGTAAGGACTTTTTAGAGCACCTAAAAATAAATTAAAAAAAAAAAAAGCACATCTGATCACAAAAGCACAAAAGCTCATCACCACCAAAAAAGAAATATGAACCACTAAAAGAATACTTTTCAATTTATGAAAGAGAAGATAAAACACTTCATGCTACAATTGCTCGTCTAACGGCGTCTGACGGGCTTTCATTTAATGAGATTTGTTCTTCAACAGACTTGTAGCTCTTGTGATATTCAAAAACCTACGTCAGTAAACACAATTCGCAATCATGTAGTAGAGTACATCAAAAAAATAAGATTAGGTTTAGTTAATCAAATTAAAGCACGCAAGAAATCGGAATTTGGGGTTAGATAGCGAATTTCTTTGTCTTTTGACGAATGGACGTTACCTCGAAATCGTCGCTATATAAATATTAACGTTCGTGGAAAAAGTTCTCACTTTTGGAGTTTAGGTTTAGTGCTAATGAAAGTTTCAATGCCAGCAGAAAATTGCATTGAACTATTAGAAAAAACTTGAAGACCTTAGTCTTGATCTACACAGTAACATTGTGGCTGTAATGGCTGATTGAGCAATTGTTAAGAAAAAAGTTGAAAGGTTGCTCGCTGCTAATAAACAATTATGTTTTGCGCACGGCATATAATTTGCTTTAATTGATGTTCTTTATAAAAAGAGAGGATTCTATGCAAGTCAGTCAGAACTTGAAAATGAATACTTTAACAGTGATTCATCCGAAAATCCATCATGAAGGTATAAGACCTAAAATTAAACTAAATGAATTTCATTATGGGCAAGTCATAAAAAAAGTACGCAAATTGAAACTAATATTTAGACAATCACCTACCAAAAAGGACATCTTAACTGTCTTTAATAATAGACTTCAAGAACTGTCTTTAATAATGGACTTTAACAACTGTCTTTAATAATGGACTTCAAGAAACGGTGGAGTAGCCTTCTGTTACTGCATACACGATTTTAAAAAGTAAAAAATTGTATGCAAAAATCATTTATTGATATTTACCCAGTTCAAGATAATATAGTGCTGTCACATGGTGAAGTGTATCATTTGAAATTAATAATATTGACAAAAAATATTAATAGAACAATGCTATTATTATTATTATTATTATTATTATTATTATTATTATGCATTTTGCCATAAAGAAAATGTTCACAAAATTAGACTTAAATAAAATGTATATACACGGCTAGGGTAAGAAGAAGACAAATTTAGTCTTATCACCATGCCCCTTTAAAACAAGAGTATAAATAACAAAAAAAATCACAATGTAATATATGCATAAGGTACATATATAAATGCAAATATAATAGGACTTTCTAAACTCTTACTTATTAAGATTTCGAATTTAAATAAATTAAAATGCGATAAAACATGAACATTAAAGAGAGGTAAAGATTCCGATTAAAATCAAAGATAAATATGATCAAAAATAAAATAAATAACAAGTGACAAAAAAGTAATTAAAAGTTTCAGAAGATTTCCAGTTCGTTGTCAATTATCAAAAGTTTATTTTTTTATTTAATTTTTATATTGATAGTTTTGTAATTGATAGTTTTAAATTGAAGTTTTAGATGAAAATGTAACGTGGAAGGAGCACAAACGAATAATCTAAAATCAAATCTCGAAAAATATAGGCCTTTTATACAAAGCCAAACAGTTGTTAAAAATTATTTAAAATTCATTAACTTTTTGTTTTTTTATTGCTATCTAAATTACGCCAATGGTGTTACGCTTGGTACTTAGGCTTGGTACTTACGCTTGGTGCAGCACTTTATCTAAAAATAAAAAGCTTCAAAGTTAACAAAAAAACACTATAAGAATTATTAGAAAGGTGGATCGATTCTCACACACTAAAAAATCTTTTTAATAAATTCAAAATACTCAACGTATTTCAACTTAATCAATATCATATTCTTATATATATGTTCAAAGCAGATAATAAAATGGCACTCATTTTATTTAACTCGTTTTTTGAAAAAATAAATCATTTATACCCAACAAGAATTTCAATTGAATTGGCTAATGCTAAAAGGAAAGTAGTCAACAACACATTGTTTTGAGAAAACTTAATAAAACTGCAAATTATCTTAATTTTTATTCAAAAAAATGTAATTTTTAGTATATAAATTCTTTATTACCCCACACTCTAAGAAAAAATCCGTTATATACAACAAACTGCATCTGTCGCTATTGCACCGACGGATTTTTTGTTATGTTAACGAAATAAAATTTAAACGGATTGAAGTTCGTCGATATTAGTCAATTGAAATTGTGGATTTCAATTTAGTTCGTTAAAATAAAGGAATTATTAAACTAGGTGGCTTTTTTCTGTTTTGGTAAAATAAAGAATTTAATACGTCATTGTATTGAATAATTTATTATTACCTTTATAAGAAAGGAATTAGGTATAATAGAACCAAGTTTTCATTACAAAATAGTCCTTATTTTTAATATTTAGATTATTTTATTATGATATTCAACATCTGATACAAGCAGTACTTCTTATAAAAACTAATATGATTGGGAGAGATTTTCTAGCAAGCTTTAAAAACGCTTTAACTTTGAAATTGAAAACTAATTATTAATAATTTAATTCAATATAGAAACTTTCAAAAACAATAAAAACTAAAAAATTTAAATAAAAATATAAAAAAATTTTTAATTTATATTTTATTAATACAGTTATTAATTATATTCAAGGTCAAAATACATTTATATAAAAAACACAGATATGTATACAATTGTTACTATACTTATATAATTGTTTCAATTTTTATTACTGTTGCAAATTCGTGTGTGTGCACATTTTAATTCCAGCAACCTGTTGTCGATTATTTAAAGATAATAGATTGGCGGAAAAATTCTCGCGTATTGGTCTGTAACTTTTTTAATGACATATTTTTTTTTAATCATCTGATAGCCCTATTTCTTGCACATCTATTGATATATAATTTGCCTTTTGTTCTCTCGAGATGGAACTTAGTCGAAAAGAAAAACGTTTGCTGCTCAATTTTCAATTCAAGTTGAATTTGAACGCTTCTGAAGCCGCCCGAAATATTTGTGAGGCCTATGGAGACGGAACAATGCCAATTTGTACAGCACAATACTGGTTCAAGATATTCCGTGAAGAAGAAGACCGATTAACCGACATGCCGAGGTCTGGGGGTCGAAACGAAATCAATCGCCAAGCAGCCATCAACAGAGTTGAAGAAGATCCGTCAATGAGTTGCCGATTGTTGGCCAACGAGTTTGAATGTCATCACTCTACAATTGAAGACATTTTTCACAAGGCCGGAAGGAAATGCTTGAAGTCCAAGTGTGTTCCGTACGAGTTGACCGATGCTCAAAAGAAGAAACGCTTCGATGCTTGCAATCGAGTGTTTGAACGTTACAGCAATGACCAGCTGGACTTGGAACAAATTGTGACTTGTGATGAGAAATGGGTAGCCTTTGACAATCCACATCGGGGCAATGAATGGCGATCACTGGGTCAACCGTCTTCCTCCACCCAGTCAAAGATTTTTGAAAAGAGAAGCGAATGATGATCACTTTTTGGCATTGCCGAGGCATCGCTCACTGGGAGTTACTTGAGGTGGGGCAATCAATGACGGCCGCTCTCTATTGCCAGACCTTGGATCGAGTCAAGCAGAAGTTGCAAATCGTCGAATTCCGGTCTTTTTTTTGCACGACAACGCAAAGCCTCACACAGCACAGATCATAAAGAATTGATTGGAAGACGTCGGTTGGGAGGTTTTGGAGCACCTGCCGTACAGTCCGGACTTGGCACCGAATGACTATCACTTATTCCAATCAATGGAGCATTTTTTGAGAGGCAAGAAATTCCGAAATGTTGATAAAATTGAGGAAAATCTACAAAATTTCTTTGATTCGAAGCGCCGCGTGTTTTACCGTTATGGAATCTACATGTTGCCAGATATGTGGTTGAATTGCATCAATTTGGAAGGCGACTACTTCGACTACTAGTTGCTTTTTTTTTTTTTGTTTGAATAAATTTTATGCATAAATTAATAAGTTAGCCTTATGAAAAAAAATGCGCGAGAACTTTTCCGCCAACCTAAACAAACCTTAAAACACAATAAAGAAAATATTGAATATACTAAAACAAACCTTAAAACACAATAAAGAAAATATTGAATATACTAAAACAAACCTTAAAACACAAAAATACAATTAAACAAACCTTAAAACACAATAAAGAAAATATTGAATATACTAAAACAAACCTTAAAACACAAAAATACAATTAAACAAACCTTAAAACACAATAAAAAAAATATTGAATATAAATGTTATACTATAATATATAAATTAGAACTATATAAATTTTTACTAATAACCCTGTAAGAAATATTTGTTTTTAATTCTTTATTTCTAAATTGCTAATAAAAATTATTATTTTATTAGTTCTACATACCTCATGCCTGATTGCCACATGTCTAAAGTAGCAAATATACTATTTAATACAAATATAAACAAGCATTATATAAAATTAGTTGTAACTAACATAAAAATATTGCAAGTAAAAAAAAAAATAGTTTTAGATTTAATATAAACTTACAGTGTGATACAGCATGACGCAATTCTAAAATAGCAAACTATAAAAGCCTATACAAAGTTAAATATACAAATTATAACAATTTATATATAAACTTAGCTGTAACTAGCCTAAATAAATACCATTAAAAAAAAATGCAAATAAAGATTTTTCAACTGATTTATTTTACAACTGATGAAACTTACAGTGTGGTATTGCATGCTATATGCCTAAAATGGTCAATTATAAAAGCATACAAACAAGTTATATGTAAGTTATACTCATTAAAAGAATGCAAGTAAACATTTAAATTTGATACCTCATACCTGAATGCGAGATGTCTAAAGTAGCAAGTTCTATACAAATATAAACGAGCAATATATAAACTTAGTTGCAACAAATATAAAAAAATTGCAAGTAAAATAAAAAATAGTTTTACAGCTAATTTAAACTTACGGTGTGATATAGCATGATACGTCTCTAAAATAGCAAATTATAAAAGCATATACAGAATTAAATATACAAATTATGACAATCCATACATAAACTTAGCTGTACCTAGCCTAAATAAATACAGATAAAAAAAAATGCTTGTAAATATTTTACTATTGATTTTTTTTTCAACTGATGAAGCTTAGCTACAACTAACCTAAATAATGATACCCATCAAAAGAAATATTAACATTTTTACAACTGATTTAAATTTGTATCGTAAGTTACTACATGTCACATCTAAAATAGAAAATTATAGAAGAATATATACAAGTCATACAGTCTATAGTATAGAAATAGTTATTCAACTAAACCTTTGGTTTATCATATAAAAAAATTATATATATATTCAATGCTTTATAAAGAAAATTTAAAGTAAGTTTAATAACCTAGAATTACAAATAACAGAGTGTAATTTAAATTGTGTTAATTTGCCATTAACATGGCAAATTAAACTTACTGCAACAAACCTTTCATCTACGATTTTAATGTGGTTTAAGAAAAACATTAAGTCTGTCATTAGGAGGGAGTGGAAGTTTACAAGCAGGAGGTTCTGTAAACTCACATCCTGGAGCTGCAGTAAATCTTCAAGCAGAAAAAACAGTAAATCCATCAATAGGAGTAACATTAAATTCACAAACAGGAGGAGTTGTAAATTTACAAACAGAAGGCTCACAATCTGGAGGAACAATAAGTTTACCAGTTGGAGGAAAAGTAAATTCATCAATAGGATTAACGTTAAGTTCTTCAGTAGGAGGAGCAGTAAATTCACAAGCTGAAAAAGCAATAAATCTCCAAGCAGGAGAAACAGTAAATTCACAAACGGAAGGTTCAGTAAGTTTGCAATCTGGAGGAACAATTAATCTGCAGGCTGAGGGAAAAGTAAACCCATTGATAGTATTAACATTAGATTCATCAGCAGGAGGAATAGCAACTTCACAATCAGAAGGAGCAATAAATCTCCAAGCAGAAAAAACAGTAAACTCACAAACAGTAGGTTCGCAATCTGGCGGAGCAGTTAATCTGCAGGTTGAAGGAAAATTAAACCCATCAATAGGATTAAAGTTAAGTTCACCAACTGGAGAAGCAATAACTTCACAAGTTGGAGGAGCAATAAATGAACAAACAGGACAAGTCGTCTCTGACCAATTTTAAGATTTTTTTATGAGTTTCCTTCTCGGTACCATCTTCAAATAGGTCGTAAAAGGCTGGAGGACAGTCTCTAGTTTTTATTTGCTATTGTTTTGTTCTTTTAATTACATTTTAAATAAGCATTATAAATAAGCATATACATATATATATATACATATATATATATATACATACATATATATATATATATATATATATATATATATATATATATATATATATATATATATATATATATATATATATATATATATATATATATATATATATATATATACATACATGTATATATATATATATATATATATTATATATATATATATATATATATATATATATATATATATATATATATATATATATATATATATATATATATATATATATATATGATCGTTATTAAATAATAAAAAAACTTAGTTATAATAGAACGAACAAGTTCAGCTACATGCTTTTCTCTTCTATCTTTTACTGAGTCCAGTTTTAATTTAGCAAAGTGAAGCAATTTCGTAAGGAATTAACGAAATTTCGAAAAATCCGTAAATAATTAATTTTACTCTGTTAATTTTGTAATTTTTGATTACAAATTACTTCGTTAATTTATCGGAAAAAAGAAATCCGTCGCTTTTTTTAACGGATTGTTTTTAGAGTGCAGTTATCATGAAACAAACGCATAATTTGAAAAAAGACAGATAAATGTGTTTAAGAAATAATGTTATTTACTAAAAACACCAACAAATCAGTATTTACATAAACTTCTATATATAAAGAACTAATTTTAGAAGTATATACTATCTTCAAAGAAATCTTTTTAGTCTGAGATAAGCAATAAGACCAACGAAAACTTAGTTATCATTTTCAACTTTAACAACTTCTGCTACTGGCCACATAAATTTCAGCATAAAAGTCTCCAAACTCCACTCGAATGTAGAGTTATAGTTTTTTATGTTTGCTATATTTTTAATCTTTATTGGTACATTTTCTTCTGGGTAAGCTTCTTAACTTGGAAAACATAAGTTTGGACAATCAGTTGCTCTAAAGGAAAAGTTATGATTCATTATAAAATCGATGAAAGGTTGGCCAATAACCTTAGATGGAAATTTTATATTATATGTGCAGTGCATGAACTTGCTTATTAAAAAGTACTGCTTTTTGTTCTTTTCAACTTGCTTACCTTTGGTTTCATTGAAAACACAACTTTTTTAAAAAAGTTGCGGCTACCACGTCTTGAATTTTTTGTACCACAAATTTATTATTTTTAGAGGATGTCTCATTAAGGACACATACTTGGTCTACTGTGTACAGCCTATTGTGTCGGTTTAGTTTGTACTTTATTATATTAAAATCCGTATCACACGGTGGAAAGGAGTGCCTCTTATTGGGTGGAATTGCTCAATCTTTTCAAATTTTTTTTAATCAGTCACGGCTAAAAGTAGTCTAGATACTGAATGGTTTTTATTTTGGCCTCAACAATTATCTGAGAATAAGTGGAATTCGGTAAACTGCTTCTCTGCCTTCATTAAATAGAAAGAAACACACTACATCTGGACCTTTGCCTGCTGTGCCTTAGTAGTAAACAAAAATGTATGCTTTGTTACTTTTATTGTTATGAACACAAAAAACCTTAATTGAAAGTTGCCTCAGAAGGTTTCTTGTACTGGTATTTTTGGGATTTGTATGTTCAGCATACAAACCCCAAGTCAAAACATAATGATAAAACTTGACTATTGTCTTTGTCATTGACGTCTTTTTGAATTCGGTCATTAAACTTTTTTGATATGCATTTATGCACATCAAATTCAGATTCAGCACATTTTGTTGCTGCCTCATTAAGACGATGACTTCTTAACTTTGAATTGAATTCTTTACAAAAGCAGCATATTGTCAAGTGCAGCATAATGCAAGTGCAGCATATGGTCAGTCAACTTGCGGCCTTCCAAAGGAAAGATTATAGTTTACTTTTAAGTAGTTTTAACTTTGTTTCGCCAACTTTAATTCAAAAGTATTTTTCTTTAAACAGCTTATACATAGTTTTAACATTTAAAGTGGCATCTAGATAGCATATAGGCTTTCCAAGATAATGGCTTTCCTTATTTGAAAACATTATTTATGTCATTTTCGTTCGGAAAATAATTTTAGTTCTAGCTTTTATTTAGTTCAGTAAATAAATTTTATTCTAGTTTTTATTCAGCTCATGTAAAAATAATTTTAGTATTTGTTTTTATTTAGTTCAATTTTCGTTTGCGTTTAAATTTTTTATCTCATCTAATTATAATTTATAAATAATATAGGCATATATAATTAAAAGAAGTAGGTCTTAGTGCTATAAACAAATAAAAAAAATGAGAAAACTTAATTAAATGTAATATTATACACCAAGTGCCATGGCTAGGAGTTCAGAGCTCCTCCCCCCCCACCCCCCGCGGCTAAAATAAAAAACAGCAACAACCTGTCCTTATGGCTATAAAATTTTAAAAAACGCTGACACTCGATTTCTCCATCCATTTCTTTCAACATATGCTGGAGTTGCAGGAGCTACAATGATGTCTTCAGCTAATGGTGCAATATGTAGGTAAACGGCACGTCTCGTCTTTCAGAAATTTAAAGCATTTTGGCACATAGAGCTGTTTATTTCAATAAAATGAGATTGCTCCAGAATTTTTATTGAAAGTTCATTTCTGAAGCAATCTCAGCAGAAAGAGTAGATCCTTTTGTTGAAGGTAAATAATGTTGCACCAATTTTTTAGCCTCTAAAAGAGCTATTGCGCACGTGGGGTCAAGTAGACATGCGGCACTTCGGATCGTTTGGCTACAAAAAAACGGTAAAACGACGGTGTAGATCTGCAAGCATTTTACCTGCTACATCTTTGACATCTCCGAATTGCTCAAGGTGACATTCTAAATTAAGTATCGAAGGTATAACACTGGATAGAGAAAATGCATTCATCTGAAGAATATAAGTTTCATTGGCTAAAGGTTTTAAAAAATTGACAAAATCCTGAAGCTTTATCCTTTTGCTATTGGCAAGTGAATGCAAGTTTTACAACTAGCTGTATAGCATATGCAAAGCATCCCAATCTTCTAAATGCTACATTTTCAACTATCAAGTCAACTTGTTCCCACTTTTCACTATCTGTCATATTCTCATGATCTTCCGGATCTGATATGTGCGCTTCATTAACCTAATTTTCTAATTCAATAAGTATAATACGTTCAGCTTGAGCTTTCATTCTCAACAACTTTATGCTTTTGACCATGTTTGCTCTATTGTCCGAAATAACAAGCAATATTAGGCATTTTTCTTTTCCTTTCTTAGAATATATGAAAATATATATATATAAATTTTTTTTCTATATAATTAACATAGCATGATGTTTGAAAAGAAGGTTGTAATATGACATGAAATTTTAAAATGTTTAAACATTACACGAAATATTAATATATATTAATATTTTAAATCGGACTATTGGGATAACAATATATTACGCAGTTGTATAGTTTTTTTTATTTTATTTTAGGTGCCCAAAGAAGTCTTTACGGTCTTATCACAGAGCACCGCGGAATAGAATTTAAAGGAAGTTCACGCCTCCTTCCTTACTGTTGTTAAACTTGCCCAGAGGTGGCGTCGGACCAGGGTTTTCTCGCTTCTAAGGCAAGCGCGTTAACTACTGCACTACGGCTACTACATAGTAACTTGGTAACACGTTATAAGAATGATATTTAAATAAAAATTTTCTAAAATTAAATTATAGTACTTGCATGCCCACAAATAATTAAATTTAAATACTGCATTCGTTGATTAAAATTCTAGCAACTAATTCAGGTAGAATGCAGTTTGCATTATTAACTCTGCTTTTAATTTTAGATCTGATTGTTTTTATCGGGTAGCATTGGACTGTTAATTTTAGTGAATAAAATTAGATTTAATTAAGCTGATGAATTTTTAATAACTATTTTCAAACGAGCATGACAAGAACCATTGTCTGCTGTGATAAATAAATCTTATATTTGATTTCAGGATACAACTCATTGGTGAAAAATACACTCTCTACAAGAAACTGCAATAAATGATTTTCTGCGAATTTTTATCATGACGACAATTGTTGTTAATATAGCTGCATTCAAATGTATTATTGAACCTTTTTAAGCAGGTATTTTCATTATTGCTCTTCCCCAGTAGGCACGCAACGTATTATTCACGTTTCAATCACGTGTATTTTAGGTGACTTCGTCCAGGTTACTATTTTACGTGAAATTTAAGTGAAAGTTTCGTGCCAAAATATCGCGTCTAACTGAACTTTTTTTATTCCTAATAAAAACCTGTGATAAGAAATATAAAATTATATTTTTTATTATATTATTTATTTTTTTATAGTATAGTTTTTGTATTCATTATATTAGTTATAATTATTTTACTTTTATGATGATATAATTAATTTTTATTGTAGTTTAATCATAATTAAAAAAAAAAAATTGGTCTATGTTATATCTTATAACGCATTTAAAACAAAACTAAATAGTCCAATATATTTTAAACCTTGGTTTCCAATGGTTGTAGAAATGTCGTACAACAGTTGTACAACAATAATGCTTTATAATGGAAACATTTTCTTGCGTAAGTTGCCCAACTTAACGTCGGTTGCGCAACAAAATTTATGTTGTAAAACAAATGTTGCGGAAATAGAATCAAACCAATCTCGCCAACAATTGTTGTACAACAAAAACGCACAATTGTAGCACAACATATCTACAACTATTAGAAACCAAGCTTAAGTTGTAATATCTAATATCTAAATTACATCAATTTAAGTTAAATAAATTAGTACCAAGCGTCCCTATTTGCCACACAAATAAGATTAAACTCAAATGCAAGGTATGCTTTTTTTCTACTTTATGATATAATATTTTAGACTGGCGAATTTGTCCATTTTGCTTACTTAATTTAGTACAAAATAAGTTATGTTATAACGAATTTAATATCAAATTAAGTAAGCTACATGGACAAATTATAAGTTCTAGCAGAACTTTTTCTAGATTCTTGAGCAATAATAATGTCTGTAGAACTTCTGCATACATTATTGCTCAAGAGTCGATTAGATAAAAACCAAAAATAGATTTTCTTCTATTATTTGTTTTTATCAACAAGGTTAAAGAATTTATCCAAGAAAATATCAATAAACAAATGTGTTATGTTATTTATTATTGATATATGTATATATTATTATTATATTCTTTATCTTTTTGTAATATATGACATCTTGATCTTGTGCTTTACTTGTTAAAAAAGATTAATACTTATTTATTTTATTTTTTTATATTATTTAAATATTATATGATTAATACGTATATTTGAATTGTATTTATGAAATTATTATTGTATATATTATATGACTTTTATTGCTATTGTTATTATGTACAATATAAAACAGGTTATTAACGCGGATTTGTTCAATGTTTTCCCCCACAAAAAGATGATTATGATGCTATTGTATTTGAAACTGCATTATACTTATCTTTTAATGTTGACAACCTTCCAATATGTAAAGCAAGTTTCTCTCAAATATAGCATTGTTTTTTTTTTAAATTGTTTCATGATTTAGGTCAAAGAAATAGCAACACCAGAAAATCTTGTTGCCAAAACAGTTGGCGACTCACCATGTAAGACTTGTGTTAAAAGTATGTGATTTAAGATAATTATTTAATAATCATATTATTATTTAAGTTTTTATTTGTTTCTTTTTAGCTAAATTTGGTGTCGCTAGTTATTATTGGAGAAAATATTGACTAATTCATTAGATAAAGTTTGATGCATGCTCTTACCTGGTTTCCTTCTTCACGTTTCAATCATATATATTTTAGGTGACCTCGTCCAGGTTACAATTTTACTTGATTGAAGCATGAAAGTTACGTTGCCAAAATATTGTGTATTTTGGATCTTTTTTTATTCTCAATAAAAACCTATGATTAGACACTTGGAAAGATATTCTTTATTTTATTTACTATTTTTTTATAATTGAGTTTCAGAGATTATTTTTTTGGGAATATTCCCGGAATACCGAATATTTTTATGAAATTTATCTTTTTCCAAATATCCGAAAAGTTTTCCAGACATGCAAGTTAAAGTATGTATTATTGTCATCAACTTGGCTGAATGCAAAATTAAGGGAAAAATTAGGGGGAAAATATTCTGAATTTTTTCAGAACATTTTCCGCAAACAATTTTCAAAATTTTTTAAATAAAATGATTATATGAAATATGTAGTTTACATATTCATTATTGTAATTACTTTTTATTATACTTTTATAATAATATAATTATTTTGCATTGTAGTTTTATAATAATAAAAAAAGTATCAGGGTATAAGATATCTTATAACATCGCAATGCATTTTTGACAAAAATAAAATGTCACATATATAATATTTTATCTAAACATATTATATTATTTTATATCTAAGTTTTATCAATTTAGGTTTAATAAATATATTACAAAGCTTAGTTAAAAATCGTGTAACGTTATGGCAGATAATTCTCATATTGCAACGTGCAAAAGATCAAACCCTAATACAAGGTATACTTTTTTTTTCTACCCTATTATATAATATTTTAGACTGTCAAATTTGTCGATGTAATTAATTTTATAATAAATAAGTTATTATAACTTATTTAATATTAAATTTATTAAACTACATGACAAATGATAAGTTCTGTATAAAATATTATTGACTAGGAAGATCCAATGGTATTGTTATGTTATTGCCTAGGAATATCATTCTGTAGTAAGACACAAAAACCTTTTAACTTTTAAAGTTTGAGAAAATTCACTTTTCCCTCACTTCCCCGTAAACACACGACGTCTTAAAGACGTCTAAAAAACGTCTTTTAGACGTCTAGACGTCTTCAAAACGTTTTTTAGACGTCTTTAAGACGTCGTGTGTTTACTGGGTTTGTCTTCTGTTGTGACGCACCCTGTAGCAAGAATTTAATTTAGTTCATATCTTGTTGGAGAATGCAACTTGATTCTTGTTGGAGAATGCAACTTAAGTTGAATTTTCAGCACTCGATCTTTATTGGTGACCTAATTTGACAATACTTTATTATACATACTTTTAGTTTTATACTTAATATATTATATATAATTAGGGGAAGATGAGGCTCCTTAGCCGTGGTGAATGTTTCCACAGCAAGGGAGCCTCAAGGTGAAAATCTCACCATGGGTAGGAAAATCATGATATAAAATCCCCACTATAATGTTGTGTGGTTATGTGGTAACTATTACATTTTTAAAAATTGTTATAATTTTTCTGTGTGCATTCTAAAATTACATTTAATGTTCAAAACTTTGTAGATTACTCATTTAAAGCAACTTCGTGGGCGGTCACCTTTGCATCTAGTGAGTTAATGCAGAAACAAGTGCAAATATAAGAAGATGGAAAACAAAGAAAACAAATTATTTAATCAGATGTTATCACATAAGGTGAGTACAGGTCTTTTTCTAATCACGCACATCAGTTATTAACTTTATAAAAAGATATATATTTATCTATAGACAGATATTAGATATAGATATATATAGATAAACAATATTTTTTTAAACTTGTATTTATTATTTTGTACTTCTTTTTTTTATTAATCTGTCGACTTTTTTGTTATGTCTTTTTTTATTAAATCCTTATTTATTTTTTAACAATAAGAGTATAAAATTAGAAGGCAAATGACTTTTTTTATTTTTCTTCATTGTATGTTGTGTTGTTTTCTTAAAATTATTTAATGATTTAGATAAAAGAAAACAACTAGAAAATCTTGTTGCCAAAATGGTTGGCAACTTACCAAGTAAGATTTGTTTTAAAAGTTTGTGAATTAAGATAATTATGAAATAATCATATTATTATTTAAGATTTTATTCGTTTCTTTTCAGCTAAATCTGATTCATTAGATAAAGTTTGATGCGTACTTTTATAGGAGAAAATATCGACTGATTCGTTAGATTATGTTTGAAGCGTGCTTTTATGGGAGAATATATCGACTGGTTCGTTAGATTAAGTTTGAAGTGCGCTCTTTGTGGATCGAAGCGTGCTCTTCGTAAGTTGCAGATCTATGACTTTGTACTTATTACTTATTGGATATAAGGAGGATATTTTAACAAAAGTGCAGCTTTTATTACAAATTCAAAATGTATATGCCAAGAACTAATATACTGACTAATAAAACCATGTAATTTAATACGTATTAAATATTTCCTCGACGATGAGTTTTTTTTCTTTACACGAATCCAAACACTTCGTTTTTATAAGGCATAGTTATTGCTTAAATATTACGTGCCGAAATTAACGTAAAAAGCACGTCTTTTAGACAGTTCATGGGGACCAAAAAGTCACCTAAATATCACGTGCCAAAAGTAACGTGAAAAACACGTCCATAAATCACGTGAATTGGTCATTTCATGGGGATCAAAAAGTCACCTAAATGTCACGTGCCAAAATAACGTGAAATTCACGTTTTTGTCACGTCGCTGTGCCTACTGGGTCTTCTTCTTTGTGTAACGCATCCTTACGTTTTTCTTCAAAAACGGTTAAAATTTGCTTCATTCAACTAGACTATTTGACGACCATTTGTGTGATTTGCAGATTGCTAATTTGTTGACGCTTATATTAAATTGTCTTCTTATTTTTGTTTTGATGGTCACCAATGTTAATATACAGTCACTTTCAATCCTGATAGTCACTTTCAATTTATGTTAAAGTTTCTTTTGTTTAATCTTTTGTCAATTTTTTTGACTTAAAGTTACTTTTTTTTGATAAAACTTGAATTTTTTTCTGCGAACCCGATTTTAAGATGTCTTATATTTGACACCTATAGCTTTTACCAGAGTCAGACAATTAAATTTATTCAACCCACTCAAAAACTCTTCTTCTGCCACTTGATAAAGATTAAACGTAATGTTTTCTTTCAACTTTTTAGCTGTATGGATTTTATGTCGTAACTTTTAGCTGTATGGATTTCATGCCGTCGAATTGGATAAGTTTGATCTGGTCGTTTCAGAAGTGGAAGTAAAAAAAGTTGATGAAATAAATGTTGATACGGATTTAATTTAATAACAAAATTTTGGGGTTGTAGTGAATAGACATGTAACACAACAATCTTTCAATTTAATTTATATTACTGCGATATACAAATGTTAAATTCGATATTATCAACTTATTAAATTCATGTTTTAGTAGACCTTTCATAATAGCTTATAAGTTTATATCGTGCATTCATAATTACAAATTATGAATTCTCAATTACATATTACGATTTCTTAATTAAATCATGTTATTAAAAATCGTAATTTGTGAATGAGAAAATACAGTATTTGTAGTTACTAATGCACAATAAATATTATATATGCATGAATATATACATATATGACACATACGATCAGGGGCAATTCTACGAATATTATGAGAGGAGGGGTAAATTCTTAAAAACTACCGACCTTAAAAAAAGGTCCTCAAAACTAAAATTTACCTAACTAAATTGTGTCAAATACCCGACTATCCGACTAAACTTGTAAAAAAAAACGATTATAACTTGAAATCAACTTCTTTGGTGGGAGGGGGGAGAGGAGTGAACACACACCCTTCCCCCGTAAAAAAGCCTCTGTATACAATATTTGTAATATATGTTATGTGAATGCACGATATATGTCATAATATGCCATTGAGAATTATATATATATATATATATATATATATATATATATATATATATATATATATATATATATATATATATATCATATATATATATATATATATATATATATATATATATATATATATATATATATATATATATATATATATATATATATATATATATATATTTTCGCGAATTTAGTTGGCTCGTCGGGTATTTGACAAAATTCAGTCAGGTGATTTTTAGTTTTTAAGAAACCTCTTTTATTTTTATTTTTAAGAAACGGAACTTTTTACGGATTCCAAACCCCCGTCCTCCCCAATTTTTAATATATTGACTTTTTAAAGTCAAAAGTCTCCTAACTAAGACATAAAATTTTACCCATTAATTATAAAATAATCTTTTTTTGAATATTTCCAAAATTTCCAAAATTTTGCGAGTTGAAAATTTCCGGAAATTTTACAACTCAAGTTTGTTTACATTTTTATCCTTATTGGCTTCTTTTTGAAGCTGAGAAATCATTTGCGGAATCGAATTAAAGAAATGTCATCGAAAACAGCTGTTACAACTTTAACAGAAGTATCTACTTTTTCGTCTGGTCGATCTATTGCATGTAACTTAATTTTTTTTGTTTTTTAATAAAAAAAGTAATACCTTTTATTTATTTGGCTTTTTTAATTAAGAATCTCACTATCAGATAAAGGACACAGAAGAGTTAACGAAAAAAGCTTAACGTATTTGAAGCATCCGTTTGTTTTTTATCAACAGAATGCCTTTTTTGGCGTTAATCTGTTGAGAATCATCAACATCACTTACTAGACCAATTTTTTTTTGCTATTTAAGATTTATGAGCTTCTCATCTTTTTACCACAATTAAATTTTTATACCTATGTTTTTTCGCCCAGGTAAACTGTATTTACTACGAGCTAGAAACCTCACTAATGTGAACGCGCTCAGATTACTATTATTATTTAATATAGTTGTTCCCGTACATTTACATATAATGTGTACACACAGCGGGCAGGGAAAACACTCCACTATAAACAACCAGAAGGTCCAGTGGAGTGGAAAGTTATTTGCTCAAGTAGTTCGTTCCAAAACTTTGCTGATCTATTATACAAATGATTGTGTCTTGGAAGACGGTTTGGAAAATAATCACGCCTTGTTTTAGAATAGCTACCATGAGACAAGAAGTTAATAAACTTTGGCGGATATATATCATTAATAATATCAAAGCGATGTATTAATTTAAAGGTTTGGATTAAATTGCATCAAAGGCGCTGAAGCTCAAATGATGGTAGATTTATTCTTCTTAGCAGTATTAAAGATACCTCAAGCTGGAAGCCCGTTTTTTTTTGCCTTGCGTTAAACAGATTCGACCAAGGCCATATCATTTTTAAAATAAAGAGCCGAAATAAACACTCCATATTCAAGATGCGGTCTTATAAACACTTTATAAAACTCGAAAGTCATACTTTCATCAATGAAAATGAAAGTCTTTTTTAGCATGTCAAGAACTTGTAAGGATTAAGAGACAATTGTTTGAATACATGTGCTTCACTCGAGGTTTTGATGTAAAAAATGTTCTTTAGTGAAGCTTCTTAGGCATTAATTGATTCTGTGTTTATTTTGCAGAAACTAGTTCTAATGATATTTGGTTTGACCGTAATGTATGACACAGCATTTTGAAATACAAATAGAATTACTGTTGTCGGAAAATAACAAGTCCATATGATTTGAAAAACCGTAGAATGTCTGCAAAGTAGAAAATATATGTTCTTTAAAGTGGGTGTTTTAGTATATATCACCGATAATTGTGTCGGTGATTTCAACCTCCGACAATTAACGTTATCGTAGGGGCTTCCTAATTAAGCTATGAGCTAAAATTCAGGATTCAGAGACATATTTTATTAAATCAGCATCATTTGGTCTATATATACACCAATATACATTAGTACTGTAGATAAATCTACATTATTGACGTACAAAGAGGTGTTGCATTAGTATAATAGTAAATAACGTTGTAGTTTGTTTTTTTGTCATAAAGATTTTTTCTTTCGTATTTCAATTTTGTTGGTAAGAGTGTGAGTTGTCTAATAAATTTTCTGTGCTAATGTATAGGTTTCTATTAATTGTTATATATTATATAGCAACATGAAAACAGCATTATTTTTGTTAGAAAAGTTTAGGATTGAGAGTTTCAAGTGCAAATCTGTAAATGTAAAAGTCCAATTGAGTAAACTTTAAACTTCAAAGCGACAAACGGTAGTCGGTAAAATGCGAACTGCGAACTGGTAAAACCCAAACTTTTTTGCGAACAAAACATTATATTTTAATGACCACTACAGTTATGATATTTAAAAAAATGTTTGCTCATAAATTTTTTAAAATTTAAATTAAATATAGTGGAATTTTATATGTTTTATTTAAATTTAATTGTATTTCTTTTAATATAAATAAAATTTGCTTCTATTTGTAGTCCATAAAATATAAAGTATAAGTAAAAAAATAAACAATTTAACGGCAAACGTAAAATATTACATCATTAACAATCAATAGAACTATGGCTCGCAAAAAATTTTTCATTTTACCGACTACCGCAACAAACCTTTAATCATCATTGAAGTATACGCAAGACCGTTTTCACATTTAGAGAGCTTTCTCAACAAACGAAAAAACTGTTTTTAAAAAAGGTTAAAACTTTGCTTTAGCCAAATAAACCTTGAAAAACATGACGCCTATTGGTAGACTAAGTACTCAAGGAACTTCAAGCAAAAATGTAAGTTTTAATCTAAGGTTAGTATTAAAGAAAATTCATATCATAAAAATTATCCTTGCGGTCCGTAAAATATGCTTTGGTTCGCAATTGGCATTTTACAGACTAAACTAAAATTGAACTACACTAAATAGGTTTTTGTTTTAATTTAAAAGGGGCGTCAATCTTGAGTTTTTTTTTCAAAACCTCATAGATAACTGTAGGACTTTGAGACCATACTGCTCCCTTTTGAACTGTTTTTTCAAAGAAAAAAAAATCGCAAAAGGGTGTAGAATTAACTGTAATAACAGTTTCAATCTTCAAAATAATTTTACAATGAGACATAATTCTTAGATTATTACATAGTTTGAATAACTATTATAAAAGGATTTATTTTCCACCACCGACAAGAGATTCTAAAGCAGCTGAACTAATGCGTGATTTCGGAGGAGGTTTCTTTTGCGATTTTGGATAAACCTTTTTCTGTTTATCGGCTGATTTTTCACTTAGCACTAACACATTTTTGTTTAGACTTTGAACATTCATACATTGATCCCAATCATTTTGATTTGGAGGATTGCAATAAGCACGGTTGCTATAGCGATCAGGATTTTCTTCTCTTATAGATTCGTTCACTTCTTCTACGTACCACGAACCAGTTTCAAGAGCGGAACCAAAAACACAAATATATTTGTTTGTTTCATCATAATCTAAGCAAGGCAATTTGCATTTGATAGCTCTATTTTGAACTTCACCATAACAATCATCAGAATAAGCAAATCGAACTTCTTCACTTAAAATCATTTTTGGACACTGGCATCCAATCTCAGCCGTTATCTAATAAAAGTAAAACAATAACAAAACTCCCAACTAAACTGAACACTAAAATATGAACACTAAAGAGAAAATATAATTTAAACTAAAGAACAGTGAAATTCAGATTTACGATGCTATATAGTATTGAAGTATTTTAGGTATATGAATTAATTTAGGTTTAAAATTATATTTAAACATTAAATTAAATTAGTCATTTTAAACATTAAATTTTTATTGCTGTTATTTTTTAGCAAAGAAAATAAGAAACGATAAAATAAATATATAATACTTTTTATTATAATTGTTATTTTTATAACAAATAACAAATGATAAATAACTATCAAATGTTAGCAACTGTATTACTTTTATTATAATATATTAAATTATTTTAACTGTATTTCATTATTACTTGTCTTCGCCTCAGCAATATTTTTTTTACTTGTATTCAAAAGTAAATGGCTTTTTTTTCGTATACTTCTTTTTCAGTACAAAAACCTTTATAAACTCAGCAGCTTCTGCTGTTGCAAGTTTCTCTAATTGTTTATATGATTGGCAGGTATCAGATCGAGGGTTTCCAAATGAATAAAGCGTGTTATAGTCACAATAAAAATAATCATACACAACTATTGGCTTTGTATATCTGGCTTTTTTTTCAAACTGTTAAAAATAGCAGGCTCGTATTTTTCCAGAAAGAGTTTTTTTGCATACTTAACTTGGGAGATAATTTTTCGCATATTTAACTCGGGAGACAAATACCATTTCCTTTTTTTTTTTAATTTTTAGTTCTGCCGTAAGGAAAATTCGCTTTGGAAAAGAATTTATTTGAACATCATTTGGGTTTAAAAAACCTTCTGTCATCATGTTGGAACAGTTTTTGTGTTTGCGTTACCTCTTGGAGCAGAAATATTTTCTTGCAACAATTTCACAAAACGTTAAACACTTTTTCCACCCACACCAAATAATACAAAAAAAGCTATTTTACATACTTCGTTGCTTTCCCTTCCTCCCTTTCATTGTATACACACAAGAAAACGAACGTTTTGGGCCAACTAGGGATGGCAATACCGGGATTCTGTACAAATTGTCCATCCCGAAATTCCGGGATTAGTATCCAAAATATCCCGGGATTTCAGGGTTTTCATAAAAAAAATAAATGATAAAAAGGTTTAAGCTTAATTTTTAATAAAGTAATTTGTACATCATAAATTGTAAATATAGTCTTTGGTATAGTAGCTGTTTATTATCTTTGTAATGTTTTCTTTTTATTCTGTCTTTTTATATTTATTGAAAATAAAAACTAAAAACATTATTACTTCTCTGCAAAATATGTATATTAAACATATAATTAAATATATATAGGATAATATTAAAACTAATATACTATTATAAATAAATAAAATTTTAGCGCTTGCTGATGGGAAAATTTTAATAGAAGGTATGCCTATATATATAATTTTATTTTAAGTTTTTAAACTAATTCTAATTCCAAATGTTAACCATGAGCGAGATCTCGTCTCGTTCTCGTTTCTCGTGAGAAATGGGACTTCTCGTAAGAAACAAGAACTAGAAAATTCTCGCGAGAAGTAGAACGAGACTTAAATATTATATTATTTTCCAAATTAAAAACTATTATAATTTACAAAATGCTTAATAATTTGTTTTTTTAATTAATATTTTGACTTTAATAAATCTAATTAAAAATTTAATTTGTTTTTGACAAAAACAAATTAAATTTTTAATTAGATTTTTAATTAGATTTAAAAAAAAAATTTAATTAAAAAATTTTAATTAGATTTTAAATATTTTTAATTAGATTTTAAATACAAAAACTTTATGTATAAAATGGTGCACTTTCGACTTAATTTCATTAGTTTACAAGTGGAATTCAACTTGACACATATTGTTCATATTGAAAAGAAATATTCTTGCCTCATTTCAACAATCAAAAATGTCACCAAGAAAAAACAAAATCTGGAGGTATTTTCAAAAAACAAGTGACGGTGCTGAATGCAAGGCGTGCAAAAAGTCTTTGAAAACAAAAGATGGAAACACAAGCGGACGTCATCGTCACCTCGAAAAAAAACACAACCAAGATTACGTTGAGTATTCTGAAAAAACTGACGACTCTCTTCATCCTCCTCCTAAGAAGAAACAACGAACCATGGTCGAAATGCTTGAAACAAAGTCCAAATATGACAAAGGCAATTCCATTCAAAAACAGTTTGACTCTGCAATGCTGGATTACTTTTGCACTGATCTGGCATCCTTTTCAGCAGTCGAAGGAAGAGGTTTCAAGAAATTGTTTGACATTGCAAACCCTAAACTGAGCCTTCATCACAGAACAACATATTCAAGAAAGCTTTCAATTCGGTCCAGAGAAGTTCAAGCTGGAATGAAGAGCATAATAACGGAGATTACGCCAAATCTAAAAAGTGCTGCATTTACTTCTGACCTTTGGACTTCTAGAGCTCAGGACAGCTACATCTCTTGGACTTTTCATGCTATTGACGAAAATTGGAGACTACATCACTGGACACCCCATGTCCAACAGTTCCCAGGCAGACACACAAGTATCTTAATTGAAGGAAAGCTGGATTCTTTCTTAGAAGAACTAAATTTGCCTGGTGATTTGCCAATGTACTGCGTGAACGACCAGGCAAGAAACATGAAACTTGCAGTCAAATTGTCAAAGCGCCTTGACCAATACTTGTGCAACAATCATATTTTGCAATGTGCAGTTCGAGAGTCATTTGGAATGACTGCTGGAATGGATGATGCGTTGCAAACATGCAAAGATTTGGCTTCTTTAACTCACTAGTCAACAGTTGCAGCTGAGTTGCTTGAATCAGAATCAGACGCTCAAGAAATCAATTTTAGACAGTTATGCCAATCTGTTGACACAAGATGGAATACTGAACTGGATTGTATGACTTCTGTCCTAAATCTAAAGAGTGCAATTATCAGCTCATGTGCAAATGAAGATATTTTTTCTTCAAAGAACATCAGTGCATCACAGTGGAAATCAATTGAGGGAGCAGTAGAAATTTTGGCACCACTTAAAGAAGCTACAGAAACATGGTCGGCTGAGTCTATTCCAACAATTAACACTGTCGCCGATTCTCTTTATTTAATCCACGACAAAATTGATCAATTTATTGAGACGAATGGAAAAATGGCTACGGTGTCTTGTATGCAAAAAACTTGAAAAGCTGCATTGAGAAAAGATTTCCTCTTTGTCACACTGGAAACTTATTGAGTGCTGCAGCAAACTACTTAAATCCTGCTTTAAAGGGACTTCACTTGAAGCTCTTCAAAAAATTTCAAACAACAAAAGAATGGTTAGCCTCACAGGTTAAGGATAATGTTGAGTGCCAACCTGTTGCCAGAGTCCTTTCAGCAGATTTGTCCCCTAATTCAAAACTGAAGCGCAAGTTAAACGTCAGATTGAAACACAAGAGCCAACATCTGAACTGAATCCTATTTTGAGCAAAATGTGCCAGTATGAATATCTCCCTGATGCCAAAAAAGACTTTCCGATTCTTGATTGGTGGAAATTGCATTCAAATACATTGCCAGAACTCTCTTCATTAGCTAGACAAATTTTAGCTATTTCAGCAAGTTCAACTAAATCAGAGAGAGTTTTTAGCTCAGGTGGAAATGTCGTCCAATCATCCAGACACAACTTACACCCAGAAAAAGTAGAACAAATCATCTTAATCAGAGAAAACATTGTCTTGTTGGAAAAGTTTGGCAAAAAAATTCTGAATTAATATTTGAAAAAGTTGTTTACATTTAACAAATGTCATTTGTGTCTATTTGTCAAAACCATGTTTACATTTTTTTACTTGGATTTTAATAAATTTGTTTTCAAAAATTGTTAAATTTCTCGTCTCGTCTCGTTTTCGGTCTCACAAGAAGTACTAACTTCTCATCTCGGTCTCGTCTCGGTTTGAAAAAACCTAGTCTCGCTCACGATTATCAAATGTGTGTGTGAATTTAATCCACTATAATAATAATTTATGTCCAATCAACCTAATTACTAATGCTAAAATAACAAGTTTTTTCAACATTGTTCAATTTTTTCAACACGTTTGATTAATGAATTTATAAAAATACAGAAGTTTTATTAAATTACAAAAGTTTATTTAACTTCCGTTTAATTAATGAAGTTATTAAAAAAAATAAGGTTTATTAAACAAATTTTAGTTATCGTTATTCAAAGTAGAAATTGTTTTATTAAGAGAAGGCTATATTCCAGATTTAAATGGTTAATAATTAATAAAACATCTGAAGTTAAAGTACCAATTTATTGGAACCGTTATAACAAAAGTCAGGAAAATTGTAAAAATGTTTAAAAGTTGCCCAAACAAAAATGAAAATTATTTACAAAACTGAGTTTGGAAAGGTCATCTATTTAATCATGGATTGCGATGGAGCAGCTTGTTGCTTTTGCTAGACCAATTTGTTAAGTTAAAATTAAAAAAGTTATGGTGTTAAAAAGGTTCTGGATTTAGAGTTAGATTCCAACATCGATGATTTAATTAAGATAAATGAAAAGGAATGTAGAATAATATCTGATTTAGTAGTACTTTTGACACCGGTAAAAACAACTGTAGTAGCACTTTGTTCAATAAGACGCGACTTTAATATCCATTGGCATTGCATTAGAGTTTATGTTGGCAAAAATAAAAGAACAACAATCTGAAATCGGAAAACAATTGTATGATGAGTTGAGTCATCAAATTAAAGAGAGAACATTGTTAAGGAGCTTAGTACATCTCCATCGCCAGGTTACTTGTTTTTGTGCCAAAACACATAAGCCCAAAACAAAAAAATATGATAAATCTGATAAAGTGTTTAAACTCGGTAGATTTAATAACAGCAGCAGACTTAATTAGTGGTAGTTGTGTTCAGTTGAACAAGGCTTTTTCAAGCCACAAATGTGATAATAATGTCAAAACAATTAGTGAATAATTAAAGGAAGTCACGGAAAAAGGATTGGCAGCAACACGACACAACCTATAAGGGTAAAAAGTATAACTTTTAAGATTAAAAAAGAAATGCTGTTATTTGAAAGTGGTAGCTTAAGATATGATCACCTTTAAAAAACATATGATTATATACTATCTATACGGCCAACAAGTGTGGAGTCTAAACAAGCATTTTCAGTTCTGGTTTATGTTCAAAAAATCAAATACGATTACGCAATGAAATGATTGATGCTTTGATATTTTAGGGTGGTACTTTCAAAAATAAATAAAACTCATGTATATTCATGCATATTTACATTATTTCTAATTTATTTTTTTTTACTTATCATTGTGTAACCATTTTAAGGTATTGTTATATCTATAAGAAATTCAATTGTATTTTATTAAATAAATCATTTTTAAGTGTTTGATGAGTACTTAAAAAGTTAGTTCTTCTTAAGTTTCACTTTCTACTATTTCGCTTTTTTCTATTCACTCCTGGATTTCCCAAGGACGAATTTCTCAATCCTGAATCCCGGGATTGAAAATGTCCGGTATTTTTGCCATCCCTAGGGCAAACCCCAAAGTTAGACCTATGTCTTTAAATTGATTTGACTTAAACTTGCTTTCCAATAAAAAAAATGTTTTTTTTTTATCCTAATGCTGTTAAAAGCTGCAACTTCATATTATCTGATATTTTATCAAAGCATATTGCTCTACAGGTGCATGATTATTCTTAATTGCCTAATGTATTTTTTACTATTATTAAGCATAATTCTTTCCTTCAACTTTCCTTTTCTTTAGCAATGTTTTGTTTTCAAGCATTATGATTTTTGCCTGTTTCAAAGTTAATATGATTCCAATAATTTTCTATATAATGTTCTTGATTTGAAAAATTGAAAGAAAGTAAACTTCTTGAAGACAAGCAAATTTATAGCATGCATTAAAAAACATTATTGTGCATTTCAAACTATTGGAACTTTTTTCTATTATATTAATGAACTAATTTCTATTGATGAAAAACTAAATTTAAAAAATTTCATTAAAGTTTTATAAATTATTAAAACCTTTTGCACACCCATAAACATTACCTTCTCAAAAAACTTTTTTTTTTAAACTAATTAATCAACATCTACACCAAGCTCTAAATGTATAGCCATATAGAGTGCTATAAACATCAAAATTATAAAGGTCAACTATCTGTCTATATGTATATATATATATATATATATATATATATATATATACATATATATATATATATATATATATATATATATGTATATATATTTATAAATAAACATATATATATATATATATATATATATATATATATATATATATATATATATATTCAGACAAACATGTACATAAACAAATACAAACTGTAAACCTCATCACAGTTGCTCCCAATTAAGCTGTTGTAAAATATAACCATTCGTTCAATCATAGAAGTCATGCTTTCTCTCACAATGAGATCAAAGTAAAAATGCTTGATATGAGGCAAGGAAATTGAAACTTTATCATTTGAAAAAGTGTCACTGAAGCTAAATAATAATATAAGTGTATAAATTTACATGAATAAATATACTTTATATATGTATCTATGCATGTAATTAATGCATATATATATATACATATATATATATATATATATATATATATATATATATATATATATATATATATTATATATATATATATATATATATATTTATATATATATATATATTTATATATATATATATATATATATATATATATATATATATATATATATATATATATATATTTATATATATATATATATTTATATATATATGTATATATTGCATGCAACTATAATTATAATGCAAGATGGGATTCTGAGCAATACTAGCTCTTTTGGCATTTATTATTCTACCAAAAAGAAGAGATTCTCTACTCTACATTTGCAATTCATTTCTTACAGATGGGTGGAATATTAGTTTTCTGACCAAATGTGCAATGAAAGTTATTATTGGAAGCTATGTAGCAACTGCACATTCACGAAAAAACTTTAAATTTAGTGAAAAAGATAATAAATCAGGAACCATTGACACTGGAAACTCCCAGAACAAATTAGTGTAGAGAACAAGCAATCAAGTGTTTTCAATATCTTTTTGACTTATGTAAAAAGAATGAGAACCTCCAAATTAGATTTATTTTATTTAAAAATTTAGTAATTAGTGAGTAATATTTCTTATACATTTCTTATATATTTTGTCATAAACTATATAGTGAAAAAATGAAAGTTGTAAAACTTCAAAATATTTTTATCAGAATCAAAACTTTGGATTAGTCTAAAATCAATGTATGAATTCATTGAACAAAGCATAAATTCAACTGAATTTAACTTTGATGTATCTTACTTAATGTTCCTTAAAACATTTACTTTTGTAATGCTCTTGTTATTTTTTATAGTTCCAGGTATTTGATATAGTTCCTGATGTTTTGTGTTGTTCCTGATATTTTATGTAGACCCTGGTGTTATGTAGAGTTCCTTATGATTTGTATATTTCCTAATACTTTTTGCAGTTTAAAATTTTATGCAAACCCTAGTATTTCATATAGTTCCTAATTTATGAAATAGTTTTTGATATCTAGTTCCCAGTATTATATATGGTTTATATATAAGTAGACATATAAATAGATAAATCATTTTTTTGATATCAAGTTTTTCTAGTTTTGATATCTAGTTAATCTAGTTTTGATATCTAGTTTTTCTAGTTTTGATATCTAGTTCTCAGTGTTTTAAGTAGTTTTTTATATCTAGTTCCCAGTGTTTTAGATGGTTACGGGTGGTGATATTTTAAATTTATCAAATATAAATATATAATAAATTTACTAAATTTACATAAGAATAAAAATTATTATACATAAAAAAAAAAACTTTTGAGGAAAAACGGAAGCTTAAAGTGTAAAAAATAATGTATGTATATATGATTATATATATTTTGTTTAAAAATTATATGAATATGCATAATGAATCTTATGAATAAATGAATTTAAATGAATTTTAACTTAGTTACAATCAAAAAATAAGCTTTAAAACAAAAAAACTGTTTTTATTTGTATAAAATTTCAGTGTTTTAGTTAAAGATGTTCCATTGTATTCTGGTTTCATTTGAGAATATATAAGAAACTATATACTAGCAAATTAAAATGACTGAAAAACTGATATTTACGATAAGTATCCTTGTGCGTCACTTGATTTTTTATATTTAGGAATCATTGAAGTATCAAGCAATATGCCTTCAGGCACATCTTTCAAGTTTCCAATACCTGCACCTAAAAATAAACATTAATTTGAATATAAAATACAGTATAATAAAAATTTTGTAGATTCAAAGGTAAAACCTAAGCAATGACATTCAGCTAGAAAAATAAGAAATCAAAAGCAAGCGGCTGACAAATCAAAATGACAGTTTAACCGGCTGACATATCAAAATGACAGTTATTTGTTTTTTTCGGACAAAAATTTTTTTTTTTCTTAGGTTGACTTTTTTTTTTGGTAATAGTTCTTCATGACTAAACACAATATAAAACATAAATATAAAATTAACTTATTGCTTAAAAATCAAGGCGAACGGTAATTGCCGAAGTGGTGGAATGTAATTCCAAGAATAATTATTGGCACCGCAAGTTAATTATTAATTAAAATGTAATAAATATATCCCGACAGTGATTGGTTTTAAATTATGTATAGTAATACTTAATTATTTATTTTTATAAACTATTTTCTGGTAGAGTTAAAAAAAGACTTTTTTTTAATTAATAGATTGCCTGCCTAAACATAAATGCTTAGTCAACGTATGTACACTTTATACGCTTCTATTCCAATCAAACTCAGTCTATTTATGTACACTTAACCGTGCCCATTCCTATTTATGTCTGTCTATGTATGTAGACTCAGCTAAGCCTATTCCTAAATCAATGCATGCATACTTTGCTTTGACTACTACTATATCAGTTGATGAATGCAGCTTGAAACTTAAATTTTAAAAATAATAAGTAATAATAAATAAAAATTAATAATATTTATTAGTAAACAATAATAATGGGCAAGCAGATCTTTTTGGTGTTTTGTTTTAAATAAAAAATGCTTAACACATTAGTTAAATGTGAAACTGATTTTATAATGTTTTCTTTCTTTATTATTTTTTCAAGGACATAAACTACTGCAATATAATAAATTACCACAAAACAAGTTCAATTGTGAAATTAACTCTTAAAAAAAAAATTAACCAAATTAAACTGAATGTTTTTTTTAATTTTAAATAACTAAATTAAATATTACACTTAATCAATAATATTTAATATAAACTTATTTTATTCTTTCTCAACATTCTCAGAAAAAATTTTATTACATTTTTTGTTAATTTTTATTTTTAACTTTTAAAATGTAATTGCAGCTTTATAACAAATGATTTTTTATTTTTAAAAAAAGAGTAACAAATAAAAAAATTACTTATTGCAAAAATAAAATCTGTATTAATTTACCAGCAATTATTTTAGGTTTCCAACTACCATTTATTAAAAAAGTAAGGTACACACAATATAGTAAAATACACATTTAAGTTAACATACACTATAAAGAAACATACCCAGTATAGTAAACATACACAGTAAAATATTGTACTATTATTAAACATATTGTAAACCCTTTTTTTTAAATCTAAATGATTTAATGAAATTTTAGTATATGCATTTGTTTATTATATTAGTATTATGAAATTTTAGTATATACTTTTCTAAATTACATTCTGTTTATTTTTCAAATCTCGCTTTTTAAAACCATGTCCAGCAAGAATTCATTTTCGGAGATTAAAATAGCAGTTTTGATGATTTTGAGCAGTCATTGACCATTGGTTGGACGTTATTTTTCCACAGTGGACATTACATTAAATGTATAATAACAGTTTTCATATGTTATGATTAATAAAGCCCCATAGCGCAACCATCACAGGTTGCACTATTTGGAACAAACTGTAATGATTGCACCAGCCATCAAAGTATATTTAAATGATTTTGCTTTCATTATTTAAATAAAAGATTTTGTGTGTTAACCACATAATGTCAAAATTTCATATCAAAAAGTACTCGGGTATAAAAAAATAGCATAACACATTAAATTAAAAAATATGATATTATTTAGCAGCAATATTGAATGTTATTAATAAAAAGCTATTTTAAAGTCATATAATGTATTTATTATAATAAATGTAAGTTATATTATATATTTATATACAATACTTATGAAAATATAATGCAAATTTATTGTGTATAATCATTTTTATTTAAGTTTATCTCCAATAGTTCAACAGTTGTGTGGTTAGACTGGATTTCGATAAAGATATTTTTTCATTTAAAAATGACATTCTGGAAGTATTGAAGCAATTTTTTACAACTAAACACCCTTTCTAAATTAACCTATTTTACAGATCAGGACTTCTTGTTTTCATTGTTAGGATTACTACCAAAATTTAAGAAGCTCCTCCTACACATGCCTAAAATTAAATTATATACAACAAAAAATAATATTATTGCTAACCTTTTATGGTGTGTTGATATCTTAACTTATACAGATGTTTAGCTGCTCCAATAACATCATCTCTCAGTAGTTCTAATTCACGATGAAGAGCACATTTATTTAATCTCTAAAAAGAAAAAAAATTCTTATAAAAACAATTTGAATTAAAAAAACATGGCTTATTAGTCAAGATTAATTTTTAGATCAGGTTTTTAGATTTTAGAAAAATGAAATAAATACTTTTTTTAGATAACACAGGTCAACAAAAAAAAAACGTTTTTCTGGTTCCGAGCAAACAATTTGTTTTTTGTATAGCATTTCTCATTTTGATTTCAAATATACAACTCATTTTTTACCATCACGTCAAGTTGTAAAGATATTTAGGTTCAAATCTTTAGTATTTGGGGTAAAGTCCCTAATATTGTTGAAAAAAATGTTATTCAAAAGTATGTCAACCTGGGTCTCAAAAGAAGCGTATTTTCATAGAGATTTTAGAAATTATAAATATTTTTCCTAAAAATTTATTGACAAAAAATTTATGTGAAAAAATGCTAAAGACTCTTAAAAAGATTTTAACAGAATGTTATTTAGCAATAATACAAAAAATACTTATTTTTATTACGAGTGAATAATATTTTTAAAATCTCTATGAAAATACGCTTCTTTTGAGACCCAGGTTGACATACTTTTGAATAACTTTTTTTTCGACAATATTAGGGACTTTACCCTAAATACTTAAGATTTGAACCTCTTTACAATCTTTACAACTTGACATTATGGTAAAAAAAGAGTTGCATATTTGAAATCAAAATGAGAAATGCTATACAAAAAACAAATTGTTTGCTAGGAACCAGAAAAAAAAATTTTTTGTTGACCTGTGTAATTGAAACTAATTTTTGTTTGAAACCAACAAAATGCATTTATTAATTTTAAAATTTTTTAACTTCGTAACTAAATTTTACTTATAAAACAAAAATCACAAACATTAATATGTTTAGAAACAACTATATAACTCTTACACCTAAATTAAACAAATTGACTATAAAAAATACTTTCTATACTTTATACAAGTATTATATAAAATATAAACAATTAAAAGGTAATTTAACTGCAAATATAATCATTTACATTTACACAACATTAATTATAAACTATTAAAATTAGCTGGTATTAAAAATTAAAAAATAATTGGTTTTTCATGACTTATTACAATTTAGGTAAATATAAATCATAAAAACAACCATTATCTCCATAGGCATCAAAATCAATTCTAACCACATCACTAGTAGTGCTACATTAATCTCAGCACAGCCGCCTTGCTCATCTTTTAGAGTTTTTTATTTTATTTCATGTTACAAGCATACAAATAAAAATCAAAACAAGAATCCTTCTTAACTGTAGATCCCTTTTGCTTATTCTATACAGAGTAAAAAGTCAACTTGCCTCAAATTTTTTAAAAATATTTTAATATACAGCATGATTTTATAAATTGATTTTTATAAATATAAATATTATAAGTTTAAGTAAGTAATATAAAAAAATATTATAAGTATAAGTAATATAAAATAAATATTATAAGTAAGTAATATAAATAAAATATTATAAAGATAAAAATGATTTTATAAATTGGTTTATAATTTCTTTATTTTTATTTTTTATTTTTTTTGTTATTTCAGTTTAAATATATGAATTGATCAACATATAGTTTTATCAGCAAAATCATCATGGGAATCTTTTATTGTAGTAAATGTGCTATTCATTGCATAGCACTCTGTTTTTTCACTCAACTTCAATTCATTCTAGCAAATTTTAATTAACTTTTTACACTTATAACTTAATTATTAATTTTTTATAATTTCTCAACCCTCTTTTAAGTAGTCATGTTCATTTTTACATTTTCTATAAAAAAAAAACTTACTAAAAATTGAAGCAAAAAAATTATTTACTTTTTGATTCAGTCAAGAGTTTCATTTTAATTTTACTTAATTACATAAATACCTTTGTTTTAGAACGATTAGGATCCATAAGTGCCAAATGAATTAATGAAGAGGCTCGCATATAATAAATAACTAAGACGACCCAGTTTGGATCAAAAACCAAATCATTGCTTGATATGGTTTGTGGAAAGAACTTGTCCTATAATTGTAAATGAGTATAACTTAAAACACACTTTTCTTGAAATAAAAAAAAATTAATAGACATTATTTTACATTTAATGAACTAATATATTTACTGTATTTTATTTTATTATATAAAATATATAAACCTTTTTTGAAAGAAAATTTGAAAAATCATTTTTTATTTTTAAGTCTTTTCCTTTTTCTAAAAATCCTGAAATTGCTTCCACCTCATCTTGTATATCACTAAAAAAATGCAGAGTATTTTAAGCAGATACAAACAAAAATAAAAATAGTCAATAAACAACATGTGACTGTAGGAAACAATCAACTTATTTTGAAAAATGTAAGAGTTATCAACAGATATGTCTACTTATAAACATATGGGAGTGTTTGATCCCCCCTCCCTCCCATCACTACTCTTGCAACCGAAAAAAACAAAACAATTTTTTTAAATCCAAGAAAGTTTTAAAATTAAAAATTGTATTACTAAATAAAAAGCTATCAAATGAAAATTTGAATTTGGTTTTTGATCTTCGAACAAAATCAAAAACCAAATTCAAATTTTTCAAGATAATCTAAAGTTCAAAATAGAAATTGTTAGAACTTTAGATTATCTTTAAAGATAATCTATATTAAATATAATCATCTTTGCTAAATTCGTGTAAATCATTTTTGTCAAATTGAACCCAGAAGGTGGAAAATATATTTCAAGTAGAAAGATGGTTATTAGTGGAGTACTGCAAAATTCAGTACTCGGACCACTTATATTTGTAATCTTCATTAATGATGTATTGCCATCGTCAAAGGCTAATTGAGGCTATTTATAGGGTTTAATGTATGTATATAAAGGTAATATCTTAATATTAGGTATGCATCAGACTATGCCAATTAATCAACCAATGCCATCAACTGATTAATTGGCCAATAGTTAAGCCAATTAATTGGTTGCTGGTTACCAATAGCATAGGCTAGTAGGTCGAATCACTTCTGATGAATAGGTACATGTTAAATAAGTAATTTAAATCCTTAATATTATTATAATAACCTTAAATAAATACATTAAACCTATTATTAGCCACAATCGGCATTAGCCGATGGCACATCACTATTGGTTAATTAAACTTAATGAATCAAAATGTAAAGTCATGTATATTGGTAAAAAGAATCCTAAATATGAATATAAATTAAACAACTCTGTTTTAACAGAAACAACAATAGAAAAAGTTCTTTGGATTTTTATTTCAAATAATCTAGAGTGGAAATATCATATTGATTCAGCTATAGAGAAAGCAATCAGAAAATTAGGCATGGTCAAAAACTCTTTTAAATATTTAGATGAACTTTCATTAAAGTTATTATACAAATAATTAGTAAGTCCTCATTTGGAATATGGAGCAACAGTTTGGAGAAAATTTTGCAAGAAGGACAATGAGAATCTTGAACTCGTGCAACACAGGACAACAAGAATCAAATCTTTAAGGGGCAAATCGTATGAAGAAAAATTAAAGATACAGATAAAGTGATCAGATTCAAATGTATAAGATCTGTAAAGGGAAAAATATTGTTAATTTTTACTTCTTCAATGGATAATAGAAAAAGATAACTTAAACCTTTTTAAAAACAGCATCAATAAATATTTTGGTTTCTGAACACTATTTTTTGTAATCGGCTGTCATAGTCTTAATTTTACGTAATTAAGACTCAACACACCTCAAGTGTGTACAGCATCTTTTCTATTATATATATATATATACATATATGTATATTTATATATATATATATATATATATATATATATATATATATATATATATATATATATATATATATATATATATACATATATATATATATATATATATATATATGTATATATATATATATATATATATATATATATATATATATATATATATATATATATATATATATATATATATATATATATATATATATATATATACATATATAGGACTCTACATATGATCCTGGACTCTACAGTATATTATAGAGTCCAAGATGATCTTGGATTCTCCAATATCTGTAGAGTCCAAGATCATTTGTACACTTTTGTCCAAGATCATCTGTATTTTTTTTACTCCCACATTTGTCTAATATCATCTGAAAATACAATGACCCCTAATAACATCTTTAAAAAGATGTAGCTACATCTGGTAATTTTTCTCCAATTACATCTAGAAGTATTTCCTCCAGATGTAATTATATCGAAAAAATCTTATATGTAACTACATCTGGTTAAAATAACGCATTTATATTTATTATTTTTTCCAGATGTAATTACATCTGAAATAAAACCATATATGTAACTAAATCTGGTTAAAATAATGCAATGTTATTTAATAATTTCATAAAAAACTGTAGTTGTATTGAAATAAAATTGTAAAGATGTTACTGTATCTGTATAATTCACAGATATAACTGTACAGATGTAGTTATTTATAACATAATTGAAAAGATGTAACCACATTTGTAAAATTTCCAGATGTAATTGCAAAGATGTTGTTATACTTAAATAATAAAAAAGATGTAACTACATCTGCTGTAATCATATACTTTTTACACAGATGTTATTAGACATCAATGAAATTGCAGATATTTTTGGGCAGATGTTATTATATTTCCGTGTATTTACAGATATTGTTGGACAGAGGTAGCTATACATCATTATAATTATAGATGTTGCTGGACAGATGTTTTTAAAATGATATTATAGTATGGTTTAACTCAGTCGCGGCACTTAGGTTGGTGTCTGAGATTACCCGAAAGCGCAACCTCGTCTTGAATTTTCAATTGGTGAGGTGATAGTTCAAGCGGAGATAATAATCACATCAAATGCATAAACTTTTGATGTCACCCCTCTAACTTTCACTAACAGGGCCGACGACACGGGTTTCAAATTTCGATAAAAAAACAAAAGAAAAAAAAAGTCCTTTAGAAATGTTGGAGCATACATAATACAATCTTTTGTATTTTGTATGCCCCAACAATTTAATAATATAATATAATTGTGTTTTAATGATGTGTTTTTACAATACTAAGCATTTAAGATTTTTTTGTTGCATTTTATTTTTAAGCGTATATTTCGGCTTTAGCAGGAAGGCTAAGGTCACCCCCACGGGCCAAGAATCAAGCAAAAGTTGGCGGAATGTTTTATACTGATGAATCTTTCGCGATCACATGTGAGTGACTAACTAGAATCAAATAAAGCACACCCTAAATTAAAAAAGTAAATCCGAAAAAAATGTACCAATGCATCAAATGACAACTGATTTATAAAACGAGTTAAAATCCACATCAAATACTGTAGCACAATACTGGCGAGAACAAAACATCAGAACCTGATGATTTAAAAAACTATCTTGTTGTTTCAGAAATTAAACGCAACACCAAAATGTCTGCAGCAAAAAAAATCCAGCAAAAATTTTCAACGCTGCGAGATTTCGTCGGAGTCAGATATTTAGTCATTGTAATTGTAGAGCTTAATAGTCTGACAGTTCTTGGAAAAAAAAATTTTAACCATAAATTAACAGACTTTTTTATATTTTCAAGTAGACGCTATCAGAACTAAAGCTAATTGACATCTTTCAAACAATAAAATTTCATTTTACTTCCATTGCAACTTTACAACTTTTTAATGCTGCTAATATTTAAAACGAAAAAGTAGGTTGGTGCTAGTATATATTCAAAATGTTTCCTCTGTTTTGTTCACCAAATTAACAACAATAATTCCACCTCTTGCAATGTATATGAACATTTGTGGCACAAAATATACTAATGTCAAATTTAACCCATATAGAGGATAACCTTGGCAGTTGCACACCAACAACAATTATCAATCAATAATATTACATGGCTCATTAATTTTCTTTTATCAGTTTATAGTTGCACTATCATTGGTAAACAAATATTTTACATTGAAATAATTTTGTCAGATAAAGAGAAAAAATATATAATTTTTAAAGATGTGTCAATGCTACACCACTTTAGCTTATATATTTTTTTACCCTTGGTTATGTCTTTAAAAGAACACACGTTGACGGGCGCTACTCGTGTGATATAAAAAACTTATGCATTCAAGCAAAACTTGCTCTTTCTAGATAAAGTTGTTTGAGTTTTGTGGTTATAACAACCGCCTTAGCAACGACTATTTTTGATGTATCTCATGATTGATACCTAATCTAGACATCTAGTTTTCATCTTAAGGCTTCTTTTTGTTTTTTTAAACATTTTTTAAATTCAGTCTATAAGCTATATACTAAAGCCCCTAAAACCGTTCTAAATTCAGTTCTGCTAAATAAAGATTGTACTATTACTTCTTATTTCCTTTAGTTTAAAAAACCAGAATATTTTTAATTATAAAGCTATCATTACTTGAAATAGGTTCTGAAAAAAGATATAATAAAATTACGATCAAGGAAAAAAAAAAGGTTTGCTACAAAAACTTTAAACGTCAATACATCAACAATAATATACAATGAGTTGAGTCAAAACAAATCAGCTTCTGGAAAAAAATTAAATATTTCATTTTCTAAATGTGACTCTCCCATTGTCACCCGTGGATCCAAATTTTTATAGACAGTGATCGTTTTTTATCTCTTATAAATATAGTTGGACGATACCTTGCTTGTATTCGAGCGATAAACATTGAAGCTCTCTTATCAAAGAAGATTGATCTTGCCAGTTTTTCAATGTTTCATGCACTGAAAGTGATTGAAAAATAATATTTTATTCTTCAAAAGAATGCAGTTGGTTGCATCCTAGTTAAAGGAGAAAGAGTTTTGAAATAAATATTCAAACAATTGCTGTATTTAGAAAAATTGATCAAGATTTTAGTGCAATAAAAATATTTTGTTCTTGCAAGAATATGCCACTACCAATGGCCAAAACAACATATTATGAAATTATTAGTGTGTTGCACAATGCTTATGTGCAAACAACACAAGATTCAATTTAAAGAAGCTGCCAAACAAATACATTATAATAAAACTGTAGATAACTCTGCTGTTATTATTGATGCTAAAGTTAGTGGTGATGGTGCGTGGCAAAAAAGAGGATACTTTTCCTTGAATGGTGTTGTTACACTGATTTCAGAAAGGAAATGCATTGACACAGAAGTTTTATCTAAAAAAATGTAAACAGTGTGAAACGTAGGAGCTGAAAAAAGGTAATTTAGATGCATATAACAGCTGGAAAGAAACTCACGTATGTTCAATAAATCATGTTGGAAGTGCTGAATATATGGAAGTTGTTGGAATGAAAAAAAAGTTTGCTCGATCTGTACGTCTTCATTGCCTAAGATACACATTCTTTATTGGAGATGGATCTGATTTACAAATTTCATCAAAATCTTTTGATGAAATTTGTAAATCAGATCCATATCCAGGTCATACCATCACCAAAGGAGAATGTAGAAGACATGTCCAAAAGCGTTTTTTTTTTCGAACACGTCTTTGTAAACTTAAAGCCGATTACAAGGGTAAAAAATTGACCGATAGTAAAAGCGTTGGGGGAGGGAAAGGTCGTTTAACTAATAAAGTGATGAACACTCTTCAAAACTATGGTGGAATGGCAATACAGCAAAATAATGGCAATCTTAATGGGATGAAAAAAGGCTGTTGCTGCAGTTTTACACCATACAACAGATGAACTAAATTTAGAAATCCGACATCAATTCTGTCCACGTTGCTCTGATTCTTGGTGCAAATACCAAAGTGATAAAATTTCTCACAGAGGTCTTAGTCGTGAACTTTTGACAAAATGTTTACAAAGTGAGACACAGAATGTCAATGAGTCTTGAACAATTTGATATGGACACGGTGCCCAAAAAGATTATACATTGGGAATGATGTTTTTAAAACTGCAGTTGCATCTGCTGTTATTGCATACAATGGTGGTGCTCAAAGATTTTTCCCAGTTTTTAAAAAATTAGGCATAGAAAATGGGTATTTGACTAGTTTTAATGTTTTATTTTTTTTAATTTGATTTTTCGATTAGGTTTTTCTTGATTATAACTTTTTATAATGTTTGTGGTCTCTCAAGGATAACTTTTGATTGGACAAAGCTAATGAGCAGAAATTTTTTATGGTGTTACCTAGTTCTATTTAGAGTGTTCTGAGCGAAGCACTTTTTAAAATTTTTTATAAAATAGGCTAGCAATATGACTTTTACATAAAAACAATTTTCTTTTTTATGAAATTAAAACTTTGACAGTGAGTCTGGTGCGTTTGAAAACTATTTATTTTTTTATGGCTCGCTCAGAACATAGTATTACTAGTAAAGAATGCAATTTTAAAATTTCAAGGGATTCTGATCATTTTTCACAAAATTATCCTTGTTGGGAATAACATATCAAAATAGGTCAAGAATCTTTTTATGACGTGTACATTTAATGATCTCATTATTAAGTTTTAATGCAATAAGTGTTAATTTTTTTCTTTTCATCGTTTATACTATTAAAATAAAATACTTTTATTTATTTTAATATTTTGAAAAAAAGCATGTTTTTCCCCTGCTACCACCTTAATAAAAATAGCGATTTATTTATTTAACTTATAATAAATTTACCACAATACTAAACAGTAACAATAACCTCAAAAACTGTAGATATCAAATCTCTTACTCACAGCAGTCAAAGGGGACCAAAACAAGGGAGTGCCTAGCGGGTGCAGACGTACATGGGATATCAATACAACGTCTTATGGACGTTAAAATTCCTTAGGATATCCAAAAGACGTCTAGCAGGAGTTCTATGCCCGCTGGGTGAATATGTAAGATATCTATACTACTACGTATGAGAACGAACTAAGATGAATGCAAAGCGGAAAGCCGCCATTTAATTTCTTTTAAAGGGTTTTGCAATAAACAAAATTTCAACACAAAATGCAACCTATTGAAAAGGTTAAAAGTTTATGTGTTTCTGTTAAAAACATTATGACTAAAGTTGGCTGTTAATAATCTATGAAAATAAAGTTTAAAAAAAAAATGCTAATCGACGGATTTCTGAAATAAACGATTCAATAATTAGATTTTTTTGAAATACTTCCAGCATTCAGAATTTTTATTTTGAAAAATTACTTAGTTTTTTTTTGTTCCAAACTTAAATAAGTTTAACAATTTTACCATATTTGCAAAAGTTTTTTTTACAAGTAATATCCTAACGTAGGTCCTAAAATGCCAGTAAATACCCAGTTTACTTATTTATTTATTTTTGGAAATTGGAAATAATTTTATTGATTTGTTCGTAGAAAATACTTTTTATTAATTTTTTTTTAAATTTAAAAATAAAATTAGATGGAGTGAGGACGTTTATACATAAAAATTAGGTGTTGATAAGTATTTAATTTATAAAAAGTTTCTCATTTCTATCTCTCTCATTAGGGTTTTAGTATGCTCCCCTTACTTTTTCCTGTAGATAATTCTACATGCATGCTTTGTTCACAAAGTTTTGTTGGTTGTATACTATACCGTATAATATTGGCTAATTAATAAAACAATGAATTAAAGAAAGGAATAAAAAATAATAAAACAATAAATCAAAGAATTAAAAAAAATAAGTTTTCAAACAAAGTAAAAATACTAAATAATGGTGAGTAATTACAAATAATGATTTAGGAATAATGAGTAACCAGGAAACTATTAAAAGTAACGGCTAACCTAATTAAGTATTGGGATTATTTGCTAACCTGATAAGCGTAGAAGTAAAATTTAACGGAGCAATGACTTCTTCTGTAAAACTTTTCACTTGCTCCCATATTGATGAAGATTCACTTGAAAACCAATTAACAAGATCGTCTTTTTCACCGATGTCACTCAAGAAAGGTTTGTTTGACAGCTTAATAACTTCGACTATTTTTTGATAAGTCTTTAAGTTATCATCGCTATTTTGTGCAGATTCTACGTTTGCAGCAAGTATAAAATAAAACAAGTTTAAAATTATAAAATTCATTTTGTAACACTCTTCTGTCCTTTTTTGTAATTGTATAACTGTTTGCAGCATTTTCTTTAACTTTTATAACTTAACTTATCCACGCTTGATCAGTTTGTGTACATACAAATCTAGTTTCCAACACGTGATTAGAACACGTTTGGCTGTAACCCGACGTGGCGTTTAACCCGTGGAAATCTCGTAATTAGTTTCGTTTCTAGTCCGTGTTGTATTTCATTAGTAACACTTGTTCGATTCCATTGCTCTAATTCAAATAACTAGGTGTGCAACAAAGCATGAATAAATTGCTCCAGCATTTGTTCAAATAAATGTAGAGAGTTAAAAAACTTATGAAATTTGATTGAGTTTTTTCAATATTTTAATTTTGTGCTAAGCTCTAGAAGATTTTGTGTGTTCAAAAGAGAAAAAATTGCGTGAGATAAATGTTAATGGGTTATTATTGCAAAAAAGTACATACAGTAATAATTGCATTAGTTATACGGTCTATTACAATATGACAACATTGAAATAAAGATACAGTACAATATACAAAACGAATTACTATCACACAATATATTGATAATGTATAGTTAGATATTTGCTATTACTCGATAAAAAACACTTTTTTTATTGATTACAAAATTTATGTAAAACGCGTTTTTTTACAAATATAGACAAAATAACGCATAAAAATTGAGTAAACGAATTCGTTAATTTATCAGTACAGATATGCATAATAAACACATTTATCGTAAGTATTTAATTAACTAATTTAACGTGATCTCATCCAATGGTCAACAAAAGTTCTGTTAGAAACGACGCCTCGCAGCTGAACGCTTCTCTACACGGTTATCCTGACAAAAGAAATTCCAACTAAATATTAAAGTCTAATTTTTTTAAATAAGTGTTAATTTTTGAGTGGAAGAAATAATTGACTATTTTTACAATGCTGCATAATTATGATATTTTTTATTTGTTAATAGTTTTTCTTTTAAAAATAAAAACTAACTATAGCTTTCTTGACATTTTATTTATTTTTTGATTATCGTACTATTTATTTTTTGATTATCGTTTATTTTTTGATTATTTTTTGATTATTTATTTTTTGATTATTTTTTGATTATTTATTTTTTGATTATCGCGCTATTTATTTTTTAATTATCGTACGCTGTACTTTGTAACATTTTATTACTTAATGTTGTAGTTATTTATTTTTTTAAATTATTTTTTGCAAACAAAAATGCAAATAAACATTTAAAGAGAAACATTGAAACAATTTTAATTTTAAACAATAAATTGCTGAAAACTGAAAATTTTCAAAATATTAAATTGGAAGGTGTCGTTGAAATACTGGAGAGAATGTCTTTAATCAAAATCTTCGGCACATACCACATGTATGAAATTCTTTTGTCTAAGCCTACAGGGCATTTATTTTTAAAAGTTACATTCTTAATTTTAAATTCAATATATGCTTTTTCAAACAGTTTCTAACCTTTAATTAGCGACGAGTTAACTCAAAAGCATTTACAAAATAATTATTTGAAATTTCTACACTCGGTTGGCTACATGATATTGCTTAAACTTTAACAACTACCAGGAGACCAGGTGTCATATATAGGGCCAGATATATGGCTAAGACGCTGTGCGCGTCTTGGCTTAGTCTTGAATGGCTCAGACTTTGTTACGCTACAATCAAACAACTATAAATAAAAAAACATCTACAACGCGATGTTTTACGTGGAATATTTCATAAAAAAGTTGCAATCCGGTGTTTCTGAGCTTTAAGCATTATGCGTGTTTTTTTAAAACAACTAGATGTGATAATGGTTTTCTAAGTGTGTGTTTTCTAGATGTGACAATAGTTTTCTAAGCGCAACAGTGAAGGAATGACTCAGTATGTTTTTATTTTTCACCAGATTATGCTGTGTTGAACTTAGTGTAACACTTAAAGGCATTGTTTTAAAGCGTTACGCATATTGCGTACTAAGTTTCCAATTAAGCGTAAACTTGCATTATTTAAACAGTTTACAAAAATAATTTTTTTGAGTAATGTAGGTAACGCTAAAATATGCGTAATTGTGTAAATGCGTAGTTGCGTAACGTAGTTACGTAGGTTAAGCGTAAACAATTTAAATAATTTACAAAAATAATTTTTTGCGTAACCTATTACGCAAAAAAGTAATTTTTCAGAAATCAAATCTATGCAACAGCCTAATGTAAACAGCCAACCAAATAGGAGCGCTTGATGTTATTATTTAACCAAATAGGGGCGCTTGATTTATTTTATTATCTTTAAAAATTTTGTCAGGCATTTTTTTTTTAATTTTTTTTCACATTATCAGAATTAATCTTAAATTTGTTTGAGCTTTCTAATACTTTTTTTATGATTAGTTAAAATAAACAGCGATAGGTATCGGTACGATACGTAGTAGAAAGTACTAGTTTCTGTTATTATTTTTACATTGTATTTTTGCTTTTTATTAAACCAATAAATTAACATAAACAACACATAATTAGTATTTACTAAGGGTGGGATATTTTTAGCATGCCGATAGCGATAGTGATATAAATCGAAAAATCATATCGCACTTGTTTTAACGATGCCGATAAATTGAAAATGGCATCTCGCATTGTCATGTTAAAATTGTTGAGTTACATTTTGATATAAAAATATTTATAATTTTTTTGAAATTTGAAAGTGGAAATATTTAGTTGATAAATTTGTTAACATTTTGCGATCACATTAATATCAGATATAGTTTTTTTTATTTTAATTTTTATCTATAAAGGAGAGACAGATGTTTTAGCGTTTTTACGAAACATTTTTTTTTTTTTTTTGTAAATGTTAAGTTATTTAGGTATTCCTAAAAGTCCTTACTGCCTTATCACAGAGCTCTGCGGATGACCATTTAATTATGAAGTTCACACCTCTATCCTTACTAATGTCGTTTATTAGGCTAGAGCTGGCATTCTCTTATTTCTCAAACAATTGCATTGTTGCAATGCAACACTGCATTTGACGAAAAAAATGATTTCTTGAAGCAAAAAATTGCACACTTATTTTACATTTCTTCAAAATTAAATAATGAAGAGTCTCGGAAACTTGTGGAGGGAGAAGAAAGAACTAAACACTTAAATGATAATTCCCACCAACCTCCTTTCCAAACCTTTTTTTATTTATTTGGCAGGTGTAAGTAGTTGCAAATGCTTTTAAATCAACTAATTTTAAAAAGACTTAAAAATTATTGTAAAATTGACTGAAATTATATATACTATAATTTTAGTAGCTATAAATTTAAGGTCAAATCTTTGATTGTTTCGGCTTTTGTTATTTGTTAAGAACTTTATCAACTTAACTAGAATGAAATATGCAAATTCATGTTATTTAAATGATTTACTAAATTAGTTTCCAACAAAAGTTTCATTTTTATGTGAGGAAAAACTTAACTTGGCTTGGTTCAAAGTTAGGTGAGCTAATGCAAATTAGGGTGACAACAAAATTTATTTTTTTTAGTTATTTAGGTCCTCAAAGAAGTCTCTACGGTATAGTCTTAGAGCAACGCGAAATAGCATTAATCAAGAATGTTCACGCCGTTTTCCTTAATATTGTTGTATATATGTTCAGAGCCAGTTTAGAACCACGGACCTCCAGCTCTGAAGCCATAACTCTAACCAATATTGCGGCACTACATGCATATATTTTGTGTCTTTTTAAAATAGAAAGTGTTATATAAAGGTATCATGTTTTGTTTGTGTAAATGATTTTCACAGGATAATTAGTTCTTTTAATTTTTAAGTTTCAGAAAAACAAAGAGCTAAAAATAAGATTCAATAGTTTTATTATTTTTTCTTTGGCAATCATAAACAATGTTGCCGAATCTGTCAGTTGATTGGTCAGTTCTGGAGACTGGAGATATGGTCATTTGTCCAATTTCTTAAACAGTTCGCTTTTCCAGTGTATGTAGATTAACCATTACACGCTAAACACTTTAGATCACATTTTTGCTATCAGAGGTAATATGGCTTTTTATCTTCCAAGTAATGGAAGCTTTATGAAACTTTCTACTTATTTCAAATTTTGTATCAAGTATCCTTACATTTAAATAAACCTGTAATTTTTTAACAATGATACAGATTAAAATTGGGCATAAGTAAGTTCTCAACAAGTTTAATGGCTGTTCGTAACTTATTACTGAATGCATATTTAAAAAACCTATTTTACTCTCTAATTAGATGCACTGTAAAAAGTAAAACGCTATCATAGCGGTTGCATAACGGTTAATAGAAAATTTAGCGTTATATTTACAGTAATGTTAGTAAAAAATATGTCTTTAGCGTTGTGTTTCCCAAAATGACTTTCACATTCTCTTGTCTAAGAAATTATTATTATCTAATTATTATAATAATAATTAAACACATATATAAATTACATATTTATATATGTGTGAGTAAGTATGTTTGTATATGTGTTTGTGTACATATGAGGATGTAGGGGAACCTGTTGTACCTTTGACCACTTTTTGCTTTAAGGCGTTTTTTGCGTAGCCTATTGAATAAATCCAAACCATTCAAACTTTATAATATTCTCTTATATTTTGCCCAAAAATTATACTTAGAACTTTTTTTTCATTTGACCAAGAAGTATCTTTTTCCCGCGTTTTAAAAAAAGAAGTCTATTGGTCAAAGGTACAACACGTACGTTGTACCTTTGACCGATGCGCGTTGTTCCTTTGACCAAAATGTTATTATTAAAAAATCATGCAATGTTTGAACCCTTTTTAATATTTTAGCTTGTTATATATTATATAGAAACTTTTGGTCCATCTTATATCAATAAAAAAAATCTAATTATTTTGTAATCAATCCTAATTGTCTAAAAAAAAACTAGAAAAATCAATCCTTACAATCTTGCAAAGACTTGTGTATTAAAGTTACGATACTCAGTATTACTAATTTTTTTCAATAAAATCAGTTATTATAACTATTTAGATAAAGTCACATATTTTCTTTAGTTAGATGCTACTTACATGAAATAATTAGGATTAAGGTCCAAAACTTTAAACGCGATTTAATTGTACAAAACATATTTTCTAATATATACAGTTATTTTTATTATTTTAGATAAGAAAAGAGCAAAAATATATTTTTATAACTTATGTTAGCTGGCGGTCTATATTCATTTACATATGATCATAATGCTTTTTATAGAAAATATCTTAATGATGACAACAAAAAATACAATGATAAAAGAGTAAAATATATTAACTATTGCAAATAGTCAGATCAACATCAAACATACGATACTGACGCTTAGATGAACCATGACCAATACTTGGTGGTGGAAGTTTTATAATAATATCCTTAAGTTCCAAATCATAAAGATTGTCATCTTCTCTTATAAACTTGTTACCAAAGTCTCCTGATTTCTTAAGATACTTAATTTTGTAAACTATACCAACAACTTCTAAAACTTCTGCTACATAAAATCTAGAGCATTTCTTTCCAGCCAACTTGACAATTAAAAAATCTCCAGAAACAATTTCACTTTCATTATCAAGTATATTTACTCCAAAATCAATTTCATTAGAGCTTTCATCATTTAAACATATGTCAGACTGACTAAAAATAATCTGCTTTGCCATTTTTTTTCTTTTGCTTGAAGAGGTCTTTTTAAATTGTTGGTTATTAGATTTTGAATCTAGAATAACTTTAATTTCAGGGGTATCAGTTAAAATACACAATTTTCTATTACGTCTTTTTGAAGTATTTGTTTTTCTTAATTTGGCTTTAGGATGAGGTCGTATTATCTCAGGTGAAACAATTGATCTTGATAGTAAACTCACAGTAGGGATTTCACCTAAAACAATAGATGACGTTGATGGTACACTGGATGGAGCAGTTTTAACATCAATAATCTCATTAGAAAGGCAAGCTTCAGTATTCACTATTGGCCTATCAGTAACATTTGCAGCTAAAAAGTCAATATCAGTAAAAATATTTTCATTAAATGGATAAAATCCAGTACATTTAAAACTGTTTATAATATTATTTGGTACAAAAGCATGAAGATAAGCTTGACCAACAAGGTAAGATATATCATAAATTGTGACTGGTTTACCAGCATTGCCTGGTGATATCATCCAGTTATTCATGGCATTGTTATAAAAAGTTTTAAATGGTCCAAAAACACCACGATCAAGAGGTTGCATTTTATGGGTTGTGTGAGGGTGAAATGTCATTAAAACTATGCCTGATTTTTTTGCTAACTCAATAACAGAAATGTTTACATGACTCTCATGATTATCCATTAATAAAAGAACAGGTTTTTTAATTGACGGTCGCACATTACTAATAAAATGTTCAAGAAATTGCACAAAAATGACTTCATTTGACCATCCAGACTTATTAGCTGCTCCTACACTTCCAGGAGGACAATTATTTAACATGTAGTCTTTGAATTTAGCACGTGGAAATACAAGTAATGGTGGGATGCTATTTCCAGTAGCATTAATAGCTGCAATCATTGTTACATTGTTGCCTTGTTCAGCACTAGTTATGCTCCCTATTTGTTTTTTACCTTTTGGAGCTAGAATTTTTGGTGGTACGTGGACTGTGGTAATTCCTGTTTCATCACAGTTCCAAATATTTGATGGGTCAAAATGATAACGTTCTAAAACATTTTTGTAATTTTTATATACAATTCTTACAGTTTCTCTATTGAATGCAGAAGATCTACCAAGACTTGTAGGTTGTGGTTTACGTAGAGATAGCTTGTTATTATATCTTTTGCGAAAATCTCGCAGCCATTGTTCACCTGCACATTTATTTTTCATCCATGAAGTTTCAATTTTTTTATGATTTGCTAAAGCATACTCATATGCAAAGGATCTTATCTGCTTTAATGTAAGTCCATAATGCATATTTGCAGCATCTGCCAAGTAGTTTACCAAAATTAATTCTTCTTCAGTTGAGAATACTTTTTTTGGTTTGGTATGTGAATATAAATATTCGCAACTACCAGATTTTTTAAACTGCTTCAACTGATATATTAAAGTTGACTTTTTAATGTTGCAATGTCTTGCAGCTTCACTTAAACTCATTTTTTGTTGAAGCACAAAATTCACAGCATTTAGCATATCCATTTCGGAAATCTTTTTGCGAAAAACACCAATCTTGCTCCTTGGCATTTTAAAACTAAAATATATTAACAAAATTAATTAACTATTTCGATACATTTAATTCCCTATAGCTGAGCAGAAACTAGGTAATAAAATGAACTTGACAATAATATTGCTTCAGCTGTCCAACTAACTAAATTAACAAAATTGATTATTCTAAGTGTAGTAGTGGTTCAAGAATAAATAGTGAATTGCATTAAAATTCAATGGAATTATTTCATCATCATAATACTAGAAACAATTTTGCATTAAAAAGCAATAAAGCACAGACGACGCCTAATCCTTCAAGTCGGAAAATCACGTGATCAAAATTCGCGATTGGAAGGCATTATGATTTAGGGGAAAACAAACTTTGTGGCTAGCGCTTTCTTCTATATAAATATTGCATTTATTAGTTTATTTTTGGCATTATGGAATCTATTTATGAATATTTTGAAAATCTAGATACAACATCTAAAGAAAGATATAATGAAAAGTTGACATTACTTGGTAGCACTTTTTAAATAATCTGAAATTATAATTTTTTATTATGCATCATTTTTTGTTATTGTTTAAAAGATTATGAACAATAAGAGATTATGTTTGAAAATAATAAGCATAATTAGTATTTTATCTTTTATAACTTATAATCATAAGTAATAATCATATATGTTATGTATGATTTATACTAAATCATACATAACATATTCGATTTTGTCAAATTATTGTTGAAAGGTTAATTAAAGGTTAAACTATAACAATTGTCAAATGTTTATTGGTATTATTAATTTAATATTAAAACTTTTAATATTAAATTAATATTAATTTTAAAGAAAAGTAAAGTTCTCTAAACTATAAGTTCTGAATAAACATTTAGTTTACTTTTTTAACTTAATATTTAATATTATAATAGATTATTCAAGCCTAATTTTTTTATAAGATTTAGTGTTTAATGTATTATAAATCTTATAAGAAAATTAAAAAAAAACTTTTTATTTTTCAAAGCATGCTTGACTACTTGATTTTACTATTTACTCTTACTGTTTTTTCAGTTTTAAGTTTACTCTTACTGTTTTTTTAGGATTAAGTTTACTCTTACTGTTTTTTCAGGTTTAAGTCAATGTCCTTACAAGTTTCCAGCAGACAATTGGATTGACAACCCTAATGAATGGCCACAACTGACTTATCATCATTTGTATCACTACCTTATCAAGACTCCGTGTAAGTTGGTCTTAATATTTTTTTAAGTTTAATCAATTCTTAAGGTTTCATGATTTTATTTAGTTTTTATTTTTTAAATTATAGGTGTTTATTCCCCAGAGGCGATGGAAAATTTTAAATCACTGGATGCGTGCAAATTTTTTATATCAGGCTGGGTTCAAACAACTGTTCATTTCAAATTAAAAAGTGGTGTATATATTATGCGTGCTGATGTGAGACCATCTTATCGGACTACTGATGAATGTCACAAGCCATGGGTAGCTCTTAAATCGGATGGGACTGTCCTGGCAGGTCATTGCAATTGTATGGCTGGGTAAGTAGTTCATATTTTATACAGGGGCAGATCTAGGGGGTATCCTATGATGCCCAGAATTCACCTATAATATTTTAACAAATTCTGAATAAATTTGTTTCGTAATATGAAAAACTCTAAATTTAAATTTATAGTATAATATAGTATATTTATTGTCGGCAACAGTCCACCCCCTCCCTTTATCTTCTTCCCCCTCCGTCTTCCCCCTCCCCACAGGCTAGAGGATTTTGCAAATAAATAAATAATCATCACCCATAAAAAATCCTGCATCCGCCCCTGTTATATATATTTTAGTTCACACATACACACACATATATATACATATATATACACACACATACACACACATACATATATATATATATATATATATATATATATATATATATATATATATATATATATATATATATATATTTATATATATATATATATATATATATATATATATATATATATATATATATATATATATATATATATATATATAAAATATTTCTGATATTTCAAAATTTTTAAAGTCTAGGTGAAACATGCTCTCATGTTGGGGCTGTGTTATATAAGATTGAAGCTGCAGTATGCATTGGTTTAACATCATCCACTCCTACTGAGTTAACATGTGTATGGAATCAAACATTTGTAAGAAATATTGCAGGTTGTCCTGTTGCCAAAATTAATATTTATTCAGATGCAGCAAAACAAAAGTTTAACAAAGTTTTATTGCCAACAGTAAATAGTAACATTCCAACACATAATTCTAAAATGAACTTTTTGAAAGAAATTGAATCTGTGCAACCAAAAAGTGTTGGCTTGAGTCTTTTTAGCAATTTCAATAGAAAATTTATTTGCAAAGTAGTAAAACTGCAGACACTACCACCATCGTTAAGAAATTTGTATGGTGCTGACACCAATTTATTGTTAGAAGAATACCATGAAGTGTTAACCACCCAGTTGACTCTTAGTCATGCGGATGTTGTTTACATTGAGGAAGCAACAAGAACACAATATTATTCTTCTACGTGGTTTGACCAACAAGCAGGGAGAATAACTGGATCTGTAATTGGTCAAGTATACCATGCCTCATTTGACAACTCTAATGCCAATTTAGTGAAAAAAATTTGTCAAATTGCTAAGAGTGAAGTTAAAACTCCAGCTTTAATGTGGGGAAGAAAATATGAAAAAGAAGCTATTGAATTCTTCAGAAATATCTGCTCTGGATACCCTTGTCAAGAAAAAGTACTAAATGATACCATTCCCATTCATGAAGATTTTCAAGTGGAATCTATAGGTTTTTGTGTGTTCAAAAACAAACCTTGGTATGGAGCTTCACCAGATGGTGTAGTGTTTTGCTCTTGCTGTGGCTATAGTTTACTTGAGGATAAGTCGCTTCGCGAAGAAATCGAAGGTGGTAAGTTTTATATTGGAAGAGACGAAAATGGTTACTTTCTAAGAAAGAGTAATAATTATTACTTTCAAGTGCAACATGAAATGATGTCCACTGAAACATTTTTTTGTCATTTTGTGGTATGGACACCTTCTGAATCTGTAATTATTAATGTTGAAAAGGATGACATTTTCCTTAACATTATTTATGAAAAATGTGATTCTTTTTGGAAAAAATATGTTTTGCCCGAATTGATAACTCGGAAGCTAGAATGTTCCACACCGTCGGCTCCGGAAAGCCATATCCCTAACGAAGTTGAAAAAGTGATATACTGTATTGAAAATTGTGAGTTTCCTGGAGAATTAAACTGTATGGTGGGGTGCGATAAATGTGATAACTGGTATCACCCGATTTGTATTGGTTTGAAACGACTGCCGAAAGGTAAAACATGGTACTGCAAACAATGTATAAACTTGAATAAACAAAAAGAAACAATATCGTTTTAAATTTGTCTTAGTTTATGAGAAAAAATATTACTTTTACCAATGCTATTTACCCAGTGACAAAAAATCTTTTCCAAAAACGAAAAAATTATAATATTTTAATAGTCCTAATATCATAAATGTATAAACACTCTTTGTGCGATTAAATTTTTATTAGGATTATTTTGGAGCGTTACGGTTTACGACTCTTTGTTACCGGTAAACTAAATGTAAAGAGACTCTGGTTTTTTTAATTTATTTTTATTTTTCAATAGCCAAAAAAAAAAAAATATAAAATATCATGTGTAAAAAATATTTCAAAATATTCGATGATGCTCGGATTATTAGCCTATTTCCTTTATTATTAGAAGTGCGACGCATAGTGCAATGATTCCTTCAAGTCAAAAAAAAAAAGCATAAGAAACAGTTGAGAGCCTTGGCGGTCGAGCTTTGACTAAAAAAAATATTTTTCTGCTATTTTCTTATTAGGCAAGGATTGACAAAACACGTTCAAAGGAAATAATCTTAAATTCAATATCTCAGGTTAAGGCAGACGAAACAGGTCTGCCTCTTTTTTTGTTCATAACACGGATTCTAATCTATAAATATAGTTTAATGTTATTTTTGCAGTTTGTGCATTTTTATTCTAAATACTAAATTTAAACCTCAAATACAAAAAATAAGCAGATTTCACATTTACATTCATTAGTATTTGTTCGATTTATTGTAAAAAAAATATAAAATTAACCGGTCGGCAGGCGCCCCTTCAATCTTGGTGCCCTGGTTAAATTGCCTTCTTTACCCCTCCCTCTCAAAGACACTGATTGCAGTAGCATACAATGAGTTATAATTTTTTAAAATAACATGATTTTGACATGTAAATGTTATTTGCTTTTTTTAAAAAAATTATTTAACAATAAAAAACTCTCGAAGACTCTCTTGTAATGATTGTATATATATATATATATATACAATCATTACAAAGTAAATCTTAGATTTTCATATCATTAAATACAATGCTTTCTCCCAAATTTGTCAGAGCAGCACATACAGTAACTATTTTATCACAGTTTGCCAAAATACTATTTGCAGACTCATCCTTAATATTTTTTATAATCTTTAATGGTATGATACCTTTTAATATAGTGTATCTGTTTTTCATCAATCCAATTACTCGTTCAATATGAATTCTAACAGATGCAATTTTTCTAGATGTTTCAATTTCTTTGGCCAATAACTGTTTTTTACCCCTTGTAAATGCAGGAATTAACAACTCAGCAGAACTCCCAGCAGCAAAGTCTTCTTGTAGAGTGAATCCACGATCTGCTAAGATTTGGTCTCCTGGCATATGTTTACTAGAAAATCCAGATTCACGTGTAATTAGTATATCCGAAGCTCTGCCTCCATAACATTTTGACAAAAAATTTATTGCCCCAAGAGGAGTACAGGAAATAAACACTTTAATTGTGCAATGCCTTTTGTACTGGCTGTAAAATTGAGCCCTTGCTAAGAGCGAAGACGGTGCTTCAACAAATATCTCGAAACAATCAATAATAGATGTTAAACGTGGAAACTTAGCTTTGAAAATGCCAGGAATAGTGTCGAATATGTGATCTCGATCTTGCATTTTTATTAAAAAGTTAAGTTTCCAATACATTATATCAAGCCACTTGTAAAAATATTCAATAGCAGTTGTTTTGCTAATGTTAGATATATATGCAATTAAGTCAAAATTTAAATTTTGCTTTAACTTGATTATGGTTATAATAACCTGATCATAACTACTTAATTTTGTTGGTCTTCTGCTGTCAAATAAATCTTCACATACATAAATTATTGTCTTTTCTAACACTTTAAAGTCTAAGCCAGTCAACATCATGCAAACAGACGGATTTTGCTTCAAAGCTTCTAAAGAAAATGGAGATGCAGCTAACTTTAACTCAATATTTTTTATTTTTAACCAATCCCTTTCATTTCTAAGTTCATCCATTTCATTATAAAGTCCCTCTCTTTCTGAAGTAAAAATAGGTGACTGTAAAGAAAAAGTTAATTCTGATGGAGAAGATACCACAGGTAATTGCAAATTCATATCATCAGTAAAAGTTTCCATTTCTACATCATTAACAGAAAAATCAACTCCTTCTTTAAAATCATATAATTCACCAGATAATTCTTTTTTCATTGATTTAGGATTGCTGATCAATTTTCTTTCAACTAAAATAAAAAGTTTTAATTATCCTTATAACTTTCCTATTATTTGTTAAATATTTATACTTAAGACTTTATTATATTTCAAAACACTATTAACAAATCATTAGCTTGCAAAACCCTGTATCATATCTATATACTTATATATAACTTTATATAAATACCAGAAGCCCTTTTTATTTTTCTTTGACATCTTTTGATCCTACCAGATATTTCAGGTAAATTTAATTGGAGATGAGGTGAAACTATATCATTGCATGAATTTATTTTTGAGATTTTAGATGAAGATCTTATATTTGTCCATGGAAATTTAGAAGGTATAGCATCAGGGTGTTTTTCAAAATTTTCTTTCCGTCCTAAAAGTAGGAAAATAATTTGTTTAATATCTGAAAATTATTTTTAAACAATCAAACGAGCTTCAAATGTATTAATAATATTTATTTACCTGATATAAAATGCAAAGAACAAACATAGGTTGATTTTGATTTAGGAGACCAATTTTTGTTGTGTTTTACTCTACCAGAATCATCAACTTTAGCTCGGTGAATAGCACTTATCCACTTTATTCTTAAACTTTCTTTTGCTGGAAAACAATAATATCTAAGCTCTGGATTTTTTAATTTATTTGTTTGACAACCAGGAACGCAACAGCTTTTTGGCATGGTTGTCTTTTGTGCTTTGTCAATCGTTTAGCAGTAGCTTAACTTAAAAACTCAGTTTGTTTTCCCCCGAACCATAATGGTTGCTATTTCCGTGTTTTCGCGTGACGTCAAGCCGACTTGAAGGATAAGGTAGATTATAAATTTTATAATCTTGCCCTCTTAAAGTCCGCAAATTACCGAGGAAGCAGTTTTTATTGGTCAAAGGTACAACGTCCTTGACTGGTCAAAGGTACACGAGATGAATTTCTTTAACAGTTATTGTCTTAATCCCCATTTACGGTCAGACATAATCATCCAAAATTTTCCATAACAAAAAAAAGATGTTGGGTAATGTTTATAATGTCGTAGATGAATCAAACAACAATTTATCACAGTTTTAAAATCAGAATAAGATTAACACAAATATTTACTTTTTAAGAGTCAAAACTTATAATTGCTTGTGGATCAATACCATCTATCCCAAGTATAATGTTTTACGATAAGAAGAGTTGTCATGGACTACTATTTCAAATGACACTTCCCGTTTTTTTTAAATAATAATAGTAAGCCAACAGAGTAGAGTGACCAAAGGTACAACGTGGTCAAAGGTACAACAGGTTCCCCTATATATGAGTTTTTATTCTTCACCTAGTATTTTTCAGAAAAAATATTTTATTGCAAATTTACTAAAGTCATGTGGGCTTTAAATGTTATTAAATGTTATTGTAAATTATGTTATTGAGTTTTATTCTTCACGTAGTATTTTTCAGAAAAAATATTTTATTGTAAATTTACTAAAGCCATGTGGGCTTTAAATGTTATTGTAAAGGGGCTCTATGAAAAGATTGTGGTGACACCAGTCATCCGTATCTTCTTTGAGCCCCTGTCTGTTTTATATATATTCTTTGTGTAACGTAAAAGTTTCATTGTAATTTTATTATTTTATTTTTATATAAACAGCGAAAAAAAAAAAAAAAAAAAAATCGTTATGTTTTACCGTTATGTTAATCGTTATGTTAGCTTAACTACGTATAGTATGACATCACAGAAATGTTTGGGTTTTTATACAAATTGTGTTTACCCATTCATTACCAGTCACCCGCTATTTATTTATTTATTCTTTTTATCACCCAAATTACAGGTAAAACGAACAAAGTGTATAAAACTAATAGTTTATACTTTTATTCTACAGTCTAATTTAAATTCTTCTTGGAATATTTTCCTTCACCAAATTCGTATATATTAGTCTTTGTTCTTTGATATTTCAGTATTCAAAAGAATGGTTCAAAATTACCGCATTATTGTCTCCTACGTCATCACAGAGTTGTTAACAAGGCCAAAAGTAGCTTGACCAAGGCCAAGGCCAAAAGTTACAAGACCAAGAGTTTTAAGATCAAGGCCAAGATTAGGAGTTTTAAGGCCAAGGCCTACGCAAAAATTTTCCAAAACCACATTTTGTAAAAATAGACCGAGGTTATGCGCAGAATTCAACGAAATCAATAAGAAAATATGTATTTTTTTTAAGGCCGAGGCCAAAATTTTGAAGGCCTTGATTATTTTTATTTTTCAAAATTTCTTCATACAATTCCACGCAATTCATATCACAGGATTCATCATCTTTAAATTCATTATGAAGATCGAAACAAATTTTTTTTATTTCTTCATCTTCCGTATCAATAAATTTGTAAAGAAATCCAAAACATTGTTCGAAATTTGACAAAGTTTCGAAACGGGTAGTAGGAGATAAAATAGCTGTATCTACTTTTACATAATAAAAATTAATTTGAAATATTTCTTTCGGAGTAAGTTGAATATCTCCTTCATAGCTAAATTGTTTTCGGTGACGTCGGCGACGTACATTAATTTTAGCAGGAAAATCCGGTTCTATTTTAACTGCTTTACAAATTTCATTAGAAATATTTAAATAATTTTTGAAGTATTTATCATTTCTAATGCTTTTGAAAAACTTCAAAACTTCCATATATGATTCAGCACATGGACTGATATTCCAAGAAACTTTCTGCATCATTTCAGTAATGACATCTACTTTTTCCAAGGTTTCGTACCATATTATTGTTGAACAAACAACTTTATAAGATTTAATTTTCATAGCCAAACATTCAGCTTTATGTCGAACTGTTGGCGTTGAACATTCTTCAGCTATTTTTATAGGGCTATCGTTAGTTCCACCTAATTCATGTGGCAGTGCACAGTGGGCCAGAATGCACTTTTACTGGACAAAATTCATAACTAATTTAATATTAGAGCTATATTCACTAAAATTAGTATGAGTACTAATATGATGTCTGCGCTTTTTATGAAGGTAATATTTTTTTATTTCGTTGCTATGGATACCTTTATTTTGCTTAGCAACAACCTACTTTTGTTATCTGCAGATATTTTATAAGTGCTATATTCACTAAATTTGGCATGAGTACCAATATGAGATCACACTTCTTACAAAAGTGATAATTTTTTAAATTTAGTTGTTATGGATACTTATATTGCTTAGTTACCGGATACTTTCCTTAGTTACAAAGTGGTAAATTGATATTTGAATATCTTATCGGATTTTTGACCCACCTATATTGAATAAAAATTGAGTATTTAGGTAAATAATGTTTTAGGAATAATAAAAGCAAAAAATAGTGCAAGAAAACGTTATCAATTTTAAATTACATCAAAAAATTATAAAACAATAATATCGTTTGAAGATTGTTTAAGTAATTGTAAAACATCTGAAGGAAATGCTTTATGATTTGTTTGGTGTGATGTTGATTTACGCAATGATGAAATAACAGGATCACTGGAAACTAGGAGTCTATTGATAAGATCAGTATTTGTTGCTTTTCTGGATGTTTTTCGGCTGAAATTTTCGCGATAAGATTTAAAGTCTTTATTTCTAGCCTCTTGAGCTTCCTCTGACATAAGTCCGATGGGTAATGTAAGGCTTTTAATTATGTCATGTCCATGTATCAATACTTTGTGAACTGATTGAGCCATGTAATACCATGGATAAAGGGACACATATAGTCTAAAAGTGTCAAAACAATAATCCTTGAACTTTAAGCAGTCTATTTCATATCCTGAAGAGCAGAGGCGTAGAAATAATTTTTTGGTGTTCCAGATAGGTAAATTCCAGACATGGAGCAAACTCCAAACATTTATATGTTTATACTTATGTCAAATAATGAGTGTTTGCAAAAAATTGCGATGATCGGAGGCTGGGAACAAAAATGCCCCCAAATTTTCGCCCCCCCCTCTGCCCCAAACGTGAGAGCAACAAGTTGATGAAGTATTATTTGTACTATTCTTAACTAGACTTATATTCATTGATAAATTTTAGATTTCATTTAAAAATATTTTAGCGTTCAAAAATTATGACCATATAAAGTTTAAACTCCCCTCAATTTGAGGGGGTTGCACATTTTATATAGTAATAATTTTTAAACGCTAATAGATAATAATAAACGCTAGTAGGGCTTTTTTGTTCCCAGCCTCCAATCATCGCAATTTTTTGCAAACCCTCATTATTTGACATAAGTATAAACATATAAATGTTTGGAGTTTGCTCCATGTCTGGAAGTTACCTATCTCGAACACCAAAAAATTCTTTCTACGCCTCTGCTGAAGAGAGCGTTACCAAGATAATGTAAAATCTGAATATAAGGTTTTGGTCAATACCCAGAATTTCAGCTGTTTGTTCATATGCTGCAAAAGCACGCCTTGAGGTATTGCCATCATTACTTGTTCCAGAACCACCACTTTTAGGGAAATCAACAACAAGTCCCATTTTGTTCATAAAATCAGTCTGAATCTTTTGTTTAGCTACAGATGCCTTTTCTTTGTGTTCTTTAGATCTTGCTTGCCACTTTCTTGTTTCTTTTTTATATGCAATGTGCAATAACATCTCAAAAAATCGAATCCATGCATGAAGACTGGAAAGACCATATTTGAACTCTCTGTTAGTATAATCTATATTAAGGATATCAAGACTATTCATATTTTTTGGAGAGACACCACACACTGAACAGCATTGGTATGAGTTATTTTTTTCAGATAATATTGTTTGAACCTTCCCATCAATCATTGTAAGTTCAATAATACAATTCACTTCAATAGAAGATCCGCAAACCTCTAATAAAATCATACCCAAGCTTTCTATCTCACTTTTAATGTACTGATCTTCTTCAATCACAGATTCCTTGGATTCCATTTTGTATGCAAATCTTATGGGTCTACAATAGGCTGTGGAGGACGACTTTTGATTTCTCCAAATAGGCACCTTTTCGTTGCTGTTGTTAAATCCAGTCAAATCCAATGGGACAAGACAAGTAATAAATAATGATTCTTCACGCTTTAAATCTCTGTTAATGTCGGGTTCTGATAAAACTTGTTTATAAATGCTTTGGCCAGTAGCACCATCAAAACCAGCCTTACACGTTAGTGTCATTGTTTTTATTGCTTTGTCGTTCAATATCAAGTGCCTTAGCACAGGTTCCTGAACTGCACAGATTCTTTGCAAAGTATGAGTCATTAAATCTTTTAAAGGAACTGAAGCTGAATAGTCCTCCACTGTTATGTTTGCAGGATAACATTTCAATTTTGCATCTGTGACATCATTGTAAGCGGGCTAGATGTTATATTCTTTCTCCAAGGCTCCGCTTCTAATCAATTGATAGGAAGCTTTTGTCAGACTTGCATCAATTATTAAAGCCAGTGCTTCGTCTGCTGAATATTTAGTTGCTTTATCTGTATTTGATATATTTAAAACATTCTTGGCAGCAATAACAACAGATTCATCTTTAAATTTTTTATTAGCAGCAAAAAATAATTCATTGGATGAATGAGATTCAATTAAACAAGATACACGCCGTTTTTTAGTTTTATTAGAACTATTATCAAATGCAACTGGTTTTCGACCACGTCTACTTGCAGTTGGTTCATTGTCTTTTTTTCTGACAATTAAATATTCATTAAGCCAGTTCACAAACTTCTTTTCAAAATTTTTCACAGTATAGTTTGCAGATTTCCACTTTTTTTTATACAAGTAAACAAATCGTTGAACAGCATGTCTAAAATCAACGTCTTTAAAATCAGCAAATTTTGGCTGAATAAATTTTAATATATCTTCAGTAATATTTTGTTTTGAAATACTAAGATTGTTTTTTTGGAGAAAATTATGAATGTCTAAGTTTAACAAAACCATATCTAAATAATTATTGTAACAAGTATTTTGTATTTAAAAGTAAAATGTTATAATATATATGCCGCCTGGACTACTAATACTTGTTAGTAATTAAGTTACTACAAGTGTTAGTAATTAAAATTAAAAGTAATTAAATTACTGTCAGTGTTAGTAATTAAATTACTAACAACTACCGAAAATATGTTGTTGCTATGTTATGCAAAGTAAGGTATCCATAGTAACCAAAAAAAAGTTAACCTCATAAGAATTCTGAATCTCATTTTAATACATACCCCCAATATTGTGTATTTAGCGCAAGTAAAATACTGTTAAAACAACGTTAATGTAAAAATGAGTTGTTGCTATGCAAAATTTAGTACCATAGCAACCAAGTTAAAACATACATAAAATCTGAACGGGGATTTAAGGGGACGAGCAATCAATTAAAACTCGATTGAAGCATCATATAGCTCAAATAAATATAAGACAGCGCATGGCAAATTGTGGTAATTATTAGTTATTGTGCGGCAAAAAATAAGTTTCTTAAGAAATTTTTTTTTTTAATCTGTGATTTTCAAAGTATAACTGAGATAACATGCTATGACAAATTTATTTCGCACATTGGTTTTTCTTATCTCTAAATACTCTAGAATAACATGTACTAATTTTTTGTTTCAAAAACGTAGATGTAATTGAAATATAACACAACGTTGATGTCACCGTTAATTACTTATTTATAATTTTTTTATTTTTTTATTTTATCTCAATATTCAAATGCTTAGAGTCCTGGTAACTAAGGGATTTGATATAAATAAATTATCAATAGATTTCTCCTAATATATGTAGATTCTAAAATTAAATAGGTTTTCAAGATTAGACAACTAAAGTTTTTCCCATTTTGTCCACCTACTGGCCCACTGTGCAGTGGTCTAATTGCTTTAATTCTTGCTTCCCACCGAGTTTCTCTAACCTGATTCAATGTTAAAGGTTTTAAATCAAGAAATCATAAAAAGACTCTCCACTACTTTTTTCAGGTTGATAAAAGCCAATGAAACTTTCGCTTATTTCAATTTTATTATTTTTATGGGTGGGAGTTAAGGTTAGTTTTAGTCTAACTAAATTTAGTCGACTAACTTTTTTGTCTAACTAAAATTAGTCGACTAACTTATTAGTCTAACAAAATTTAGTCGACTAACTTTTTAGTCTAACAAAATTTAGTCGACTAACTTTTTAGTCTAACTAAAACTAGTCGACTAACTTTTTAGTGTAACTAAATTTAGTCGACTAACTTTTTAGCGTAAATAAATTAGTCTACTAACTTTTTAGTCTAACTAAATTTAGTGGACTAAATTTTTAGTCTAACTAAAACTAGACTAAAATTTTTAGTCTAACTAAATTTAGTGGACTAACTTTTTAGTCTAACTAAATTTAGTCGACTAACTTTTTAGTCTAACTAAAACTAGTCAACTAACTTTTTAGCGTAAATAAATTAGTCGACTAACTTTTTAGTCTAACTAAATTTAGTGGACTAACTTTTTAGTCTAACTAAATTTAGTCGACTAACTTTTTAGTCTAACTAAAACTAGTCGACTAACTTTTTAGCGTAAATAAATTAGTCGACTAACTTTTTAGTCTAACTAAATTTAGTGGACTAACTTTTTAGTCTAACTAAAACTAGTCGACTAACTTTTTAGCGTAAATAAATTAGTCGACTAACTTTTTAGTCTAACTAAATTTAGTGGACTAACTTTTTAGTCTAACTAAATTTAGTGGACTAAATTTTTAGTCTAACTAAAACTAGACTAAAATTTTTAGTCTAACTAAATTTAGTGGACTAACTTTTTAGTCTAACTAAATTTAGTCGACTAACTTTTTAGTCTAACTAAAACTAGTCAACTAACTTTTTAGCGTAAATAAATTAGTCGACTAACTTTTTAGTCTAACTAAATTTAGTGGACTAACTTTTTAGTCTAACTAAATTTAGTCGACTAACTTTTTAGTCGACTAACTTTTTAGTCGACTAACTTTTTAGTCTAACTAAATTAATCGGCTAACTTTTTAGCGTAACTAAAATTAGTTGACTAACTTTTTAGCGTAAATAAAATAGTCGACTAACTTTTTAGCGTAACAAAATTTAGTCGACTAACTTTTTAGTCTAACTAAATTTAGTCAACTAACTTTTTAGCGTAACTAAATTTAGTCGACTAACATTTTAGCGTAACTAAAATTAGTCGATTAAAGCAAGCTTTAGTACTAAAAACTGAATAACCTATGCCATGAAATTTTCACACACGATGGCACATTATTGTGGCGGTTGAATGTCCCAATTATGGTTCAGAGGGGCCAATCAAATCAAATTCGTAACGTATTAAATCAAATTTGATTATTAGAATTTTTTCCCAGCTCTGAGACAACTACCAATGCGGTTGTTGCAACTGTTTATAAACACCCAATGGGCACGGAATCTAAAAAAGGCACCCTTTGAACGTTTAATTAACATTCTGCAGTTTAACTTAACGTCTAATTCGGGGTTGGGAAAGCGAACTTGTTGGGGTATTTTTGTTCTCACGCTCCAATCACCGCGATTTTTTTGAGAAACATTTTCATTTGACTTAACAACATTCTTGAGTTATGAGTTCGCACGATGCCTAAAAGTGTCATATCTGAAACATCAAAAAAATCCTGCCCACGCCGCTGGTAAAGCAACATACGAAAAATAAAATTTTCGCAAGAATCACTAGCGAAAAGAAACTTGCTAATCGATTCATTTCGAAAGAAGATTTTTGGAACCTACCGAAAAGACTCAGTTAAAAAACAATATCAGATTTTTACTTCATAAAAATTTGCCTGCGCGATAATTGACACTTATGAGTAATGACTCATTACTCATAAGTGTCAATTATCGCGCATGCAAATTTTTTTGAGGTAAAAAACTGATATTATTTTTTTAACTGAGTTAAAAAATAATATCATGCTCATTACTAATGAGCATGATATTATTTATCAAACTGTTCAGGATGAGTAACTACTTCACGTGTTGACAAATTACTAAGCAAATTACACCAAGGAAAAGGAAATCAGTTGTCTTCACGAACAGATTTTCATCATTTTTCCAAGATAAACATTTGTAAATTTAAGAACTTTTTTCGTGTAAACAAAGTTCCATCAATAATAAAATAGATCTGTAAGGATAATTTTAAAATGACTAAAAAAAGTAAAGCGAAAAGTAAAAATGCTTAAATAAAATTTTTAGTCAAGGTCTGGTTTCATGCAACTCCTTGGTCCTTCATTCACCAGCCTTAGTTTTGTGTATTTTTTGAGTATTATTTCCGATATGTCGCCATTTTTTGCCTCGACTACTCTATAAGCTCCATAATATTTATTCCACTGAGCATTGTTTTTTAGTAGGTGTGTTTTCTAATGGGCTTTTTTATAACTCGTTTGATAATGCAAAACCTTTTAAAAAATTATCCAAGTTTATAATCATCTTGCAAAATGTAGCCAGATATTTCATGTTTTCGTTTTTCATATTTCATATACTATTTCATTTGTCATAAAAGGCACATAATAACCCATTTGTTTTTGCCAAATAAAAATTAGTTTATATATAGCTGGTAAATCATGCTATGTTAATATTAAATACTTAGTTATTCTTGCGGTTTGCCATAAATTGGCTTTGCTAAATTCTTAAAAACTGTGACAAATCATTTTTTTTAAATTGTATTTACATTCATTTTATGTATTAGTTATTTATCCTTAACTGTATATATTTCTGTTGTTAAACGTAAAAATAGAAAATTCTATAATATTCATGAACAATAAGTCTACAGCAATATAGTAGATGGTGTAGTTCCCTGGACATGAAACCAATATTCTCTAAGTAGCTACAAAACTAGTTGATATTTTGTATTATTTGTTATATCTCTAGTTATACATGTACTAAAGTAGTTAAGTAAATGATCTCAATTTCTATATTATTATCTGTGTTATTTCTTAAAATATTAAGAATATCTAACTATATAAAATTAAGCTTAAAACCTGATTCTATTGTAGCCATTCCAGACGATTTTTTTATAATTCAAATAAACATATGTAACTTATATCATTGTATAGAGCTTGACTTGACTTAAAAAATGAGGGGTCATTCGGCCTTTGAAGTTAAGCGGATCTAAAGTTATTGAATTTTTTGTAGTGCAATAATTGATGATTTTTTGACGAAAGGTATAGGGCTTAAGTATGCAAAATTTGCATTGTTATGGCACCGAAAATTTGCATTATGTCACGCAAAATCAAAACAAAAAACGTCATAAAATATGCGAAGGAATATAGTTATATATATATATATATATATATATATATATATATATATATATATATATATATATATATATATATATATATATATATATATATATATATATAATTTCAATATACAAATCCTCAGAACCTATTCTTCAAGAAAACATAAATAAATAGTTGTTATAAAAAGAGGAAAGAGTAAACTTGCAATTTCTACCTGGACACTTTTAACCCTTTAACCGTCACCTAATTTTAGCGCGCAATAGCCTCAGCGTCAGGTTAATTTGAAAAAAAAAAAAAAAAAAAATTCTATAAAAATTGCATTTATAAGATAAAGTGAACAAAATAGTTAAAAAATTATAAAATTACATAAAACTAGATCCATATTAAATACTAAATAGACATTACTTTAATATAAAATTAATATTTTAATACAGTGTGATATTTTTCAAAGCAAGGTGCAACACATAGTGCAACATCACATTTTGCACAAAAGTAACGTGATTCTTTTCTTGTTTTGTTTATTATAACAAACTACGCATCTTCTTGTAGCATTAACTTTTAGAGCAGTACCAGGTATCATACTCGGGTAATGGTTAGACTCGGTAAGTCGGAATGGATTCCCTTCAAGTGTTGGACGTCCACCACGTCGATCAAAAGCAGACTCAACTTCATTTCCATATTTTAAAGCAATTTGCTCTATTAGCTTTAGCCTAAAATAAAGAGCATCTAGTTTCCCATTTTTTTTGCTGTGAATGATATGTGCATTAAAAGAAGCTTATTAATTAAATGCTGACTAAATGACTAAAAGCCTTTTTATACCATTTTTTAACATCAGAACGATCTACACCACCCATTAGCTGATTGTACTCGTGTATAACAGTTGGTATTTTTGCTTGAATGCCACGTCTAACTACAATCTTCTCTGTGTCTGGTATACATGTACTCATCATAAATACATCTCTTTTGTCTTTCCAATGTAGGAGAGAAATTCCTAATGTATTTTCATACTCTACAACTCTTTCTCCTCACTTTAATTTAACTTTCGTTACTGATAGAGGCAAACCTTTACGATCTCTCCGAATAGTACCAATTAGATCAGTAGAGCGCTGTTTGAGAATTTTGCAGATTTCTATTGAAGTGTACCAATTATCTATATAAATACAATGGCCTAAATCTAACAACCCATCCAGAAGAGAAAGTATGATTTTAGATGCATGATAATCTTCGTCACGATTGTCTATTCCTAACGTGTCTGCTCCTGTATAAATAATTACATTCCAGATATATCCAGTAGCTGCATCACACAAAACAAATGATTTTTGTCCAAAACGTGCTCTTTTTGTTCGAATATACTGTTTCCAGCTTAGACGACCTTTCCACAAGAGCAGAGATTCATCAATTGAAATATCACGGCTAAGATTTAGGAGAAGCTTGAAGCGTTCAATTAGACTAACTAGTACTGGTTGAATTTTTGCAGAGCGATTATAATTCTCCTTTAACTCTTGATTGTCAACAAAGTGGAGATACTTTTCAATTAGTAAAAGTTTATTTTGAGACATTAGGCGTCTAAATCCAGGTGTTGTGATTAGTAAGTTTTTAGAATAATACCAGTCATTTCTAGGTTTGTGTAACAAGCCACGGTATATTAGTACAGCTAAGTACATTCGAATGTCACTAGGTGTTGTCTACCCATTTGGAAAGACATGATGTCTTAGAGTGAAGTTTACCTATATTACTTTGATCTGCATATTTGTTTGTCATTTTGACTATCATATCTATAAGTTCATTAGTGAATAAGAGTTCAAAAATCTCCAGAGGGTCATCTAATGTTACAGACTCATGGACACCTGGCTCACTATGAAATATTTGCCTACACATACCTGATACAGGTTTACATTTTGTCCAACATAAATTATCCATAACTTTTGTTTTTTTTGTAGTCATTCGCTGTCTTTTTTTAATTGGAACAGCAAAAGAAACAGGCTGGGTAACAATACTTTGATTATTTTCAGCAATACACGATTTGCGAAATTGGATAGTTGACATGCGCAAGTATTTACAAATGTCATGCGCAAAAATTTGGGAGGTAAACAAAACAATAATCCAAGTTAAGTTGAGAAAGCTAATGTAAAATGTCGACTCATTGTGCGGTAAAAGGATGTTCTAATGGTCAATATAAGTTAATAAAATGGAACGAAGCTATTTGTGAAGAACATGGGGTGTGTAGGGATGATCCTAAATGTTCTTGTGAAGCGCCGTTCAGGTAAAAGTATATATATATTTTTTTGTTATTTACTCTTTAGAAAATATATAAGATTGCAAAAGCTTTTAAAACATAAGAACATTACTTGTTAAAATATTTATATTATTACATATCTAATTTAAAATAAAACGAAATCTTTAATATATTGTTGCTAGCCAACAATATTTGTTTACAGCTAAAATAATATTAATTTTTTTTTAGGTTGCATACCTTTCCAACAAAAAAAAAAGAGCTGGATAGAAGAAATGTATGGAAACTGCTCATCAATAGGGAAAATAATAAAAAGGTTTGGAGTCCTGGTGCAAAATCCAGAGTTTGTTCTCAGCATTTTTTAAATAAATCAAGTATAGACTACCCAACATTGAATCTTGGATATGATGCTTCTCAAAGAATTCAAAGATTAGTGCCAATAGATTCGCTTTCGTATAGCTGTAAAAGAAAAATGCCTTTTAAATCAATAGACTTTAATAAAATTGAAAATATATATGAAATTCCTGAGGGTGTGACTTTGTTACCGGAAAGTAATCAAAATGAGCCAGCACAAAAGAAAGTAAATTATGATTCAGAAATATTGCACAAGCTTAACGTAGACACTATTACAGTAAAAAATAATGGGAATATTGATTCATTTTTGACAGAAAACAATAAAAAACTTACCAATAAAAAAAAACTGCTAAATGAGCTTAGTAACAAAAATAAACTTCTAGATGAGCTTGTAAATAAAAATAAACTGCTTCTAGAAAATAATAAAATTTTGCGTAGAAAACTAGCCAAATATGAATCCCAAAAATTTTATCGAAAAATATTGGATACAGATGAAAATGTTTTATTTTACACCGGTATTCAAAATAAAGAAATTTTCAACGCCATACACAATATTGTGTTTCCAGTCATAAGAAGAAAATGGAATGGCTCTTATACAAAATCAATAATAAACAGAAAATTTAAAAAGTTTCCTAATAAACTTGGAGCAAAAACTAAGTTATGCACTAAAGATGAAATGTTACTAACTTTAATGAAAATAAGGTTAGCGTTAACAGAAAAAGATTTATCTCATAGATTCAATATATCGGTTTCTCTAGCAAGTCGCATATTTGTAACATGGGTTAAAGGATTAGCTTCTGTTTTACACCATTTAATTTTTATTCCTGATAAAGGAGCATTAAATTTTACAAGACCAAAACGATTTGATCATATCAAAGATATACATTCAATTATTGATGCAACAGAATTATTTATAGAAACACCCAAAAATCCTGACTTGCAAAAGTTGACTTGGTCTGAATACAAACATCATAACACAATAAAAGTATTAGTCAGTATCACACCTAATTCATTTATTAACTTTGTATCGAGTTCATACCCAGGATCAATTTCCGATAAAAAATTGACAATAGATTCACAGTTTCTTGATTTGGTACCACAATTTTCTTATGTTATGGCTGACAAAGGCTTTAACATTCAAAGTGAATGTTTGACGCGTAACATAACATTGTATATACCACCTGGAAAAAGAGGTTTATATCAAATGCTACCATCAGAAATAAAAAAAACTAAGCAAATAGCTAATCTTAGAATCCTCGTGGAACAAGTAATAAGACAATTAAAAACATTTAAGATTCTTGCAAATGAACTTCCGATCAAATTAATTTCTTCTATAGATGATATTGTTCTAATATGTTCCGCATTGTGCAACTTATTACCACCAATATTTGCTGATTGATAAATTTCTTGTGGTGTTTTCGACTAGGCGCATATGCGGCAAAGCCATTGTTTATTTTTTTTAGGAATGTCAGATTTAAACAGTATACCCACACATTTAAAATGATACCATCTTGAACACAACGAACATGCGATAGAATTTTTATTGAAAGATTTAGCATCGTCTTCACAGTTTTCATGGCATACATCACACTATATATAACAATACTTTAGTTTTAGATTTTTTTAATGTTTTTTTCTTGTTATTTTTTTTTATTGGAATAATTTCTAAACCAGTAATAGTGGTATTAATTGATTTCACAGCAATGTTTTCAGCACAATCTGATTTGATGGCAGAATTTTGATCGGTGCCTTTCAAAATTCGAATCGCCAAATGGTTTTCCCAAAAGTAAATTAAGTTCTTAATAATTTTATTCCAGTAAATGAAGTCAAAGTTAATTTTTTCTAAATAATGTCCATGGTGAGTGTAAACAAAAAACCAACCTATTTGAACGTTCTTTACTGCCATTTGGCCTTGAATTTGTGTGTAATATGTGTGATATGGCTTTAAACTCACAATGCCATTTTTTTCAACTAAGTAATCTAGGTTTTCAACTGAAGGTTTTGTTTCACAAATGGAATGAGGACATTTGATTTCTATTATCCCATTTCCACAGCAATCACAAAAAGTTTCTAAATCTGGAGATACTGATATATAAGGATATTTAAGGTCAATTGTCATTCCAGGATTGAAAGTTTTAAAATTTTTATGATTTTTTTTCAAAATTTTAGTAACTTCAGTTTTTGCATGTGGCTCCATTGCAATACCATGTTTGGTAGAAATAGTCTCAAATGTTTTTTGTCCCAAAATTTCATCAAAAATATTTCTCAAGTCATATACTTCTTTTGTTTGAATTGTGTTTACTTTTGTGTAAATTTTATGAAATTTAGATGCTGTAAGCCTACCTTGGCGCTGGTCAAACCATGTAGTAGAACTTGATTGTTGTTTTGTTTGCACATATATTGAAGATATTTGATCACTAGTCAATTTTATTTTTTGTGTAAATATATCTATGTTAGATTTAACTTCTAGCTCATTGTTCCAAATAAATTCTTTTGCAACATTTAATATGTTAGGTGGAAGTTCTGTGAATGATTGCAAACTTGAACGTTTCTGGGTACATTCTATCAACTCGACAAAGCGACTGTTTGGCGCATGTTCTTTAATTGCATCATATAGTGTTTTTTTAATTTTTTCATGATTTTTTAATTCTAAATCTTGTTCTTTGTAAGATGGTAAAAAAGCATTAAATTTTTTCTTGTTTGCAATAGCATCTTCTTTATGACACCTTTTTCTGTAATGGTCTTTCACAAATACCAGTTCACGTAAAGGTTTTAGTTCTAAAATTTTTTTATTTATTTTTGGTACGTTCCATGAGCAAAGTTTATCGGTACATGTCGGTTTTGTTACTCCCGTTGAAACTGCTGCTTCTACTCTAAAAAGCAAAGCTACAACATGATTACAACTTCCCAGAAGGCCTGCTGTACATGAGCAATATGCACTGGCAATATAACCCCCTGGGTTGTCTTTTTTTACTATTGCCCATACATTATATTGTTGATCAGAAGTTTTTTGTGAAGGAGTAACTCTAGTTTTAAGCATGCAAAATTTTGAGTTTTTGTCTATACCTGACCAAAATATTTCTTTCACAAAGTCACATTTAAAATAACGAAAACCTTTGCCTTCTTTATATTCACAGTCTAATCTGTGTAAAAGATCGCTTGAAGTGTTTATTTTTTGGAGGTAGTAAGAAATATCGTTGTAATAAACAGGAGGCCATTTTAACATACCATTTTGAGATTCGCTTATCCATTCTTTTTTTTTTAATGATAAAGGATCTGGCATGACGTGTCCATCAACAATAAGTTTCTTCTTGTATTCATTTAATGACATTCTATGATGCTCTTCTGCTTCAATGTTGACAGGAACCTTTTCTTCCCACGATGCCATAGCTCTAAAAAATATATAAACTAATATTACAAATCATATTATCAATATTTATTGATTATATAATAAACAATTTCTTTAAAATATATTTCCTAACATAACATATATTTTTTATATTAACATATTTTCAATAATTATAATTATTGAAAATATGTTAATATATGATGAGAATATGAAAATCTGTTAATCATATATATATTTGATAATCAATTTGTCATTTATTTGAATACCAATTAAATAGATGAAAAAATAATTACCTATATACTAAAGTTTCGTGATCACCTTCAGATGATTTTTTTCTTAACGACAGAAATACTTGAAGTGCTTCAATAGACATAATTTTAAAATCTTCCAATGTCATTTTGATTAAAGGTGTAGCATCCTCAGGATCATTTAATACTGTTTCCGACATTCTTAAATATCCTTTTCCACGAATAAACAACAAAAGTTGGAAAAAAGCGTTATCAATAGTCAATACTTTACTAATTAATACAAAAAATTAGAAGAACGTCATTGCTTGTTTACTTCGGTTAAATGTTTGTTTACCTCCCAAAACTTTGCGCATGTCAACTATCCAATTTCGCAAATCGTGTATTGACTTTTCCATATCATCATCGCTGTCCTCTTCAGTGCCACTGAAGAGGACAGCGATGACGATATGGAAAAGTCAATTGCTGAAAATAATCAAAGTATTGTTACCCAGCCTGTTTCTTTTGTTGTTCAGACATGGCACAGACATCTCCACTGACAGTGGAGATGTCTGTGCCATCTATAACATCATCAAAGTCACTACTACTACAGTCTGAAATTTCTTCGTCACTTTCAAGCATAAATCTAACAATATCTTCTGTTGAGTTCAGTTTCACATCACTAGCTTTTTTTTTTAAACTTGCCATTTTTTAACAGTGTTTACTAGAATTTAAATTAAATCAGTTATACTCAATGAAAAATATCCATTATGTGCTTAAAATTTCCGTATAAGAATGTTCTAGAATATATGACTGGTCTGACAGCTTCTATTTTAGTATTGTAAGTGTCACACTGCTTCAAATAAATTTTGCGTATATATACGTCAACGCCGTTTTTCGAAAGTTTTGTCATGACGTATATATTCGTCATTAACGGTAAAAGGGTTAAAAAACACTTTTTTTTTTCTATAAAAATAAATCTTGAAGTTTTGAAACGCTAAAAACTAAAAATTTATGTATAAAAGTTAAAAAGTGTCCACATTCCATTAGATTCCTCATCCCTTTTTTAATATATACGGAAAGTTTTATAAAAATTGGATGTGTTTTGGTACTAAGGAATCCTAACCTCCAAAAGCTTTGTTTTAAAAAAACGTTCCCGCTACGAGCTTTTTTCTTAAAATTGGTCTTAAAATATGGATAAAATTTAAATAAAGCCATATAAACCATAGTACTTTCTATATATGGCTGGAAAGAGGTTGAGTAACACTAATTGATGCAAAAAACCTCAAGGTGTTTGCTTAAGCATACAAAAAGATATAAGAGAGTAAAGTTCATGAAAGTTACGTATTTTTTGTCAAACGTCAAATGTTTTTCGTTGAGCCGTGGAATCGCTATCTATTGCTGTTATCTTGAATAACTAAAAGGAAGTTGATGTAACTGGTTAGACGAGACCAAAAGTTTTCGACGAATCCGACAGACTTTATAATTTAATTTCTATTGTTTAAAACAAAAGATTTGTAACAATGCGCAATGAGCATGGTTCGAAAAAAAAAAAAAAAAAAAAATAGGTTGCACGTCCACCTCATATAGATTACCGATATTTAGTTTGATCATTCGGAAAATTAAGATGTTATTATAATTGTTAGCAAATCTCAGCAATCGAGTTATATATTTTTATACTCAGCAAGTATAATTTTTAATCGGCAAATATTCTTACGGCAGTTTTCAACTTACCACCTCCCCCCCCCCCGCCCTGTATACTAGCGAATATACTTAGTCTCTAAATATTTAATTTCATATCAGCGATAAGAAGTACCACTTTATTAACGCTAACTTCCATAATTTTTCTCAACAAGCTTGTCATTTAATGCGAAAGCTTATATATGCAACGCTATCATTACATTCATAATTAAAACTTTATCATTTTCTCATTTTTTCAACGTACGGATAAATAAGCACGGAGTTGCGCTTAAATTGGTTGGCGTATTTAGATTATGTTTGTTACAATTTAAGTACATTTAAGCTTCGGCAATTTATTTATTCTAAAATGCATACCAAATGTTAAACGTATAAATAGATTTTTTAAAATGCAAAACATTTAATACCATTTACCGAGTAGCTTATAGTCCGCATTTAAAAATGCAACCTCCGCAATTAAATCGTTTTTAATAACTGTAAAATAAGATAAAAATTCTATTAAATGGCTGCGGTCGCTTTATCAAACCAGAAAATTTTGTATCACTTTTTAATTACTTAAAAAATAGAGAATATGTATCATTTTAAAGTACATTTTCACTTTTTGTTAAAAAAAAATTAAGTTACGATATATTTTTCTCAAAATAATGTATTTTTTTTGGAACCAAAAATTTAATTTTTATAACGTATAAAGTATATAAACTCATTTAATTATATTAAATATGGCTGTATACTAGGCAGCAGCAACTTTTGGCTTTAAATTGCTTCAAGCTGGAGTAGTTTGTTAGAAAATTAGAGTTTTAGCGTGAAAAGTAAGATCTAAAGTTAGCTAGAAGCAATCTTATTTAAAAAGTAAGTTTGAAATATCAACTTAACCTTAATATTAACTTAACTTAACTTAAAATATTAACTTAACTTAAATATGAACTTAACTTAAACCGCATTTGAGACGCCATTTTTTGTAGAATTATAAAGGTAAGGTTAATGAAATCATTCATTATGAAATATAAACTTGAGTGGGTCGTAATTAATACATGAAAATGTAAAATACATTTACAAATGTAAAAAGACTTAAATTAAAATAACATAGAGTAGGGAAGATTTGCAACGTTCATATTTTGCACTTAGTTTTATAGTCTAATTAAGCAATTGGTTTTTCTAAAAAAAGAATTGAAAATCTGATAATGATACTTTGCAAAAAATTGCAATGGTTGTTGTCTAGAAACATAAAAGCCCTCAAGTTTCTAGGGTCCCCCCCGCCCCAAACATGAGAGCAACAACTTTATAAAATCATTTTTTAAACATGTTGCAACCTTGTTTGATTGTTTTTAAAACAAAACAGTTCAAGTTTTAAATTTAAGAGTTTTTATTTAAGAACAATAAAATAAATTCAAAAATAATTATTACAACAAGATATTTTCGTATTACATTGATTAAATTGCACCAATTTTAAACCAAATTAAAAAGTTCCAAATTTTCGTACAAAAACATCAACATTTGAAAACATTCAGCCGTCATCCTGTTTCGCTTAGCATACAAATTGTTTAATGGGTCAGAAAAAAGGCGCTCACTTGGTGCACTGGTAGCAGGTGTGCATAAAATCATCGTTGAAATGCAATACAATATTGCAAAAACATTGATTTTGATGCCAAAACTCTAAAACATTTTTTTCGTACACTGACAATCTTATATATTCACTGATTTCTTTTTTTAAATCTAAGGTTACATTTTTGTCACTATCACTTCTGGATTCATCTTCTTCATCCTCAAATGACAACTTAAATTTTTTTGATTCCTTTGTCACCTTTTTAATTGGAATTATTTCACCAACTCTTTTTGCGAGATAAAAATCTGACAAAAATTCTTTCACAATTTTTAAATATTTCTTTTTTTCGTACTTTTCAAAGAATTTTTCAAGAAAAACTTTTATAATTTGGATCCAAAAAAGTGGCACACAATAAAAAGGAATTATTCTCTAATTCATATGAATCTTTGTAAGTTTGTAAAGATTCTAACAAATGTGATTTCAATATTACAATAAAAGGAGGAGTTTCACTTTTATTCTTACTCAGCTGCTTCTCAAGATACTTTATACTTGGAATAATTAAAGAACACGTTGCGTACCTATCGCCAGATAGTAAAACACTTACTTGATTAAAGCTTAATAAAGCATTTACTGTTTCTTTTAAGTTAACCATTTCATCTTCATCGAGTAAATATTTTCTCATATCTTTGTATTGTTGTTTCGAATTAAAGATATCTTTTACGTAGGAGTGTAGCTTAAGCATTTGCTCTGCCATGAGAAACGTAGAGTGCCAACGAGTTTTCACATCTTGAATCAAATGAAGTATGTGATTTTTTTCGACATCTTGTCGTATTTGACTTTCCTCTAATAAATCATTAAGTTGAGAAGAATGATTGAAAGATGTAACAATTTTCCTCCACTTAGTTAATGTTCTTGCAATGAAAAAGAATTATGACGAACTATCTTTTTCACCTCCTTCAACAAAATCTATGACATTTTAACAACTAATTGCAAAACATGTCCCATGCATCTTATTGGTTGAATGTTGAAACAAACCTTTAAAGAATTTAGACAGTAGCGTACGTTACTGGTGTTGTCTGATACTATACTCATTATTTTATCATCCACTTTAAACTTTTCTACGATTTTTAGCAAAGCCTCTTTTAAATTATCTGCATCATGGCGGCTATTAAGGTATGCAAAGCCCAAACAAAAACTGATGAAATTTGTTTTGTCAGAAATGAAATGTGCAGTTGCAGATATGTAACTATAGTTTTGACAGGACGTCCATCCGTCAGTAGTAATAGATAAAACTTTAATTGATAATAATTTTGATTTCAAAAGTTCAACTTTTTCTCGATATAAATCAGTTAAAAGAGATTTTAACTTTTTTCGGCAAGGTATTTTATACTTTGGATTTAAATACAAAACAAATTCTTTAAATGCATTACTTTCTACCAACATAAATGGAAGACAACAGGCAATAATGAAAATTAAAAGAGCTCTATCAATCTTATCGCTAACTTCTTTTGACAAGCCACTCATAGTTCGTTTTTTTTTCGACGTTATTATTTCGTGATCATGTTCAAGATGGTAATCTAATATAATCTTTGATGTTTTACAAGAGTACTTTTTAGGTCTGTCACTATTACATTGATTGCATATCCATTTTGATGTTTCCTCCTCGATTGAGTAATATTCGTATGTAGTTTTAGCTGCTTCTTCAATGGACTGAGTATTAACTTCAATTTCTGTTTGACCGGATGAAAAACTTGAACTTGTTTCGCTATCTTTATGATTTGCAGGGTTTTGTTCATCTATAGTTTTTCTTTTATCCAATCTTTTCTTTAAATCAGATATTGGAGCAGCATATTCAATTGGAGAAAACGTATTATTTTTCGACATAGTTTAAAAATGCAATTTCCTAAAGTAAATTTAAATATATTTTTGAGAATAACGGTTTATCTAATATATAGCGGGAAACCATTACTTTGAGGTGTCAGTTAAGACATTCTTTAAATTTTGTTGTGTTGAGAAATTATATGAACATAATATGAATTAAGACAAATAAATCAACTTAAAGACATTCATTAAAATTTATTGTTTTTAAGAAATTTAAAATACGTAATATAATTTGTGACAATTATGTAATAAAAATGTTTTGTTTGTACCTAGTATTGCCCTACATTTTCTTTTATTGAATTAAATAAAAATTGGTTTGTTAGTAGAACAACTCCGCCAAAAACAGCTGATATTTTATACCGAATACATAATTAGTTATTAGCATTTTAATAATAATTAAAAAAAAAAAAAATTGAGAGTTGAACAAGATATATATTCAATTACACAATATAGAAATAATAAAAAACATTAATTGCGTAACAAATTGTTACGCAATTAATGTTTTTTATTATTTCTACATTGTGTAATTGTTACTAACAATTACAATCATATTGTCGTCACTGTAAAAACTGCGTTTTATGAGTGTAGAACAAAATAAATTAGGTATTATTACCTCAAAAAATGATTGCTGGTATTATATAAAAGAAATCCGAAAAAGCTTTTGCATACACCTTTCAAAAATATGGCACCATTTTTTTTTCTAATAGTTTATGATTCATTTTAATTAGAAATCCAGATTTAAACCGCTTTTCATTGAAAGTTAAAACAAGTACTCAGTAATAAGGGGGAAGTAATTGGATACAGTTTTTTTACTATTACAAAACTCCAAGTGTATATCTCACATACTTGAGAAAAAAAAGTCTTCTCCAAAAACTTGAAAAACTCTGAAAATCAACTTTGAAAAAGATGCCATGGAGATCTAAATTGTAACTTACAGCAATTTGTTATTAAAAAAATGGTGCTCAAACCACTTCACAACTAACAGATAACAAGATTTTAAAAAAGTATTTTTTGGGTAAAAGTAACAATATATTTTTCGCAAATTAAAAACTTAGTCGACTAAATTTAGTTAGACTAAAAAGTTAGTCGACTAAATTCAGTTAGACTAAAAAGTTAGTCGACTAAATTTAGTTAGACTAAAAAGTTAGTTGACTTAACTTAGTTAGACTAAAAGGTTAGTTGACTATTTTATTTACGCTAAAAAGTTAGTCGACTAATTTTAGTTACGCTAAAAAGTTGGTCGACTAAATTTAGTTTAATTTTAGACTAAAAAGTTAGTCGACTAAATTTAGTTAGACTAAAAAGTTAGTCGACTAATTTTAGTTAGACTAAAAAGTTAGTCGAATAATTTTAGTTAGACTAAAAAGTTAGTCGACTAATTTTAGTTACAATTTTTTTAGTTAAGTTAGTTACAATTTTTAGTTTTGGTCACAACACTAATTATTTTTAGTATGTACACATCTGAAAATCATTTTAATTTGTTCGACATGTCTAGCATTCGGTTTACAGTCTAAAATGACTGAAAAATATTTTGCTTCTTTTATTGATCTCAATATATATTTTTGAATTTAATTTGCAAGAATAGTGATTATTTCATTTGGAAAGTAATTTTCTAGGTAATTTTACTAGGTCCTTTAAAGCGATTGATTTTTGTAGGTGTTTTATGTGGTCTGCCATTATTTCATCAAATTTTTCTATCATTTCAATTGCTTTTAAAAAATTAAAGAATAAAGGTAAATTCTTTGACGCTTTTTGTCATGGAAATTTGACTAAACGGGTGAAAGTTGATTCGTATTACCTAGTAAACAAAGCTGTACATAATAAATGGTTCAAACAAATGAGAGCTGATAATGTACTAATTAGTGGCTTGCGGGTAAAATAAAAAAACTTTACATTTTGCGACAGAGTTATGCTTTAAAAATTTTCAGGAAGGATGGCTAGACTAATTTAAGAAAAAAAAAACCAATATGGAGATAATTTGACAAAGGCTCTTAAAGATATAAATCGTGTCTTTGACATGAATTTACTACCCTAGTGGCAAGGAATATTGGCGCAATATTTGTATCAAGATTGGCTAAATATTGCTGTAAATATTGTGCCAATGTAAATATAAAATGTCCACATTTTGATATATATATCCAATATTGTTTTACAATATTGGGTATATATTTTAAAACAATATATAGCCAATATTGGCTACATATAGACCACAAAATTGCGCCAATATTGTATTTTCATTTAATATCGCTTCAATAATTTCAGTTTTATATTTTTTATAGAGTTATTTAAGATTTTATATATATATATATATATATATATATATATATATATATATATATATATATATATATATATATATATATATATATATATATTTAATAGTAAAATCAAATTAAATTACTAATTAAATTAGGGATTACGCTATAAAAAAGAAAAAAAATTTTCATAAGATTTTATTTATCAAATTAATTAACAACATCAAAGCTGCAATTGTCAGTCATTATTGGCTCAGTGTGATTAGAGACTGATCGACTTCTACGACCTCCATCCCAGTCTCGAGAAGTTGCAAGACAGGATCCGATTCGTTCGCGTAACTGCTTTTCCGTTGTTTCTGGAAACTTCCGTCTGACAGCAACTAAATGTTTTAAAAATATAATTGAATTTGTTAAAAATACTTTTAAAATAGTCAATAAAAATTCAACATTTCACAATCTGCACAATAGCGTTATCCAGTTGACGAAATGAGCAAAATATTACCCAGTTCGTGAAATGCGCTATTTAACGATCTGTGCGTAACATAACCAACAATAGGTTGTGGTTTTGTAACTTTTCAAGTCGATGTTTTTTTGGGACTCGCATCCCTAATATATATATATATATATATATATATATATATATATATATATATATATATATATATATATATATATATATATATATATATATATATATATATATATATTATGCATATAATATTAAAAATATAAATAGCGAAACTTGCCAATTATAACATTATAGATTGGGTGTTTGATTAGTGATTTTTTGCCTTTTTTGCCGTGTACAGAATATGTAAGGCTAAGTTGCTTTGAAAATAAGGACTTTACATTCGTTGTCATTCTTTTATAACTTTCTCCGTCCAATGAAGCAAGGTGACAAACCTAAAATTAGAAGTAGATTTATTAACTAAATATATTACAACTGCTTCAATTTAAAAGAATAATATAATACATTAAATAAAAACTTTAATATATACTTATTTTATTATTATTATTATTGTTATTATTTTATTATTATTATTTTTATACTTATTACCAATTTTGTTAATTCTTCTATAAAACAAAATTGGATTGCAAAATGCAATAAAAAAAGAAGATAAATATGGTTAAAAAGAATCTATACCAACTTTGAAAGTTTATTAGATTTTTTTAAATTCTTCTTTCAATGTTAGGCATATACATATAGATATTATACATATATCAACCCCCCATGCAACTCTCTCTGGTACGCCACTGTAAACAATGCAGAAAATCTCCTATTATACATAGCATGTATCTCAAAGCCATGGCTTAAAACATTGTAGTAGCATGCAGTTGTATACAGTGTATGCATACTACTGCAGATATTAATTTTGCCTTGTGTACCAAATCCTTTTTCTTAAATATTACATTGCAGTGGTATGCAGTAGTATGCAGTGTTGATGAACATATATGTTCATCAACACTGCATACCAGTCAAATATTTAAGACAAAAAGATTTGGTGCACAAGGCAAAATTAAATAATAAAAGTATCTACAAGAAAATTTAAGTTTACTTGCATATTTAGTATATTATGCAATATACAAGTCAAGTTCCGTATACAACTTGACTAACTGCAACTTGCATATCACATTTACCTGTAATTATAATTAGCATTAACTTGCCCTTTTATTACAATAATACTGCACACTACTAAAATGTATTATTTAAGAGCGATGTTTGGTAAACATAGGAAAATTATAGCATAAAATGTATCACATCATTATGTATGTCTATCATATATACTGTCTACAAATATTTTATCACATTACTTAAAATAAACTAATAACACATTACTTAAAATAAAACTAAAAAAAAGGAAAAGACTGTAAGAAATTTGAAAATATACATTACACACCAAAGACTCACTGACAGTTTTTTCCGCTATCATAATTTCTATATTTTCTAAATGTGTGTCACTTAATACAGGCAAAATATTATGCCATTGCGTTTGGAGTATAGTTGATGCTGCTAACATGGTTTGGTCAACAGCAGGTTCTCTAAAACTTTGCAGCTTATTCTCAATGTTGTCCAAACGAATTCTAATCTTTTTAATATCATAACAGATACCATTGAGAAGATCTAAGCATGACTTTTCAAATGCTATTAAAATAAAAAACACAGTCCATATTAAGACCCGCAGTAACTAAAAAGAATAATTCTTATTTATTTATTCTTTTATTATATTCTACTATGTTCATTTTGCAAGCACCTACACCTTATTTTATAGTTAACTTTCAAAACTTAAATTAAAAAAAATTTTAAAAATTCAAAAAAGTGAGAAGTTGTCCTCTCAAAAGTGTTAGGGTTAATTGATTTTAAAGAAGTAACTTTAATTATACAACCCCAATAAGAAATCAAATCTTACCCGCAAATCTCTTTATGAAAACATGCTGATAAAAATGCGTCAGTTTTGCTTCATTAACTGCAAAATCTACTTGCGATTCTATTAATGAAAATACACTTATATAAAAAAACATCTTTAACAAAAAAGAAAAAAAGTGGATCATGTTTAAATGAACTGCATGGCTCTCTTGCAGTTATTTTAAACATGATTAAGAACATAAGACATGGTTAAGATTTTGGACACCTAAGGACTTATCAGAATCTTGTTTTCCAGCCTGCTGACAAGCAGCATTTGTCGTCCCTATTTTTAAAATATTCATATAATTTGCAATCCTCCTAATTATCAGTTAATTGTTATTTTGCGATAATATGATAATCTGTTAATCGTCAACTGTTGGTTCTTCCATTACATTTAAATCTAATAATGGTTTCTTGCAGCCTTGTTGAAAGTTGAGATTTTGAGAAAAAAAATAGGCTTACCAAATCTTGTTGGAACTTCTTTTTTTTCACCAGCTGGTAGATCGAACCTGTGGTGTGTTTTAGAAATAAGAACTGGATCATCTACTGAAAGTGATTTAGATTTTTTTTTGATTTTTATAAAACTACACATTTCCGCAGACACATCAGAAATATCACTATCACTTCCAGTCTCAAGAAATATTTTTCTTTTTTTTGTAAAATGGTCTGTTTCTAAAACACTGTCCTCTGTTTCTACATTAAATGTGTAAAGAAGTTTTTCTGCAAGCTCATTGGCAGTCTTCAAGTTGTCTACAAATAAGTAAATATAAAATAAATAACATCAAAGCTTATGTTTGTGCACTGTAATAGTCAAATATAACTGTAAGAATAATCATTACAAAGTATGTATTATTTACTAAAACAATACCATCACCTGTACTTGAAAGTATCTTTATGGAATACTTAGGCCAATTGAATTCAGATTTAGCACATGCTTCAATAAAATGTGTAGTTCTAGATAAACTTGTGTATTAAGGTGGCCAATAGCACAAATCACTTCCAATTAGCCAGCAAGATGGTATAACTTCCATTGAACCTGACCCTCTGTTATCATTTTCATCTTTGAATGCAACAATAACAAACTTTTTGCTGTTGTAATTTTCTTTGTCCATGTTTATGTAGCTTTTAGACTAGCTTTAAAAAAATTAGTTAAACTTAATTGAAAAAATTGAAAAAAGTTGAAAATAAGAAATATAGTTAAACAAAATTAGATTTTAGATTAGAAAATAAATGACATGAATAAAATAATTCTATTAAAAACAAGAATATATATAACTGCTTTAAATTGAAAAAGTAGATAATAAATCATAAATAAAAAACAAATAAATTTAACAAAAAGACACTAATTCATATAAATATTTAGAATACAAAGGATAACAAAGTAATGTTCTAAAGACTAGTTGTATGCCCATGAAGTAGCGGAAAAACTACAAAGTAATTATCTCTTGGTATAAGCATGCACTTTTTTAAAATATTAGTTGCTGGAAAAACAAAAAACTCAGCTGACAAATTTGTGACACGGTACACTTAAAATAGTGAAGATTTACAAGGATAGGAATAAAAACTTTTTTGTTTAGAAAATTTACGACATATAATAACATAATCGTAGCTAGTGTCAATTATGTTATCAATAACAATAATTTTTCCATCTGTAAGTAGTGCACAATTGTTGCAGTTATCTAAACAAAATGTAAAACCAACATAACAAATTTGCATATACTGTGTGCCTTGATTACCTAACGTTGGTCCGTTGGAGTGTTGTTTAGACAGTTTTGGCTGTTGAGAACTAGGCCTGCAAAACACAAATGGCTTTTCACCAAGTTCAGATAAACGCCTGCATATTTGTCTTAAAGGGAGTTTGCCAGTTCTAATCATTTTTTCAACATGCCTAAAGCATTTTCAAAAGGAAAAGCACTGTATTCATCTAGTGTGCCAAGTCGTCGAACATCGTCACAGACATGGATGAGACTATGTATAGTGTATATAACTGCAGTACTGCCGTATAATTCAGACATCTGGTCAACAAACTCTTTTAAAAGATTTTCTGCATAATCACAATACATATTCAACATTGAATTACTTGAAAGAATTGTCACAGCAACATGCATTAACATGAAGTGATGGTATTGCTGTGGTGAAAGATGACTTCGTAAAACCAAAGGTCTAAGATAGCACAAAAAAGTCCTAAACTCAGTTGCTTTCCAACAATCAATTTCATTTAAACTTCTTGGTTTACTACTAAATTCCATTGTAACATATTTGGCTATATTTATTAGTTCACACGATATTGCATTTGCAGTTTGCATACTAATTTTAATATTTCGTTTACCACGTAAAAGATGCATTAATAATCTGCGTGTAGAACCAAGACAAATCAAATGCATATATTCCAAAGGAACTTGAGATGAACTGCACCAATGCCAAGTTCAAGTAACGGTGATGAAATATTATTCTTGTGATGTTGTATTTGTTTTTTACTAGAGAATGAAGAATCAGTGCGTTTTTTTGCATTTAAAATAGGAAAAGTAATTCTATGATCAACTCTAACCCCTGTTTGAGTGCACCTTTCACAACCATAGTATGCTGTGTGACCTTTAGTACACTTAATAAATGCACGTGCTGGTGCATCACACACAAATCCTTTCACAATAACCTTATATTGAATACCATCCACTTTAATACCATCTTGTTTAACTTTATTTAATCCTACCACTAAATCATTAAGAAATAATGCTGCAGATCCAGGTTTGCTTCTACCACAAAAAAGCGACACAAGAAATGATCTAGAGACTAGTTCTTCATAACTAACTATGCATAATATAGGCCAGAATTGCTGTGATGAACTTTTGAAAAGTGGCAATCCATCAACATTGAATAACAAGTAGATATCATTACTTTTACTTTTACTGCATGTTATGGCATGCTTCATCAAGCAAGCTATTTGTGTTTCAAAACCCATGTAAACATATTCACCATCATGCTTATAAATATCTTTCATGGCAACAACACCTGTGCAGTTTTTAGTTTGTAAAAGTGTTCTTGAGTCTTTGGGTAGAGAATGATAATTTGATAAAATATGCAATAAATCCGTCAATGCTTTTTGTCGAACATTATGCTTAATCGACCACTGCACAAGTTGTTCTGGTAGGTTTTGCGTTGCAACATTTTCTTCATCATCACTAAAGCAAGATGGAAAGTAAGACAAATTTTCATCAGATTTATTAGATTCTGATGTCATACTTTTGCTGTCATCATAAGGATCAGTAATGACTACTTCTTCACATTTTATTTCAGTTACAAGATTATGCGCATCAATATTTGGACAATTTAAAACATTTGATGCATTATTGTGAAATATAGAGGTTGCTGGATCATAACAAGTATCTTTTACAGAGGAATAATTATCAATATCTTCAAAATGTTTGGTAACAGCTCTGCGAACAAATTTACTTCTTGCACTGCGAAAATGTTTACTTTTGCAGTGAGATGCCATGATATAAAATATAATAATCTGAAAAATAGCATAGAAAACCAAAAAAAAAAAAAATATTTATACAAGGGTTAAACAATATTAAAAAGTAATATGCAAGATTTATTCACTTATGCTAAATGCAAATTGTTTTTTTTTTTATATATATCTAATTATAATTGGTGAAAAAATAATTGAAAAAGATAATATAGAATTTCTATATTATCTTTTTGAATTATTTTTTCAAAAGTAAAAAAAGTACTTACTTTCTATTAGAAAGTAAGTACTTTTTATACTATCTTTTGTAATGTCATTACAAATATCAACAATAACAAATATTTTGTACAAAAATATTTAATAAAACTATAACTCTATATATATATATATATAATAAATGTAGAACAATTCTACAAAATGCCATAACTTTTTGTAGAATTGTTCAATTTTGATAATTCACCTTTAAAATACTGAATTAAAAACCTTTCCAATGATATATAACAATCTAGTGTTTGATTAATTTAAAAGTTTCATGTCACGTACCTAATATATATATATATATATATATATATATATATATAATATATATATATATATATATATATATATATATATATATATATATATAATATATATATATATGTATATATATATACATATATATAAATATATATATATATATATATATTATATATATATATATATATATATATATATATATTAGCTATATAAATATATATATATATATATATTATATATATATATATATATATATATATATATATATATATATATATATATATATATATATATATATATATATATATATATATATATATATATATATATATATTAGGTACGTGACATGAAACTTTTAAATTAATCAAACACTAGATTGTTATATATCATTGGAAAGGTTTTTAATTCAGTATTTTAAAGGTGAATTATCAAAATTGAACAATTCTACAAAAAGTTATGGCATTTTGAATGCTGAATTTTTGATATATGGACATCTTGAAAAAACTGTGATCAAATTTGAGGTTTTTTTAACTTAAAACGTCATAACTTGGTCAATTCTTATCGAAATACATACAACTTGGTATCAAAAGATAGGTCTAACAAAGGGCAATATGTATTTACAAAGGATGCACAAAGGGCACTGGGGGGGGGTCTACAAAACTCTTTATTATATTGAAAAATGTAGATTTGTTAAAAGAAAATACTATTATTTAATTGAAATTCATAATTTTTATTTGTATTTTTTAATATATTCTAACAGGGTACCATCAAATATGATTTGGATAATTTAGGTTGATAGGCTAGAAGTCCTTTTGGCTTCGGGCGCACTCTCTGACCCAATATCAAGATTATTACTTTGTATCTTCATATAAAAATGCATGCAATTTAGTATCAAAAGAAAGAAAGGTTTAAGGGATAAATGCGTGAAAAGGGTGCAAGAGGGTATTATTCGGAAGCTCTACACCTCTCACACCTTGGGTAGAGTGGGTTAAAACTTAAATATTATTTTTTTGTAATAATAAACAGTATTTATATAAAACACAAATTTTTCATAAAAAAATTAAACTCAACTACATACAAAAATTAATATATAAAAAGATTAGATACAAGTATCAACTTAATAAATATATACATACACAGTATACATACACCTATCAAGAAGTGTATATAGATTCAGCTAAGTGAGTCTATATAAACTTATTAATAATTATATTTATAGTTGTTAATAACTACATTCCTGAATCCTCTGCCACCCCTCTTCCATCATCAGGCCCATATGCAGAAGGCCCTTTTTGATTTAGCCCCAGGGTGGCTTTGGCGCCAAACCAAGAAATCACTCATAGACAAGTCTATATATAAAACAAAAATGTTAAATGAGTGTTCAAAAAATTAAAATGAAAAACAAAAATTAAAACACAGTAAAAAACTTACCAAGGAGGTCTTGGTTTTCACTCTGGGTGCAAGATGGCAGTGATGACGTGGATGAAGCTGGTAAATTTAATTTTTAAAATTTTTAATATGAAATAAGTTTAATAAAAATTATAAAAAATAGTGTTCAATTAGAAAACCATTTAAAAAAACAAATTTACAACATCATTAAGATATATCTACCAAGTTCCTCCATTTTGCGCCTCTTACCTCCTTTAGTGTCTAGAGTGTCTTTAGTGTAATAAATTGTGAGAAATACCTTTTATATTGTCGCTTCAAGACAACTTGCACAGCATCAAAACAAGCAGAAGTCATTTTTTTAAGCTGGTTATCAATGAAGCTTATACGAGTGTTAGTGGTTAGCAATGGAGCATATATTGACTTTAAAATGTTGGGGGCAAGAGTATTCCCAAAAAAATCTGTTCTTCTGCAAAACTGAGCAGCTGGATTAGATTTACTATTTGTAATTATTAGCAAAACTTTTTTTCACTAACTGACTACTAGAAACATCATCAAAAGTTGCATCCTCACCTAAAACATAAAACTTTTCCATTCAAGGCTCAGTAGGGAGTTTTCCAAACAATGCAAGCGCGCACATTTCTTTTATTGCAGTTTTATTACAAAATGCCTCTCTAAGAATTGCAAAATTTTACATTTTACTGTTCCAACAGTGAGGAAATGTTTAAACTCACTGTAATGCTTGATAAAAATGAAACAATTATGAAAAAGAATATGAAGCCAATTTCCATGATATCTAGGAATAATACTTCGTAGTAGATCATTTTCATTTAAAAAATTTACAAATCCTTTTGGATCACCTTTGACATCTATAAACCTCATTTTGTTCATGGCTTAAACAATTTTAACTGCCATTCAATCATTTCCAAATAACTAACAACTCTCACACTCAAGAGAACATTCAAGCGACATGAAACTGCACGCTCAAGCAACATGAAACTGCAATTGTGTCAAGAGGATGCAAATGGCAGTTCAGCTCATTTAAACTATTGCCCCAGGTTGCACAAACTTTGCTCATAGTAAGACGGTTGACTGCAACTCTGTCTGAAATTGTGTTAGATATATTTTCAATAATCAAGTTATGACATTCATCAAAGCTACTTTGGTAAAAATCTGAATAAACAAATGCCATATAATCAATTGAAGTGCATATATAACTTTCATAATCAAATGCTGTTCCTCCTGGTAACTGATCTAGAGCAAACACAAGACATTTATCTTAAGATGTTAAGTTAATGCTATTAATGTGGACACTTTCTTGTGTTGTAGCATCAAACCCAAGAGTAGGATTATTATTATGCATAGCCCACTCTGCTGCTTGCAAATCTGGAATACTGCCAAGTTCACAAGCTCATTGCTCAACAGTACTTTGATGAGGAATATTATTAAAAATAACACCCATATAATACCCTATTTTGCTCATAAAATATGGAATGTTAATTGTTGATTATATTACACAACAGCATATTATAAATTATTATTCTTATTTGTAATAAATAGGTTTTTTCATCTTCTGACATAATTACATTTCTTTCCTCCTTAATCTAGAGCAAATCATTCTCCAAACTAGCAATTACCCTGTTACTTGTAAAAAACAGCAGCATTATGCTTAGTTATGCTTTTCATTTAATTTCAAAGCTTTTTTTTCAGCTTTAAAGTGACGAATCTGTTCACTGTAAATTTATATTTTTGTGTGCGTTTTTTCAGATCTGGTATTTCTGCCCTTGAAGCTTTAATTATTTTTTTCTTTTTGTTTAATATTTTGCCTTAGAACACGTAGTTGGTTTGGCATGCTGTTTAATTCAGCTTTTAAAAGTGCCAACTTGTTCCAACATTATTTGTAAGAGTTAGCTTTTTTTGTTTTATAGGGCCTAATTTCTCTCTAAATATATGTTTAGTTACATCTCATTCGCTATAACCTGCAGATGTTGATGTTCAACTATTTAAAGAAGATAAAACATTCATATTGGTATATGAAACATCTGAGAAGCCTGATGATAATACAATATTAGGCAAACTTGATATATGGCTTAAAAAAGGTTTATTGCAAAATTCATAAAAACACTTACTATCCTCAGCCCTGCTATAATTTCTTGACCAATTCAATGATTTATTTATGAGACTTCTAACCTGATTTTTACATGTTTCTATCTTAAAATGTCTAGTGACTTGTTGAGATGTTTTGAGAAACGAATCACTATTTTTTGTAAATAATAAAAAAATATTTCCATTTCTACAAACTGTATTACACTCTGTATTAGAGTCAGTGCCTATTTTGACAATTCAAAATTAGCAGTTAAATACTTTTTGCATTCACTATAAAACACTAACTTTGTTTTTGGCCCATGATAGCAGAAAAAAAGTTTAATTTTTATAAATAAAATATAATATATTTAAATAATGGTAAATATAATGACATTAAAATCCTCCTCACTGCAAGTGTATCGCATTATTAAAGTTTAAAAAGTTATCTAATTAGAGTATAATGTTATAGGTGTCTGAGTATGCTTTTTTTTAAATGAAATTTGGCAGGTAGTAAGAAAAAAGGTTATTAAAGGTGAGAGAATATATTAGAAAAATGAACCAGCATTTCTTCGATATATACTTGATGTCCAAACAACAACAAAATTTTACCTAATTGGAGTAGAGTTTTAAAGTGTCTGAGTATGCTTTTTTTTTCAATGAAATTTGGCAGGTAGTAAGAAAAAAGGTTATTAAAGGTGAGAGAATATATTAGAAAAATATTTTCTCTCACCTTTATATATAAAATAATTTGGCAGTTTAGGTTGTTATAAGTTGTTTTAATTAAAAGAAAAATTTCTTTGGGATTTTTTTGGGGTGCTGTACTTCGTAGTTTTGCATTGTGAAAAGCTTTTTCTAATGATTTTTAGGGGTAACTACATTTTTCAGTTTATCTAAACGTAGGTTTTCAGTGCCGTAATCAGATGTTCTTTTCTAATGAGATCAGGGTGATGACTGTAGTAATTTAGGTAGTCATGGGTCTTTGTTTATTTATAGAATATTAAAATAAAACATCCTATAGGATCTTATATGATGATGGAACCAAAAATAAATTGCAACAAATTTTATGATTTGTATTTTTGTTTGATTTGTGTTTTTGTTTATATACATATAAATGTGATTTAATAAATTAGAAAGTATTTAAATATACTAAATAAATAACAAACTTTAGTTATAAAATAATTTCTAAACAGAAGAGAAGAGAAATAAAATAAAAAAAAATTCATTTTTTGTTTTTTTATTACTTTATTAATTTTGTTTTATAATATATTAATCAATGATTTTGATTAAAAAAATTAACTGTCGATTTTTACACTTAAACTTCGCCATCACCGCTACCACAATTTTAGCGTTGATTTTGCAAGCAGCTCATTTGCATTTTTTTTTTTTGTTGAAATCATCAATGGTTTTGGCTTCATGCAGTGCTTTTTACAATATTATTCTGATAGTTGCTCAAAATCGTTTGATAGAGCATAATTCTGGGCAATGTGGTGAATTTTTGTCCTTGGCCACAAAATTAACTTCATTTTGTTGGTACCATAAAATTGTAATTTTTGAATAATTACAATTTGCTAGATCTGATAAAAATAAAGTTTTTTTGTCTATGAGATATTAAAAAAGCCGAAAGTCTTGCAAGTACTCTTCTATGTAAACTTTTGTATTTACATTAGAAAGTTATAAATACTGAAAAAAGGTGCACTTTGTCGAGCACAGCCACAAATAGATTGTCAAAAAAGATTTATTTAACAGACTTTTTAAGACCCAATGCCTTAAATTTTGATCAAGTGTTGGCTTAATTAATTGCAGAGTAAAAATAATGTCTACTTTTGCTGTCCACTACAGTGCATACTTTTTATTCGTCAACTATTTATAAAGCAGCTTTGAACCAGGGCCGACGACACGGGTTTTGAAGTGGGGGGGGGGGGGGGGGGCACAATTGTCAATTCTTAAAAAAAGTCTTCTATATCAACAATTTTTTTTAAATAAAAAAAAAAAAGGAGGAGACACGTGCCCATAATTCTCATTTAACTCAGGCCCGTAGCAACCAGGGGGGGCATCAGAGGCATTTGCCCCCCTCCCCCTTAATAAATTTTCAAGTGAATAATTTTGAAAAAATTGACTGAAAAAATGGCTTAATAAAAAAGTTCTTAAAACTATCTCGGGACGCCTTAATCCAGCACTGCCCCCCTAATATATTTTCTGTTCCTACGTGGCTGTAACTATAACCTATATAAATATTTTGTAAACAAAGAATGGTATATATTAGCAATTTTATCAACAAAAAAAAATAAGTGTGAAACAGAATCAGACATAGGAATGCAAATTTTAGCGACTAGATAAATAAACTTGTAGTTTTTTTTCCTGTTAAAACAGGGTTTGGTTGCTATTGCGTATCGTTGTTTCAGTTCGGAACTTTTATTTGTTCGGCTGAGTAATTATCTTTTGCTAATACGTAATGTTCTGAAAGTTTTATTTTTTCATCTATGTTCGGTGAATTTTTAACTCTGTATTAAAAACTCTCACAGCAACAATCTTCTTATGTTACTTTCGTCGTTTTAAAACAGTATGTTAACAAATGGAAAGATTCCACAATGTTTATCAACTGCCACAATTATTCCATTAGTCAAGTCTTATAAAAAATCAATGGAAAATCCAAATACTATCGAGCAATCAGCATTTTACCAATTTTTACAAAACTTCTCGAATATCTTATCTTACACATATGTCCAGATATAACAGAAATTTATTCCCGTCAATTCGGTTTTAAAACTCTACCCTCCACGCAGAATTTTTTCAGAGTGAAACAATAAACCACTATAAACATAATAACTCGCCACTATGTATGCAGTCTAGACGCCAACAAAGCTTTTGAAAGTTGTAACTGGTAATTACTATTTGAAGAACTCGAAGAACGGAAAAAAACACAAACTGAAACTTTTTAGTCCCTGTGTTTATCCTATTGCTGTCATTAGGTTAACCTAATTTCAGCATGATTTCCAGCCATTGCACAATCTAACATCATGTGCAATCCTGTCCGCTTTCTCTATGCTATCTTTCTACCGCGATTTCTTCTATCTTTTGCTCTAACATATCTTCGTTCTTCCAAAACTCACTTTACTCTTGGCCGTAGAGCGGTAATGACGCTCCCCTACTAGGGGCTGAACACGTCTCTGCGTGCCATGGTATGGTGGTCTCCGTATGGCAATTAGCTGGAGGAGAATAAACCACAATACCAACTATTTGAAGAACTCTATTACCAGAAAAATATCCCATTGTATATAGTTCATACAATCTCATCACTATATCAAACAGGTACTTCTAATATATCATATCTTGGATGTACATCAAAAAAATTTAGGCTGTCTTAGGGAGTGTGTCAAGGATTTATACTGTCGCTTCATCTTTACAATACCTACACTGAAAATCTTCTCGAGAAAATTGTTTCAGAATCAAAAGTTGGAACTTAAATAAATGGGGTATACACAGGTGTCATTGCGTATGCTGATGATATAGTTTTACAAAGTTCCACATCTGGTCTTCAGAGTCTTACTAAGATTGTTTAAAGTACAGAATATGGAACTTTATTAAACTAAATACAGAAAAAACTGAATTTTTAATATCTGGAATAAGCTCAATTACAAATAGCGTTATTTATATTAACGATGCTCGTATCAAGTCTCAAAACAATCTAAAACATCTTGGTTTGCTATAGGATAATAAGAACAAAAATATGATAGTAACACTCCAATAAACAAATAACTGAACGTGTAATGCAATTTTTATCTGTTCCAAGAGCTCTTATAAGAAATGGACTTTGCTTTTGCCAGCCTACTACTGTAACTAATTTATTTAATTCCTTAGCTGTTCCAACGTTGTTATACGGATTAGAAGTGTGTGGAAGCAACAATAAGTTTATAAATAGCATTGATAGATTGGACGATCTGTCTTAAAATCTTTCTTTAATGTTTCAAAGCAAAGTAGAAATTACCTGCATTGTTATTTCAAAGTAGAGGCTATGTTAGCCATTTTTTTTTGTAAAAAATTAAACCTATTTATCAGGTTTCTAAACAACCCCGTATATTAATTGATTATACGGACTCAGATACCGTTAATGAACAATCAACAATTATTTGTGGGATAGGTATTGACAATATGTAAGAAAGTTGGTATAAACATGCACCAATGTATGATCGAGGGTAAAAAAATTATAACTGCAGGCCCTCAGGAAATAATGGAGGCCTATGTTGCGGCGACTTTAAAAGAATTGTTTCAACATTGGAATTTAAAGGAACAAAGAATAATATTTAGAACTCTGATGGAGGAGAACATTCCAAAACAGAAAAATTCTATTCCAAAGTAGAAAATACTTCGCGCCGTTATTAATTGGCAGGAATATCTTATAAATATAAAATCGGTTAATAAATTTGAAAGAGCGTCAACTTTAGAAAAACAGACATGTAATAAACAATTAAATCTTTGCCAGTAGACACATGCTAGCAGTCGCCATTATTGATAATTGCTGCTTTAAATTTTTATAAATCATTATACAACACTATCTTTGGTTTTAATATTAATTAGGGAAAAAATTAAAACATATATTTTAATATGTATAATATTTTTTTAAAATAAATCTATTTTTTCAGAAGTATTTTATTTTTGTTTTTAGAATAATAAAAGATTTGTTTAAAAAATATATTACTTTTATGATTGTAATAACTTTTTTTTATTGGTTCTTTATTCCATTTTAAAACATTTCGCTGATATTTCATAAAACGTACAAACTAAAATATAATAATATAAAAAATTAGAAGTGAAGATTTTAAATATATATATATATATATATATATATATATATATATATATATATATATATATATATATATATATATATTTAAAATCTTCACTTCTAATTTTTTATATTATTATATTTTAGTTTGTACGTTTTATGAAATATCAGCGAAATGTTTTAAAATGGAATGAAGAACCAAAAAAAAAAAAGTTATTACAATCATAAAAGTAATATATTTTTTAAACACAAGTTAAACAAACCGATCGTTTAAAATCATACATTACAAATCATTTAACCGGTATAAATAATAGATAAAAAGAATTTCAGAAGGTTTTAAAAGTACATTTGTATATAGGCAATTTCAAAAACTACTTCCTTCAACTTTTTTTTTAAAAAAAGATGTGTGATTTCATTCAAAAAAAAATAAAAAATCAAAGTTATTTAAATTTTTGTTCCAAAGATACGGTCCACAAAATGATATGCAAAACTGAGTATGATTAGTTTTCGAAAATGGTGGCATCAAAAAATCATCATTTTGTAGATTGTATTTTTTTTTGTTTTGCTATAAATAAATTATGAAAAGGAGACTAAGATAGCTTCGTTTTACATTTGTACATAAAACAAAGAATATATAACGTTACGTATATAACGTTAAGTCGATATATATTTAAAAAATTCATTTTTTTTAAGAGAGGAATTTTTTTTTTTTTTTTTTTTTTTTTTTTTTTTTTTTTATTCAAAATAAGTTTTACAATATAAGAATGAATAAAATACGTATAGTCAGAATTACAATTTTGTTAACGTTACAACAAGAACGCGGATACTCGCAGAAGATCATAAGATCTTGTCATCGAGAACCGCCTAAACAGATTTTAAATAATAAATAATCCTTTAATAATTCATAGACAAATATTCACTCATAAATACAAATATAATTATTTATACATATTTAAACATACAAACGTGTAAATAAATATACTTACACATCAATATATATATATACACATACAAATAATACGCACAAATACACATACATATATACGTATATACACATACACACACACATATATACATACACATACATATATATATATATATATACACACACACACACACACATATATATAAATATATATATACACACATACATATACATACATACACATACACATATACATATATACATACATAAAAGTTAAGATAAAAGATTTCGTATATATAAATTACGATAAAATATTTCCTAAGAGTATTAATAAAAAACAAAACAAACTTAAAAATATATCAGAATGTTTTCAACTGAGAAAAGAATTTCTTTCAATTTTCTTTTAAATAAGAAAAAGTTCCATTCATGAGAGAAATCAAAAAATTTTAACACTATTTTGTTCCATAAAAATGCTCCTCTAAATGAAATACAAAATTTACCAAAATTAGTTTTGAAAACTGGTTGAAGAATAAAATTTTCATTACGCAAATTGTATTTATTTTTAACTTTTAAAGAATATAAATTGTGAAAAGAAATTGGAGATGTGCGAGACTTACATTTAAACATAAAACACAATACATTAAAAATATTAAGTTGATATATATTAAGAATATTCATTTCGTTTAAAAGAGGCTTAGTATGATAAAATCGATGATTAAAATTAATAAGTCGTGCAACATGTTTCTGTTGGCGATAAAGTGGTTCTAATTTAGTTTTACTTACACTACCCCAAGCCGCATTAGCATAGTTTAGATGGCAATGAATAAAAGAGTGGTAAAGCTGAATTAAAGTATGTTTATTTAGCATGCTTCTTATTTTAAATAGTATTCCTATACTTTTGGAAGTTTTAGAGGATAAGTTTTCAATGTGTTTTTTCCATGTCAGATTTTCATCAATAAAAACCCCTAAAAAATTTGTAGCCGTTACTCTTTTAATTTGAATGTCATCTATAAAAAGAGCAGGCAATTCACTTGGTAGAAGATGTTTTTTGTAGTATGGATGAAAAAGAGACCATTTTGTTTTTTCAATGTTAAGAGAAAGCTTATTTAATTTAAACCATTCTGAAATTTTAATTAATTCTATGTTCATACTTTGAAATAGGGTAATTATGTTACTATGAGATAGAAAAAAATTCGTGTCGTCAGCAAACATAATTGTCATTAAATTAGATGCTTCATAAAGATCGTTTATGTAAATGAGAAATAGGAGAGGTCCTAGGACAGACCCTTGAGGAACTCCGCATGTTACATCTAACAAGTTTGATTTCGATGATACGTCATAGTGAACAAATTGCTTTCTATTACTTAAATAACTTTTTAAAAGCTTCAAAACATTGCCAGAGATTCCATAATATTTAAGTTTTTTAAAAAGAATTTTATGATCTATCGTATCAAAGGCTTTAGACAAGTCAATAAAAATGCCTAAAGTAAATTTGGAACTTTCAAATGATTCAGTAATATATTGTGTTATTTGGAGTATAGCGTGTTCAGTGGAGTTATTTTTTTTAAACCCATATTAATTTTTGTATAGGATATTATTTTGAGAAAGATGATTAAAAATTTTATTATAAAGAATTCTCTCTATAATCTTTGAGAAAACAGAGAGAACAGATATTGGACGGTAATTACTAACATTAAGTAAGTCTCCACCTTTAAATATTGGTGAAACTCTAGCTATTTTTAATTCATCAGGAAAAATTCCTTGTTGAATTGAACATTTAAATATTTTAAAAAGGATATTTTTTATGATATTATATGAATCAATGACAATGTTTGCATTGATATCATCAGGACCGACTGCTCTATTTAACTTTAGCATTTTAAAAGCTCTATCAAATTCATCAAAAGATAATTCAAAAGAATTTAGATAAGATATTAAAGGAAAACTACATCTGTTTATTGTTTTGTTTGTGTTTGAAATTTTTTTTGCTAAATTTGGTCCAACTGAAGTAAAGAATTCATTCATTTTATTAGCTACCACTCCTGGATCATCAAATATTTTATTATCAATTTTAATAGCTTTAGGTAAAGAGCTAGCATTCAATTTCTTACTGCCTGTAATTTCTCTTAAAACTTGCCATGTTTGCTTTGAATTATCTTTATATTTTTCTAGTAAATTTATGTAGTATCTTTTTTTTAAATTTTTTCTTTGCATTTCAAATTTTTTAGCGTAATTCTTATAAATTGTTTTACTTTCTAATGTTCTTGTTTTTAAATACTTTATATACAACTTTTGCTTAACTTTAGAACTTTTTCTGAGATCTTTTGTAATCCATGGTGACGTGAAATATTTTTTTTTTTTAGTATTTTATGTTTAGGAAAATTAATATCATAAATTTCAAAAAATGTTTTAAAAAACGAATTAAAAGCTAAATTAGCATCATTAGAATCTATATGTTTCCAATGAAGTAAAGATAATTGTTCCTTAAAAGCAGAGCAATTCGCTTCCGTAAAAAAACGTTTGATGAAAGGTTTATTATGGTGTAGAATTTTTTTGATGTTTGTGTTTATGGAGAAAAGAATGGGAAAGTGATCAGAGACGTCACTTTTAATAATACCTTTTTTTAAAGATAAGTTAAAAACGTCAGTTGTAATTATATTATCTAATATAGAGGCTGATGTTGATGATATTCTGGTAGGCTTATTTATTAACGGTATCGCTCCAATTTCGAAAATGTCATTGTAAAACTTTTTAACGTTAGTATTAGTGTGGTATTCAAAACAGTTTAAATTAAAATCACCAATTATGTAGTTTAATTTCTTTTCATGTGAACTTTTTTTAATTATATCATTATGTAAAAAGGCATTAAAATCCTCAATTACGCCATTTGGTGGGCGATAACAACAACTTAAAATTATATTTTTGGCATTTTTAGTTAAAATTTCAATACTTAAAACCTCTTTATCGCCATCAGAAATGCTTAAGTCTGGCCTGTTAATAAACCGCAAGTATTCATTCACGTAAAAAAGAATACCACCACCTTGCTTTTTATTTTTACGCGCTAAAGAAATTAAATTAAAACCTGGAAGGTGGAGATTTGAGTTTTTAACATCATCAGAACTGCACCATGTCTCTGTAATGCATATTATGTTAAAAATATTAGAAGTTTCTTCTATATTACTATGAAAAGTATCAAAGTTTTTTTTCAAACTTCTTATATTAAAATGAATAACATTAGGAAAATCCCTATTAAGATAATCTTTCAATTCATTGTTATAAAAATAAGAGCAGTTTTGAAGAGCACTCGCTTCACTAAAATAATTTATGTCAGGATCGGATTCATTATCAAGTAAAAAATCATTAATTTGAAAAAAGTTAAATGAAATTGACTCAAAATTTAGTTAGTTTGAATCCATTTCAGAATTTAAATAATTTTATAACTATGAATTGAAAAAAAAAAAATTTACTTAAAATCGCGTGTGAATAATTTGTTATAAGTAACCTTAGCATACTTTCCTTTACTTCGTAGCTCCTTTGCTTCCGCGAATAACTTTCTTCTTATTTCCATAGTACGTTCGCTAAAATCTTCATTTATAAACAAATTTTCATTCCAGAGTTTTGCCTTTACGAACTTATCCAAAATCGCGTTCTTGTCTTTATAGTTTAAAAATTTTACAACAACAGTTCTATTTATTCTTTTAACACCCATCACCTTTTTTCCAACTCTATGGGCTCTCTCAATTTCGATATTACCATTTAAACCCAATTTAGTTTTTAAAATTTCTCTTATTTTACTTTCAGTTTCTTGCCAGGTTTCAATTTCTTTTTCTTCTATACCATTAAATCTCAAATTATTTCTGCGACTCCTATCTTCAAGTTCAGCCAACTTATCTTTAATAACGTTATCATTTTCTATATTTATTTTTGTGTCGTTCAGTTGATATACTGATGACATTGCTGTTTTTTTAGAAACATCTATTTCCAATAGTAAATTTTCATATTTGTCACTGACAAATTCAACACTTTTTATTCAGGTCACTTACTTCATTTTTTAAATTTTTATTTTCTTCTTGAATAACTGATATTTTACTCTCTAGTTTATCAATCCTGTCGCTAAATAGCTTCATTATTGTGTTTTCATGAATATCCATAATTTCTTTTAATTGAGTAATTGAAATACTTTTATTAGCCATTTTTAAGTTTAATAATAAACACGTCCGTTCGCTAAAATGTTCACGGCCGAAAAAAAAAAAAAAGGGTTTGAATGAGTTTGTTTATCAGAAGAATAAACTTAACATTTCATTGTTTCTGATGACGATAAAAAGGCTCTAAAATTCTACAAAAAGATTTTTTTTTAACAATTATAAACGTTTTGCAGATTAACGTTCAGCTTTAAGGTAAAGCTGAAGAACTTTAAAGATAACTAAATAGGTTGTAAATAGTTTGTAAATAGGTTGTAAATAGGTTGTAAATAGGTTGTAAATAGGTTGTAAATAGGTTGTAAATAGGTTGTAAATAGGTTGTAAATAGGTTGTAAATAGGTTGTAAATAGGTTGTAAATAGGTTGTAAATAGGTTGTAAATAGGTTGTAAATAGGTTGTAAATAGGTTGTAAATAGGTTGAAAATAGGTTGTAAATAGGTTGTAAATAGGTTGTAAATAGGTTGTAAATAGGTTGTAAATAGGCTGTAAATAGGTTGTAAATGGCTTTAGAGGGCTATATTTCATTTGTTTATTATTGGAGATCATTCGTTCTACGAGCATCGTAAAGAAAATACTTTTTTTTGTACAATCAAACTTCGAGATCGATAGTTTATAAACAAACCAGTGAGAAAATTTTTTTTAAACTGGGCTAGGTTGATAAGCTTCTGTCACAATCTGTAACAGAATGCGTATCGATTTGTACATGATTTCAAATGCTTATCAAAATGTCCATACTTTCGCGTTTGCAGCGTATGACTTCTAACATGATGAAGCTTTATTAGACAGTGTATCCTATGTTTTGATGTTTATCACTTTCTTGCTTTACTGCTTCCTTGCTTAATTTCCAGGTAAATCATTATAGAATCAAAGCCACTTATGTCTTTGTTAGAGAACAAAAGTGAAACTAATTCTCTTGCATTATACTCTTATGGTTTTATACTGTCTTATATGATTATATATAAATGTCTTTCTTTATTTTGTCTTTTATAGTGTATGTTAATTATACTATGTTCCTACAGGACTATCGAGGTTCAAAAAACATAATTATTTTGGAAAAAACTGATTTTTATTAAAAAAACTGGCTGTTTTATGATAACAATAAGGAAATATATTTCTAAAAATCATAATAGAACTCATAAAAACGTTTTATAAACAATAAAAAATATTTATACCATATATATTAAAACAACACTTGTAAAAATACAACTTATAAGATCTGAGCTATTAAGATCTTAACATTTAAACTAATAAACAAAAAGTTTAAAAGCATTTTTTTTCCTCTGTTGCTATAGACCTCCAACTGGAAGAACAGAAAATTTTGGTAAAATTTTGAAAAACAATATAATAAAAACAACTAGTCAAAAGTAAAACAAAATTATATTTTGGGTGACTTCAACTTGGATTGTTTTGAGTATAGCGAAAACCAAAACGTAAAAACATTTTATAACAATTTAATTGAAATTGGAACCATACCAATAAGAGATAGACTGACAAGAATTACAAACCATTTGTCGACTTTAATTGATAATATAATAACCGCAGTCTATTTTAATAAATCTATAAAAATATTAAATATGAAAAAAAAAAAAAAAAGAAAACTGATGTTTCCGATCATTTTTCCATATTTACTCTATTAATTCATATTGCCAAATAAAAAATGAGGGTAGAATGACTATAAAAAAGCGCATTCTTAATAATGGTAACTTAAAATCATTGAAGATCAAATTTTACAGTAGGACTGGAATCACATTTACTTTAACGATCACATAAACATTATCTATAATACTTTTTTTTTAATTTCTTTAAAATCGCTAATTTTTCAATATGTTAAACAATTCTCAAGGCCAAAGACATATTATGTCCTTGGATGACTAAAGGTCTAAAAAGGTCTTCAAAACTAAAACTAAAGTTGTATAATAAATACTTAAAAGCGAAATCCAAAAAATATTAGCAAAATTACAAAAACTACAAAAATCTGTTTAAAAAACTCAGCAAAAATGCTAAAAAAATTATTATTCTATATTGTTTACGCAGCACAAATATAGCTTAAAACGCGTCTGGAAATTAACGAAAAAAACAAAAGGAAAGCAAAAAGTAATTCCAACCTCTCTGCGACTTGCATTAAACGTTGAAAATAAAATAATTAATGGTACTAATGAAATAGCGATTGAATTTAACAAATTTTTTTACAACAGGAGCAAATTTGTTAAACAAAATCCCCTTGACAAATTAGAAATTAACAGATGAACTTCAAACATCAAATTCAAACATTCAGATTCACATTTCACTTGAGAAATTAAGATATAGCTTTTAGATCTGTAAAAAAGATAAATCAGTAGAACCTGACAATATAAATAGAATATTGTGATAGATTTTAATGACGTCATGAAAGATAATCTTTTAAAATCTTTAAAGCATCTATTAAACAAGGTTCTTTCCTAGACTTTCTGGAATTAGCAAAAGTAGTCCCTATCTTTAAGACAGGAGAATCGACTAACATAGAATTTACAGATTTATTTCTGTTCTTCCGGATTTTTCAAAAAAATTAGAAAGAATAATGTATAACAGAGTGTACCGTTTTGATTAAATTTGAATTAACATTTAAATAAATTTTCTAACATTTTAAATACAATTTTGTTTGCAGATGATACCAGTTTATTTTATTCCAATAAAGATATCAATATCGTAAAATCGCCGAAGTTTGGTCACTTAAGCTTTGAACATTTATTTATCACCCATAAATAAAAAATTTTCAACTTTTTTTCCTGAAAGATACAGAAAATTATATTGATAATTGATATTGTTAAAAAATGAAAAATAAAAACTAATTTTCAATATTTAATTTAAAATGAAAACATCTACTTTGAACAAACTTTCAATACCATCTCATAAGTTCGTCCGCTATATAAATACTACTAACGTATCAGAAACTTAACCCATATCCTACCACGATCCCCATTTGGGGATTTTTAAAATTATCTATTATTTTACGCTATATCAGCCACGATCCCCAAATGGGACTTTGTATAAATATTATTTTTTTTAACAATGCTTTTTTTTTTTTATTAATTTAACTTGGATAAATACTTTTCCAGTTAAAAAAACAATTATATTTTACAAAATAAATGTTTTTAAAAATTTGGCAGGTAATGGGTTAACGTCGCAAATAATGAAAAATAATTTTTCAATGTTGTTTTATTGTAAAATTTTAATATAAATTCAGGTAATACCAGTAACTACGGAGAGAGTCGTCCCTGGCTCAAAAATAAAAGTCTTTGGGGCACCAAATAAAAAAAGAAGGAGCAAAGAAAAAAATGCATTTTTAAATATATGTAGTAGTATTTTTAATTTCTATTGTAATTAGTCAACTATTTTATTATTTTGGCTTAATGTTATGTATTTGCCAGTTAGTAAAAAAAACTTTTACAATCGTAATTAATAAAAGAAAAATTTACATGACTAGGGCTAGAAGAAGACAAAATTAGTCTTATCATTAAGCCCCGAAAAATGTATCATTATAAAATGACATTTTCAAAGAAAATGCAAAAAATAAAATATAAAATGTTTTACAATATTTAGCTTTTAAACTTTCAAAATATTTAGTAATATAAAGAGTTAAATTTAAGAATTGGTTAGTAAAGTAAGAAATTATAAACTAAAAAATATAATTTTAGCTGGTTCAATTTACAAATAATTATATTTGAGTTAATCTCAATTCTTTATGTTGATGTTGTTTTAATAAGACTTAACAAGCAGTTATACGTGGAACTATAAGATTAATAAACACAACAAAAGATAAAAAAATTACAATAATTACAAATTACAATCTAAAGTTTGAAAAAGTGCAATAACATTTAATTACAAGTTAATTAATTGTTATTATTGTTCGTAAATAATATTGGAAAAAATATATATAAATATAGTAAAATATAGTGAAAAATTAAAAATTTTAGTAGAAATTTAATTAATTTTCAATTGCCATCAGCAATTGCTTAAGTTTTGTTTTGAATTGGTTTAGAGAAAAATTTGTTTTCAGCTTGTTATTTAGTATAGTATTTCACAGTTTTGGACCTCGGTTTGCAATTGAGAATTTAGTAACTGAATAATATATTTTGGATTGAATATAATTGTTTTTTGAAAATCTGGTAGGGTATATGTGTCTTATTTTTTTTAAATTGAATTAAATAAAATTGGGGATATTTTTTTATCAAGTTTGAACATGAAGATAAGAACATGATAGAGGTTTAATTTATATACATTTAGAATATTGAGTTCATTAAACATTGTTTGAGTGTGAGTGAAACGATCTACGTTTAGATTATCCTTATAGCATGTTTTTGTTTACTCAGCAGTTTTTTACTTTCGTTGAGTTAGTGCTGCACCAAGCAATGTTTGCGTAATTTAAGTAGCAGTGAATTAAAGAAAAGTATAGGTTTTTCAAACAAGATAGATTTAAAAACTGTTTGGCTTTGTACAAAATACCCAAATTTTTTGATATTTTATTTTCAATTAGTCCTATGTGATCTTTCCAGGTTACATTTTCATCTAATAACACGCCTAAAAACTTTATTGATTGTTCTCTTTTTATTAGTTTATTATCAATAAACAGATCCGGTAGTTTTAGGGAAATATATGCTTTTTTATGAAGACGATGGAACAAAGTGTATTTAGTTTTATTGATGTTTAAAGACAGTTTATTTGACTTAAACCATTGGGTTAATTTTTCAAGTTCCTTTTTTACAGTTTGAAACAATAAACTTATATTTTTACTGGAATAAAACAAGTTGGTATCATCAGCAAACAAAATGGAGCTTAAGATGTTAGAGAATTTATTTAAATCGTTTATATAAACAAGAAATAAAAGTGGTCCTAAAATTGATTCTTGAGGGACACCACAGGTAATTTTTTAATTATCAGATTTTCCTCCGTCATATAATATGTACTGTTTCCTATTAGTCAAATAACTCTCAAACCAGGACAAACTACTATTTATAATACCATAACTTTTGAGTTTTGATAGAAGGATTTGATGAATGACTGTATCAAAAGCTTTACTGAAATCAATGAACACCTCTAGGGTATACTTGTCTTCATTAAATGCTTTATATATCATGAACAAGATGAGTGATTGCATGCTCTGTGGAATGACCAGATTTAAACCCAAACTGTTTATTATAAAGAATATTATTAACATTTAAAAAAGAATATAGTCTATTATACATAACCCGCTCTAATATTTTAGAAAAACAAGAAAGTATTGAGATTGGTCTATAATTGGCAACATCAGAAGGATTACCTAATTTTAATATTGGAATGACTTTTGCAATTTTTAGGTTATCAGGAACAACACTTTGTTGTAGAGATGAACTTAAAATGTGCAATAGTGGAATTGTGATATGTTTAACTGATTTGATAATGACATTACTACTTATATCATCAAATCCTAAACTTTTATTAGGCTTTAATAAAGAGACTGCGTCTAATAATTCTTTTTTTGTAAGTTTATAATTAGACATAAATCTAGCGTTGGTTGAGGTTAAGTATGAATCGAAACTTACTTGGCTATTATCACATTTGGCTATTATCACTAATAAAATTAAAAAAACATTTTTTAATTAATTTAAAAAGGTTTTTTCAATTAACAAAAAAGCATTACTTTGCTTTAAATGAGCTTTGCATGTTTATTGGCAATTCTTGCACGTGTCGTTGACCATAGTAGAACAGCAAGATCCACACATACAATCGTCACAGAATCTGCAAGGCATCCATAATTGCTGTTGAGCTGTAATTTTATTTCCAAATAAAATTTCACAAGCTTGATATCTTTTAGAACTCAAAGAACCGTCAGTTGATTTTGAAATTATTAACAAATTTTTTATTTAAATAAAACACCATAGTATGTATCCATTATAAAAATGCCAAAATTTACTGGTAAGTTTACACGTAAAGTTACCGGTAAATTTTACATTCGCAACACTTATCAACATTTCACAATATTAGTGCTAATTGTCTCCTTTGTTGTTTATCCTTGAATGACTGAAGTTAGAGTATTTCAAAAGTTCACTAATTTTTTTAAAAAAAGTATTTATTTTTCAAAAATTAATAATTTTTATTTTGTAAAAATAATTAATTTGGTGATTCTTAATAATACTAAGAATAAATATGATCATTTATTTTTATAATTTGCTTATTTTAGATTTTAATAGTATGCATTTTTTTAAACTGATGTTTTGCTAAAGAATTACTTCCGCAGATTTCATATAAACATTTTTTTTTTTTTTTATAGATTCATATTTACAAACGAATTACAAATATTACTTGAGAAAAAAAGTTTGTAAAATTTGAATTTTGCATGCTTTTTTCATTTATTTTCTTAAATGACCGAAGTTACATGGTGACCGACCTTAGGCAATTTTACGGTATATTATTTCAAACAGTAAAGAAAGAACTAAAAAAAAATAATACAATGATTTAAATCAAACAAATTATCTTTAAATATTACTAAACAAAATACACACTTTATTCCATCCTCCACATAAAAAATCAGATATTCCCTTAGAACTTTAGGACCTTTTTATTGATAATAAATTAATAAAGATTAATAAAGTTTTTAGGCGTGTTTCTAGACAAAAATGTAACCTGGTGGGAACAAATAGGTGTACTTAAAAATAACATATCGAAAAATTTAGGTATGATGTACAAAGCAACGAAAATAAAAAAATTGCTTAGCAAATAATAACAGGCTATAAGGATAGTTTCAAACGTAGATCGTTTCTCACACACACAAACACTATTTAATGAACTGAATATGTATATAAACCTAAATGTATACAAACTAAATCTCTATCATGTTCTTATTTTTATGTCCAAACTTGATAAAAAGTATATTACCAATCTTATTTTATTCAATTTTTGAAAAACTAAATTACATATACCCAACTAGATTTTTAAAATACAATTACACTCAATCCAAAACTTATTATTACGCTACTAAATTCTCTATTGTAGACCAAGTACCAAAGTTGTGGAACATAATATTAAATAAAGAACTGAAAACTAATTATTCTCTTAACCAATTCAAAACAAAACTTAAGCAATTACTTTCGTTAAATAAAAATGAATTATATTTCTTCTAATAAAGCTTCTTTAAATTAGAAATCAATATTGTTAATTAATAACTTTAGATTTTTAATGCATAATTAATTAATATATGTACATATATTTTATTATTTTAAATGGTAATCTTCTTTTTGAGAAATTTATTTTTATTTTTGCGTTATTTATTAATCTTTTACTTTTATTTTATACTGTTTATTTGCTTTTACTTAATTGGCACTGAAAAGTATTAACTTTACTTTTTTACTGCTTATTTGACTTTACTGAATTGGCAATAAAAAGTATTATAAGTAAATTAAACAAGTTAAACTATAAATTGCTCTAACAAGAAAATGTGTTTTATATAAGTTCAATATATCTTTAAATATTGAAATAATAAAACGGGTACATTTTCTAACCAAACTATAAAAAACGAATACTTCCTGTAAATTAGCCTGTTTTTTTTATCAACAATGTCATCCTAATAAGAGAAAAAATTATTTTGATGTATGATCTTGAAGATCATACATCAAAATTATTTATAATAAAGTTGGAATTAATATAATAAAACATTAGAATTGTATACAAATTATGTAAATATTGTGTTTTATTGTTATTGTTTTTTTTATTTGACAGTGCAGAATGGCGGACGCGTTTTTATAACAAATTTTATAAATAAATTTAAAAAAAAAAAAAGAAAGAAAAGAAAAAGAAAAGGTCTAATGGAAGTTTTTAAGAAAAATAAAAATAATAAAAAAAAGCAACAAATATTTACAAACAGTTAAAAACCAAACCTAACAAATAAACAAAATGAAAAAAAGAGAAAATAAGCAAGACAATAAAAAACCAAAGTTAAAGGAAAAAAATATTCGAAAATAGCAAGTAGTTACAAAGAATTTTAATAAAACATAAAAATCATCAATCTCCGTTTTTGGAAAAACTAAAAATAATAATTTTTAAAGTTAAATAATTTTTATTAATTTTTAGGAGACGATATGTATTTTGTTATGTATTTTGATAAGATTTCCTTTTTTATTTGAATATTTTCATTTATTATGAACTCTATATGACTAAATGTTTGTGTGTGTGATGTGTATGAGCCATGCTAGCACATACGTTGATAAAACGTAAGAACAATGTTGAGCGTTGCGTTGACCCAACATCAACCGCTAGCGTTGTTTTTATATCACTTTGGTTACAAATGCGACGTCGCCAACAACCAAAAAACAACGTTCATCCAACGTTGGATTTTAAGTCAACATTACGTAATATTTTACGTTGGCACAATGTTATAATTTAAATTGGCATAAAGCTGCATTTTACGTTGACAAAACGCTGTACCTTAAGTTGATTCAACGTTATATTTTACGTATGCACAACGTTGTATTTGACTTTTATTGACATTAAATTTATTTGTTTTATATTTTAGTATAAATTAACATAAAATATTATATATTAATACACATGTGTAATTTTATTTACGTACATATACATTTATATTTCATATACATACATACGTTAATTATACACTCATATACATTTATTTTATTTTTTTTTATACGATAGTATTGATGCTGTTTATGTATGATAATTATACCATTTTTTTTTTGCTGTTTTTTTCATCTTTCTGACTCACTGTGTCGTTTTGATTTATTGATTGGTTAAATTTATGAAATTAAGTTTGGCAAGAATTGATGAAAGGTCTTCAGTAACCAAACAAGAAATCAAATTTGCGCGTTTAGGAGCCACATATAATCATAAACAGATGAGGTTGTTGTATCAATAAAGTTCCCTGGTGTACATACTATATCACAGACAACTCCACAAAGTCTACAATACTTCCAATATTTGCACATATTGCAGTTATCACTATTATCTTTGCATGATGGACAATTCGTATTACATAGCTTGCATGACTTATAATACTTACATAAAACACAAATAGATCCCTTTTTATATCCATCGTCATCAGCTTCTTGATTTTCTACTGTTTCACTGTCTTCCAGTTGTTCATTGGCAAGCGTTGGTTTTTCTAAATTTGGGATTTCTTCTTTCTCAAAATTTGAATTAGCATTTTGAGCAAATAAAACTCTACCATGCCATCTTAATGTCAAACATAAAATAAAATAACTATTAAATAACATTCTAGAGTAATTAGTGTAAAAAACGCTTTATGGTGCTAAATATTATATAACAAAGGTTTGTTTGTTTTAAAAAAAAAAAACCCAATTCATTTAGAGTTGCGGACCGCACAGAATCAATAAAGATGGTCATGCTCTACACCAGCGTTGGCCAGCATATACATTTATTATACATTTATTTACATACATTCATACATGCATTTCATATACATACCTATTTCATACGTACATATTCAAACATATTTCAACCAATTTGGTAATTTAAAATTTCTTATGACATTAGTTTGTATTTATTGTATAATATCTGAATAAAGAGTCATTATTCATATTTGTTTTGCTTGTGACTTGATATTTCGTTAAATAAGAAAGAGATAAATATATTTCATTAATCAACTGATATACTTGAATAAAAAATATTCCGTATAAATTACACGAGTATATAATTGTATATCTACCTTTCCTTGATTTAAATACAACCATGATCCATTGTATAAAATCCAACGCTGTCCAATGTATATAGATCAACGTTGATTTAATGTATATAATTCAACTTTAATCCATACAGATTAGTATAACGTTGCGTTGTAAACATTGGACCAACGTTAATTCATATACATTGGATTAATGTGGGGTTATACACATTTAGTCAACGTTTACGAATCTCTGGCGCGATGTTAACTTACTCGTAAGTTGCACATTCTTATGTCTAGTGCAATTATCTGTCCGCTTTTTTTATGCTGTCTTTCTAACTCGACTTCTTCTGATTTTAGCTCTATTTTTCTTTGTTTTTCCTGAATTCACTTAATTTTTTTTTTGTTCCTTTTATTACATTTTAAAAAACATTTCGTTACAATATTTAAAATACAAATATATAATAATAAAAATATATATATATATATATATATATATATATATATATATATATATATATATATATATATATATATATATATATATATATATATATATATATATATATATATATATATATATGTATATATATATATATATATATAAAACCAACAGTCTTGTCGTCAAGTCCGCTTAGAAATGTTCGTGTTAAAATTTATAAGATTTACAAGATTAAAAATAAGTTAACGAAGTAAGAAATCTAAAATATTCCGTTACAAATACACGATACATTATAACATATTACAGTTGTTAATGGTACATATATAATTTTAAAAATTCATGCTTAAATAGAAGTTAAAAAGGAAGATCACTAACAAATACCAAAAGTATATTGTTAAATCTTTGATTGTAAAAATGAGTTCTTTTGGCGAAATTTTGGTGCTAAAATCATGAAATTAATTTTTTCATAAAGAAAAATATGTTAGCTAAAAATCCAATTCATTTTTCTTTGAAAAACAATGCATAGAACAATTTAGTTTTGTCTTTATTTAAAGATGCCATTTTTGTGTAATATTAGCATGCTCAAATTACCCAGTGATTTTCATTGAAATTACCTAATTTAAAGTCCTAAAAAAAGCAGTGGTTTTAATTGGTTTCTTGAATAAAAACAAAATATAGTAAAGGATTTTAATATTTTAACAATACTAAATATTTTCCTGTGACTTAAATTCAAAAAAAAATTAAATTTTTATCGTTCAAAGATTTGTGTTATTAAAATTGAAAAAATAACGAACTTTTTTTTTTTCCATGCGGAAAACATAGTAGTATTGTTTCAACAAAAAGTGGCTTAAAATTTAATCTTTTAATGATAAGTTTTGTTAGTAACGAATCATTTTATTCCAAAAATTAGTTCTAATTGTCAGGTTAGTATTTTTTTTGAGCTAATTTAAAGTGCTCATATTACTAAGTGGTCTGGGTAAATTGAGCATTTTTGCTACTCTTTTAAAGCCTCTGTCTTTCCAAGAAAAAATTTCGGGTGCCCAAATATCATGAGTAGGAATCCCTAAACATTGTTTATTCGCAAAAATTTTGGATCCAGCTTAATTATTTTTGAAATTATTCCATTTTTTGCTTAAGGTGCTCATAATACCCTAATCTACCCTATATATATTTTTATTTATTTTGTATCTTTTTAAATTACAGACCACCTGAAAACAAAAAATAGAGAACAGAAAAAGTTATTCATAATTGGAGATATAAACATAAATATTTTAATGTACAACAAGCATGCTTTTACTAAAAATTTCTTTGACGACATGTTTCAACTTAATATTTTCCCCATTATCAACAAACCTACTAGGTTAACTTCCAAATCTATTACTGCTTTTGACAATATTTTAAACAACTCTATACAAGATCCTTCTCTAAAATCAGGAATAATAAAAACAGATATTTCAGATCACTTTCCAATATACTTCTCTTTGTCACAAAATTCCACAAAAATTAATAATTCAAAAATCTTTGGTTATAAAAGAATTATCGATGAAACGTTTACTCAAAAATTTAAGGACTTGCTATCGGCAACAAGTTGGCAAACGGTCTACCAAGAATGTGACCAAGGAAACACAAACTCTGCGTGCATTAACTTTATAAATTTATTTATCCTACAATATCATAAAAGCTTTCCAATTCAAGAAAAAGAAATAAAAACAAAATATTTAAATTGTCCATGGATAACAAAAGAAATAATAAAATCCTCAAAACAAAAACAAAAACTATACGTAAAATACTTAAAAAATAGAAGCGAAGCAAACCTATCCCTTTACAAGCAATACAAAAACCTATTTTAAAAAAAAAAAAAAAAAAAAACACAAAGTTTTATACTATTCTAATCAAATACAAAAATTTAATGGTGATCTAAAAAAGACATGGGACATTATGAAGGAAATTATTGGTAAAAGTAAATTTAATGTTAACAAAATGCCTTCTAAAGTAATTATTAATAAAAGTGAATCAAACAACAAGCGAGATATTTCCAATGAATTTAACAAATACTTTGCCAACATTGGTGCTGATTTTGTATCGAAAATTCAATGCCCAAATAATACATTTAAAGATACTTAACAGGCTCACACTGCTTTTTAAATTTCAATGAAATAAATCAAGACGAACTTGAAATAGCTATTAAATCACTTAAAATTAACTCCCAAGGAATCAATGACATCTCTTGCAAAGTAGTGTCAGATATTTTTGAGGAGATACGTTATCCAATTTACCAAATATTTAATTCATCAATTTCAACAGGTATTGTACCTGATAAAGTAAAAATCTCTAAAATTGTATCAATCTAAAATCAGGAGAAACCAATTCTTTAAACAATTATAGACCAATCTCTATCCTTACTGTATTCTCAAAACTTCTAGAACGAATAATCTATAATTCATTAAATGAGTATTTAAAAACTAACAAAATTATCAATAAAAGCCAATATGGTTTTCAAAAGCTGCACTCAACTGAGCATGCAATCCTTGACCTCTCAAATAGGATAAGTAGATCATTTAAAAAAAAAATTCACATTAGGGATCTTTATTGATTTGTCAAAGGCATTTGACACCGTCAACCATGAGATTTTACTAACAAAAATGAATAACTATGGTATAAAAAATCAAGCTTTAAGTTGGTTTATAAACTATCTTAATAATAGACAACAGTGTGTTATTATAGATAGAAAAAGCAACTCAAATTTACTAAAAACAAATTTGTGGTGTACCCCAAGGTTCTATTCTTGCTCCTCTTTTGTTTCTTATTTATATAAACGATCTCCCAAACGCCTCTAATAACTTTAAAGCTATAATGTTTGCCGACGATACAAACTTATTTTAATCGTCAAAGACAATCGAAGACCTCTATGAAAAAACAAATGCTGAACTAAAAAAAGTTAACATATGGTTTAAATCAAATAAACTGTCATTCAATATAGAAAAAACTAAGTATATACTATTTCACTCTAATCAACAAATTAAAAAAATACCCCTGAACCTACCAACAATTAATATAGAAAATATAACCATCAAAAGAGCTCTGAATACAAAGTTTTTAGGAGTTCTAATTGATGAACACATCTCCTGGAAACCCCACATAAACTACATAAACACAAAAATATCAAAGAACATAGGTTTACTTTACAAGGCAAGACCATTTTTGTCACAAAAAAGTCTAAAACTTCTCTACTTTTCAATCATACATAGCTATCTCATGTATGCCAATATAGCATGGGGCAGTACCCACAAATCTAAATTACAACCACTTTACTTACGTCAAAAACACGCTTCAAGACTAGTATACAACAAAAACAAGTTTATTTATGCTCAACCCCTACTGGAATAAATGAACGCACTAAATATATTCCAAATAAATATTTTTCAAAATATACTTTTCATGTTTAAATATAAACTAAGTCTGGTTCCAGAACATTTTACAGCACACTTTTTTAAAAACAATATAAATAAATACAATACAAGAACAACAGGCAACTTTAAGATACCTTTTGAAATAACAAGACTCTCAAAATTCTCAATTAAATATCGTGGTCCCTATTTATTTAACAAATTAGTTTCCAGAAACGAATCACTATTAAACTTAAACAACGAATACTCTCTGAAAAAAAAGCTAAAAACTACAATAATTAAACTAAACAACTGTAAGGAATTTAACTTTTAATACAAATCGATAAAAAAAAATAATATTAATAACAAGGTATATATGTTACTGTACATATATACCACGTATGCAACTGATTTTTTATGTGTATTACACGTCTAAGAAATAGGTACTCGATGTCAAGACTAACTTAAGTCTTCTGCGAGCTTCCTATGACTACAAATATGTAGTTCTTTTTATCAATCTTACACAAATTTTGTTTTTATCATATTTATACACTAACATTATTTTGAAATGTGGTAAATAAACTTATAGTGAAACATCTAAACTCTCCTCCAAAAAATCAGCATATTTATTTTTATTTATTGTACTTTTTATTTTAATTGGAGTAATATAGAGATATATATCTCGGATTATTTTTACTTACACGTTATTATATTGTTGTAATTGGTATTTATTTTATTCATATCTCGGAATTGTAAGCAACTATATTTTTATTTACCTCGTATATTTCGAACTTTATATTTATAAATATAAAGTTCGAAATATACGAGGTAAATAAAAATATAGTTGCTTACAACTCCGAGATATGAATAAAATAAATACCAATTACAACAATATAATAACGTGTAAGTAAAAATAATCCGAGATATATATCTCTATATTACTCAAGATATTCAAATTTAAATCATATATGATTTAAATTTGAATATCTTCACTGCCAATCAGTGATTGGTTACTTGTAATTGTAAAATAAACATGTATAAAAAAAAAAATTAAAAAAAAAAATTTTCTCGTGCCATTTTTAAAATTTTTGTTCGTCATGTTTATGATTTGCATATATGCTTTTTTGATAAGTATGTGTATGTGGTAATATGTGCTTTATGGTTGCTTTATCAATGTGTTTTTATAATAATGTAAAGCTTTTTTGTATTGCTTGTATATGTGTTAATATGTGTTATATAATTGTTTTATAAATGTGTTTAAATATGTTTATATTAGATATATATATATATATATATATATATATATATATATATATATATATATATATATATATATATATATATATATATATATATATATATATATATTTATATATATATATATATATATATATATATATATATATTTATATATATATATATATATATATATATATATATATATATATATATATCTATATTGTGTTTATAGTTAGTGCATATATTTATAGATATACAAGTTTTTTAATATTTTATAACTAGCTTTTTAACTTATTGTCAACAATTGCGTTGCACCTGAGTTTTAATCTGTTTGTTTATTCAAATTAATTTTTGAACATTTTCAGATCTTTATAATAATCTCCTATTCTTTTTTTTTCTTTTTTTATTTATCCATATATATAAATAAATTTGACTTGTTTATCCATATATATAAATAAATTTGACTTATTTATCCATATATATGGATAAATTTGACTTATTTATCCATATGTATAAATAAGTTTGACTTATTCATCCATATATATGGATAAATAAAATTTATTGTTATATTATTATATATATATTCTCCAAAAAGTTTATTATTACTATTAAAAACGTGTCACTTAGAAAAAAAAAAAAAGGTAATTGAAACTTCACGAATATAAAAGTATTTTCAAAGAGTATTTATCGAGTTAAAAGCAATTCACATATATAAACCTTAAAATCGCTTCCACTGGTAATTGCTAAAAATGGCAACGCAAAAACAGTTTAAAGACGCTTTGGAAAACCCTGATAAAATTGCCAAAGCAGAGCTGAAACAAACTCTGCATTAGAGATGTACCGGAATTCCGTTCCGGCCGGAATATGTAACTTTTAGGTCAATCTGGTTCCGGTCGGAATTACAGTATTGTAGGCCGGAATGCCGAAATTTATTTTTACCTTTTTTATTAAGATGTGACACAGACTGTGTGAATTAAATAAAAAAAATCGTTGTCATACAGGGCGATGAAGACTTTATAAACCTAGGTAAAAAAAATATAACTTTATAAACCTTGGTAATAAAAATATAAAAATATAAGACTTTACAAACCTTGGTAAAAAAAATGCAAATTTCTAAACATAAACATCATATTTTATTTGCATTAATCAATTATGTAAGATCAATTATGTGCAAAAAGAGATGCTATCCAGTTTTGGAAACAAACTAGCTCTTTTTTAGGTAAAATTGTTACCTGCCTCTGAGCATATTCTCATTTTAAATGTTACATAAACCTTTAATATTTAAAAAGTATCGGATGCTTAACAGTAAATATTTTAGTTGTAACCTGAATGGAAAAAAAGAAACCAAAAAAATAATTTTAAATATAAATAATATGCAGGTTAAAACTTTCAACAAATGAAATTATTAAAAAAAATAAAAAAAAACATATTAGATTTAAATGAAACATAAATCAAATTAATGAAATAGGTTATATATATATATATATATATATATATATATATATATATATATATATATATATATATATATATATATATATATATATATAAATATATATGTTATATGTATAAATATATATTATATAATATATATTTATACATATAATATATATATATATATATATATATATATATATATATATATATATATATATATATATATATATATATATTATATGTATAAATATATATTACATGTATATATATATATTAAAGGTTATAAATATATATTGTATAGCCACGATGCTGAGGTGCAGGCTTCACCTTTTTTTGTATTAACAATTCCGGCAAATCTGGTTCAAAATTTCCATTGCTTTAGCTCGACACTATTATTGTTATTAGCTGGCATTGAATAGACATAAAAATTGTTTATTTTACCTATGTGCATGATTTTACCTTTATCGGTATTGAAGATATCAGTTTGAAATTTTTGTGAAGCTAATGGGTGGTCTAAACGGGTCAGCAGTTTTTCGTCATCAGCATACATTTTACGCAGATGGTTAACAATATCAAATATATTGTTCACAAAATGATAAAAAATATTGGACCTAAGACAGATCATTGAAAGACGCCACTAAATACCTCTAGCCACAAGGATACATAACCGCCCAATTCGATTCGTTGAAATAGCTGGTCTAAAAACAACTTTATCCAATTCAAGAGATTTCCAGTAAAACCATATGCCTCAAGTTTGTGAATTAGTCTCTTTTGGGGAGCCATACTGAACGCTTTACTAAAATCTATAAAAGTTACGTCCATATATATTTTGTCACAAAATGCTTCTGACATCACTTCAATCGATTCCAACAAATTAGTTACACACGCTTTTTTATTCACAAAACCATGTTGATTTTTTGAAATAAGGTTATATCGACTAAGTGATTGACAATAGTGTCAAGTAATATTTTCTCCATCACTTTACAAACAATTGATGTTAAGGATATAGGCCGGATATTTCCTGGGTCGAGTCTCCTTCAATTTTATTGCTAAATCAAGTTCAAACTCACGACGAGCTTGATATATGAGCTTTTTCAATTGAATATTACACGCTTTGTATTCGTTTACTTGTTGAAGATTTTTATTTTTAGTTTATTTTTAGTTTATTTTTAGTTTATTTTTAGCTTTTTAAGTCTAAAAAAATTATGCCCATCTCCCTAATTTTTTTTAAGTTTCGACCGGATTGAGTGTGTTTTATAAAAATGTTTAAATTATTTATTAAATGGCTCATAACATTGCTAAAATTGTCACTAAAGCTGAAAATATGATTTTTGCAAATTAAATTTTTTTTTAAGAATACTCACCTGACATAATATATACTATATACAGGTTGTAATTTTTTTTAATAAAAGATTTCTGTTGACAAAATTCAAGACCATGACATTACCATATTAGATAAAAATCAAATAGTAAGTCTTATTTTTAAAAATCGAATAGTAAGACTTATTATTAAATAGTAAGTCAAATTGTAGTTGTAAAATAAACATGTATAAAAAAAAAAAAATTCCATAGTAGGCGCAAGAGTTTATAGATTTTATTTATAACAAAAATCAAATGAATAAGGTACAAAAGATAGCATTTTTATTATGAGAAATCTGGGAACCAACCTGTTTATTTATGCTCAAGTTCATAAAGACCACGTCCCAGAACTATCGTGCAAAAAAAAAAAAAATTTAACATTTTGCTTTATAAATTTTTTATATAATTTTATAAATAACTTTTAATTATAAATAAACTTTAAAAATACTTACCAAAAGTCAAAAAAACTTATTGTAATAACTGCACAATTCTAAATAATACTTTTACAAAGATGTCTGGCTATGAAAACAGCTGTTTATACAAAAGGTAGCTGAGCTTAATATATTTGAATTTTATTTAAAACACAATTGACAAGTGTTCATAAGAAACTTGTTAAAAACTTGTTTACTATCTATAGATAACTCTACAACTTTGCAACTCCTTCTTACCATTCTCTTTTAACCTTTTTGGCGCCTCAGTAAAGAAAAGGTTTGTTGCTTATAATGTTAGATTGGAGTTCATTTTTGAAACTCATCCAGTTAAGCAAAAATTTAACTGAATTTCCCAAAGGTCAAACTCACATAATAAAACCTGTGATTTGGCAATTGGTTAAAAAAAAGACACTTTAAGATATAATGTCGTCTTTCTAACTAGTATAACAAGAAAACTGAATTTCTGCAACTGTTTTTTGAAGAAACTAATAATAATTTAATCGATAACGAATTTAAAATAATTTGAAATGCAATTTTTAGGTTTGTTTAAAACATATTTGAAGGTGTTGATTAAAAATATTTCTAAGTAAAGAGACACAGTCTTTTAAGGCTTGAATAAGATTCAAACTATAAAGAATTTCATTATTACTTGCTTGCACAATCGTGTAGTTAAAAAAATTATATTACAAATATGTCATGTAACCACGACATATTTGTAATATAACTTTTGATTTTATTCTGATTTTATTTCATTGTTACACTGTGCAGCAACAAAATCTATTATATTACACAGGGTAACAATAAAATCAAAATTTGTTATTGACTTCAATAGAAGAAGAAGTTGCAGAGGTTGCGCAATTTAATTTTATTATATTTCTTAATTTTTAAACCATTGATATTTAAAGACATTCTTTGAGACAGAAAACCTCAGGAACTATAAACTCTTGTAAAGTATCCATAATAGCTTTTATTCAAACACTAAATAAACAATTTATCCTTAATGTCTATATTGGAATATTTAGTTCTAAAAAAACACAATAATTTTGTAGAAACGAAAAATCATTTTTATTTTTTCATAACTTAAGAAATAAGGCTCTTTGAAAACAAAGGGGACAATAATTCTCATAAAAGCCTTTACTTTTATTATTAAACTAAATTATTATTAAACTAAATTGTTTTATTATCTATTATTATTAAACTAAATTGTTTAACCTTTATTAATAATCAAGGTTAAACAATTTGGCTAAATAATAGTTTATACTATAATTTATTACGTTAATTATAATATCTATAATTTATTACGTTTATTATAATTATTGACGTTCTTATAATTTATATTATAGGAACGTGACTAATCGAGAGAAGAGAATTGTTGTCTGGTCTACCTAAATCTGTTAAAAGTCAACCAAACTAGATAGCTAAATTGACTTCGTGATTTCAAGGAACTTACGAAGGTTATGGCATCCTTAAGTAAATCAGTCAACATTGAGCTTCAAATAGCCGTAGCTGTAAATAAAACTGCTAAGTTAGAGAAAAAAGTATTGATATCATGAAACCATAAACCATAAATTAACAAATATGGAGCGGTTTCACACGCTTTGAATTTCATGAAATTCAAGTTGTATTTCTTTAAAATCGGGAATTTTTTTATTCTGAGAAATAAAATACTCAAAGAGATCAATAGAATAACTGACTAAATTTCTCTCTTTAGGGCATCGTGGTTTTTGACCCGCGACATTGTTTTTGTTGCTCGATGTTGGACTTGCTCGAGAATGGCGATGTCTGATTTTAAATGCGGTGACCAGGCTTGTACAGCAAACTCAAGATAGGGGCGAATGTAAGTGAGATACAGAGTGCGCCATAAATAAAAACTGCGACTGCGAAATGTTTTTTTGAGTCGCCCTAGCATTCTATTTGCTACTGATGCGGCTGACTCAATTTATTGACTCTATTTGACTCTCTAAGTTAAGATCATTTGAGACCATCACACCAAGGTCTCTTTCGACTGCGGTTTCTTCGAGAGGACGACGGGTGCCGTCGACGTTAGACATTGAGTATTTGTACGTTGACTTGTTACATCCGCGCCCAACATGCATTACTTTGCATTTCTTAACGTTGAAATGCAAAAGCCAAATATGTGACCATTCCACTGCTCTGTCAACGTCATCTTGGAGAGTGATGTTGTCCGACTCCTTTTTAATTATCCCTATTATTTTGCTGTCGTCAGCAAACAGTTTCATATGATGAGTAATTCTGTCCGGCAGGTCGTTTACAAAGATTAAGAATAGCAATGGGCCCAAGACCGAGCCTTGAGGCACTCCACTAGTGACTGCTTTCCATTCAGAAGTAATGCCATTTATAACCACTCGTTGACATTGATTGCTTAGCCAAGCTGCGATCCAGTCAACAAGAGCGCCTTGAATACCGTACGCTCTCAGCTTATGAAGAAGGCGTTTATATGGTACTTTGTCAAACGCCTTTGCAAAGTCTGTGTAAATGACGCCTACTGCGTGTCTGCAGTGAGTTGCTTCCGTCATGATATCCCGAGTTTCTAAAAGTTTTGATACGCATCCCTTACGATGAACAAAGCCATGCTGATTTAGAAAAATTAGACCATTAGCAACGAAGTCTTCCATTATTCTTTTTTGTAAAATACTTTCCATTATTTTGCAAGGTATGGAAGTGAGCAAGACTAGCCGGTAGTTGGATGCTTTAAGCCTACTCCCCTTCTTGAAAATAGGTGTTACATTCGATTCAAGTCAGGAATTACACCAGTTGCAAACGAGCACTTATAGATAAGCGAAAGAGACTTGGCAAAGGTAGCTGAACATTTACTAAGGACCCTTGGATGTAATCCATTGTAGCCGGTTGATTTTCTTTCATCAAGGATGTTTAGGCATTTTTGTACTCTATCGATAGAGAAACTTGCTGGATCGATGACACAAACTGCTTTAGTACGACTTCCAAAGCCTGGCATTGAACCTTCGGGCTCTAAATCAAAGACTGATTGAAAATAGTTATTTAACGATGCACTTATATCGCCGGTATCGGTGATGTGATTGTGATGTTGCTATTGACTGTTTCAAGCGATGTTATGTTGTTACTGACGCTCTGCTTGCTTCTTACATATGCATGTAAGCGTTTGGGGTTGTTTTCGGAATCCCTGACGAGTAGTTCTTCGTACTTCTGCCTACCAGCTTTGACCATTTTTTAACTTTTTTGCAGGCAGTGCGATGCGATATTTTGAGAAATTTGTGCGTATACCGACCTGCATTGATGTATTTGGCCCAAGAGGTGCGTTTAGCTTTGACTGCCTCAATAAGTTCTGGTATTACCCATTGCTCCTGTTTTTCTGTAAAGGGAGTGGTAGTTGACGGAATGTGTAGGTTAGTGGCTTCATTATACACGTTTCCTAGAATCTGGTACTCATCGTTTGCATTTAGTCCAGTGTATACTGTTTCCCATTCAACAGCTGCAATATGTGCTGATATTGCTGCGTAGTTTGCTCGACTTCAAATGAGTCGAGGTTTTAGCGGCAAAGTAGGCGAGTTTTTGAGGCATGCAACAGCAAATTGACTATAGATGAAGCAGTGTGCTTGGCCCATTGGAGTGTCACCAAGAGAATCGCCTTGTTTAATGAAGATTACACGGTCTGGCTCATTTGTTATAATAAGATCGAGTGTGCTAGTAGGCTCGACGTGTCGACTACAACGGTAGATTGGGAATGTGATAAGCTGAGTCAAGTGACATTCATCAAGGCACTTCTGGAACCTGATGTCGCCTTGACGCTAACCTTTCACGTGAGCAACAGTTGCAATTCCGCCGTTAACTTCGATAGACTCATAAGATGTATGGCTAAAATTGAAGTCGCCATAAATTAGCATTGGAGAGCAGTTTATATTAGGCAGTATCTGTTGAGCGGTAGTGATCGATGTGATACACTGAGTAAGAACTTGATCATTTTTGTCGTGTGGACGATATAAGCAGCCAAGGAGAAATGGTTCTTAACCAAGTTTTATTTTTCGCCAGATTTGCTCAATTGATGTTGAGTTGAGCTGAGTAGAACTAAATTCGCTGACTATGACATCGTCTCTTGTGTAAATTGCAACTCCACCGCCCCTCTTGTCTCTTTCATGTGGTTATGCGATGTGGTTGGTAGCCGGGTACGGTAACGTCTAATAAATCTGTGAACCAAGTTTCTGCAAAAAATATGACGTGTGGCCGGCTGAATATATGTAGAGCTGATAGTCTAGTATAGAGCTCTTGGCGTTTTTCATTGTTGAGTGAACATGGGTTGTTTGCCCAGTAACATAGATGGCGAGGTGAGACTGTAGAAGCGTCGGGTTGTATCGGTTTGATTTTTGCTTTAGTTATTGGTCTAGGACGTCTAGTTGGCAGTGGAAATTTCTGAATTAGGAGCGGTTGTGTAGTTAGCGTAGTCTGACAGAGCTCTGGCTGGGGATGAAAATACGTAGCACTGATTGGACGTTGATTCGATGACATCGATGCAACAGATGCGACCTGTTCTTCGATGTATAACATTCCGAAACGGATTATCGAGAATGCTAGCAGCGGCAAGTTTGTCGTTAAGCTTTTTGAGTTGGGTGCGTGTGGTGTTAAACTCGGTTTGTTGCTCTGGCGTTCTGTCTTCGCGTACGTAGACACTCTTGTATATCTCTTGTTTGTGGTGTGCGCATTTTTTGAGTATTTCCTCTCGAGATGAAAGATTTGATAACGAAACTTGGATAATATTTGAGTTTGACAATTTTGTTTTGCTTTTGCTCGATTTGAGGCGGTTAACACGTGCGATTGCAGTAGCATCCTCCAATCCTGTTGCTACAAATGGTTTAAAATCGTTTAAAATCGGATGTAAAGTACAAAGAAACTAACTCTAAACCAATTTTTTTTTCTAATGACAGACTTTTCTTAAAATCAGTAGAATTATAATAAAAATAAAATCAATAGAAATTGCATTTTGATTTTATCTTGTCAAAAATAAATGTCATATGTATTTAGCAATGTTATTTTAAACCTTATTTTATCTACATTGCATTATTTCTAATTTACACTTTTAAGATAAACAAGACTATTGGCAGATGTATACTGAGCCTGTTGCAGAGGTAAAATTCATATCATGTTAAAACTTTAGAGGGGGTAAAAGGGACAGTTTGTCCCGGGCTGCAGATATCTAAGGGGCGCCAAATGAAAAGAAGGTACCTAAAAATAAAAAAAAATAAAAATAACGTCCTTCACCTATAATATAGGGAAATTTTGATAAATAAGGGCGCAAATCAGGGTTGATGTCCCAGGCAGAGTGACGGCTCTTGGCGGCCCTGGCTGGCGTTAGCATCTTTTGACCGAATTCACAATATAAAAATGGTAAAAAGTTCTGTATTCAAAAATAAAGGGAGGTCCGAAAATATGTAAAAACGGATAAAATCAAAGCAGATCCCATTTTGAAAGCAGTTTTTATCGATAAAGACCAGCCTCTTGGTCTTAAATCAAATCAAATTAAATCAAATACATTCTGAAATAGATTTTATATTTCATGGAATATTTACATATAGCACAAGTAATAGTTTTAAGTAAACACCATAATAGGAAACTAAATATAAAAAAAAATAAAAAAAAACGTATAACAGTATAATACTTAAAAGAAAAATTTTATGGAATAATAATTAAGTAAGATGTTTGATAAATTTAGGATGAAATTCAAGTACTCTTATACATTTGTCTTGAATAAAAGACTTTTATATACCTAGTTAAAATATAGCATTAAAAGAGAAGTAGATTATAATAATATACAGAAACAACATGGTAAATAATATAGTAATATAAGTTTCAGTAATAATAATAGGCAATAATAATAAAACTCCTGTTATTGGTAATAGGGGGAGTGTGTGTATGAAAGAGTCAGATTTTGAAGGATTCAATATTATTACTTCTAACTAAGGGCATCCGTTCCTTATTGTATTTAACTCTTTGTGCGGCAACACTGGAGACCTGTAACCCACAAAAAATGTACAGTTTTACTAAAATAAATAGCGTCGTAAGGGAGCACTAAAGATTTTGAAAATGAAAAGTAATTTTTTGGTGGTTTACTTATTTATTTTTAAGATTAAGTTTAATGTTTTATTTGATAAGAGAAACATGCTGCATTCATATATATATATATATATATTTGCCCTTCATTTACACAAAAAATATTAGATTAAAGCTTTTGTCAAAATTGTTTGATTTAAGGTTATGTATTTAACCAAACAATTTTTTGAAAGAGCCGACTGTTTATGGTGTGAATAAGCCGACTTTTTTATTTATCTTTTTTTTATACTAAATTTAGTATAAAAAAAGGTTCGGTGTCTCTAAAGCGAAACTTTTAAGAGCGAAAATTTTAAAAGCGAAGGTCGGGAAAGCAAAAAAGTTAAAAGCGAATGGGATGGATTAAGCGAGAAAAAAAATTTAATAACATTGGTAACATTATTTTTATATAAATGAGTTAATATTTAAAAAGGAAAACGCAATTGACTATTTATATTAAAATTGCTAACTTTCAAAGGTCATATTCTAGACATGAATAAGTGGACAGAAGACTTGGTATTTTTATAGAATTAGAGAAATCAATTAAAAGCATCGAACTCTCCATGGCGCTTTGACTAATTTAAATTTTAGCATCATTTAGGAGAGGAATAAAGACTGGATTTTTTTCTTTGAATTGTGTCATCTTAAAAGTGTTACAATTTAAGTGAGTCAATTTCAGAAATAAGTTCATGAAGTTTATACTTGATAGAAGATATAGTCTGGACGCTACGTGTAATTTTTTCTTGGAAATGAAGTGGACATTACAAAAACTACTTAAATAGTTTAAGGTTGATATCTTGAATGAGAAAAACTTTACGTGCCTTTCTGAAAGTGCTTAAAGGGTCAAATTTGGGCCCTTAATTGGTACTGATGACGTCATGCTGATAAATTTTTTCAAAAATCAAACTAAAAAATACATATTTACGTCAAACGTTAGATAACCTCTTGAGAAAACCTTATAATAAAGAATAAATTTTTAGAAAAAATTATGTGCAATTCTAAAAGTGCTTAAACTGTTAAATTTGAGCTCCTACTTGGTACTGATGACGTCACGCTAATAATTTTTCCAAGTTTCGTGAAAGAAAAAAAAAATAACCAAAAAGATTTTCGTGAACAGATTTTTAAAAGGGAAAATATTACAAGAGTCGAAGTTCTTGATTGATGACTTCATTTAAATCAAGGATAAACACATTTTCGGTTTTTTGCATGCATGTGTGTGTGTGTGCGTATGTATATATATATATATATATATATATATATATATATATATATATATATATATATATATATATATATACATATATGTATATCATAGATAGATATTCAATTAGTTTCATAAAATCCTAAACTTGCATCGAAATCGGTCAAATAATATTCTGTTAAAGTGTCGTCCCAATCATTTGTGTTTTCACAAGACGAACAGTTGCACAAATCCATACAAGTCAATCTATGCGATCGACAAAGACAAACCAGTGTTTCACATTTTGACTTTTTACACGCACAGGAAATTAACTGCATAACGTCCTCCGGAGCAGGTGGAATGAGCATCTATTCAACCTCAAGTTGATCGCCAATTTCTCGCCATCCATATCCAGTGGGTTTTGGAATATCGGGATTTGCCTCTAGTGATCGTTTGACAATTGCTGTTACATACGAAACTCTCTTGCAATGACACAATAAGAATCCCTAGTAGGTGGAAGCTTTTGGGGTTCCGAAGCTTCTTTCTTGGTAATAAACTTGAGGTATCTTCCTTCGTTTGTATCACTGCATTTCAATCCATATAATTGGCATATAAACTTTTCTACTTGGGCAAAATGTGTTGCATCAAATGTAAAAGAGTCCCCAAACTTGGAAAAAATTGACTTTTACTCTTCAGACTGTCTCATTAGTTTGAAGAATTTTGACTTGCCAATCCCGTAAAATGCACTTGTATAATCGTTCCCGCTAAATGCATGAAGAGCAGGAAGAGCTTTGCAACAATCAGTAACTAACTGTGAGGCAATCAAATTTATATCAAGAGTCCGCCTTTCAGTAGAAACGCCAATATCCACAAATAAGTGTATTTCAAGTTGGTTTTGGAAGTTCAAAGCGTAAATAGCAATATCTGTGTCAACCGTGTGAATGCAAATGGTTTCGAAACCAATAGATGCAGCGTGTTTAGAGCACAAGAATACTTTTGTATCAGCCTTTTCTTGACTTGTGTGCCGTGATACAACTTCCTCTCTTGACTTGTGTCACCTTTATGTATAATATAAACGTAAACCTTTATGTATAATATAATTTTATAAGATACGCTACAAAAAACAGAAATAACTTATACCACGTAAATTAATAAAACAAAGTAATAATTTATTAGCTAACCTGATCGCCAACCTCGCATGTCAATTTATAAAATCGTGACTGCAAGTTTACAAAGAGCACATATCCGGTAAGCTGTGATTTAAATCTTTCATTATGTGATCAATCTTATAGTAGGAATGAAATAAGCTCAGCCTTGTTGGTAGCATTTTGCAAATATTTTTGCCATTGTTTAGGTCTTGCTTGTTCTCTCCGCTGAATTTTAAAATTTAGAGATCCTGTTTGACTTCTTCGAGCACGCTCGAATGATTTTATCGAGCCAGGTTGGCATTGGTCTGTCACAAAATATATTGTGGATCCTTTCAGAATTAGATTTAAAATAAATTCTGAAATATCTCCAAAAGTTTTGAGTTTAATTTTAGCAAGCTGTTGCAGAATTGCCATTCCATCGAAAACATGTGCAGCACTTAGAGGAACCTGTAAAACAAATTCCTCAAAGTGTTCTCGATCCACCGAATATTCTATTGTTCCTAAAAGTTACTAAAATTACTAAACTTAATATTAATTTATCAAACTGAAAATGTTACCTAAATACTAAAATGTAGTGTTTAGGTAGTATTTATTAATTATTTTAGAACGACTAATATGTTCTTAACAAACACATAATTTCGGCTTTCGGCAACTATTTCAAGTTAAACTGTTAATTGAATAAGAGGATTTATCAATACCTATAGTAATAGTAGTAAATTAACTTACGAAGAAGGTTCATCTTGTTTGTTTTGACGAGGCTACCATCAGGTAATCCCAACGGCCATGGGATAGGACTCAAAGAATAACATAGTACTTGTTTCAAAGTTAGACCTTCTCTACCACATGCAATAACTAGCAATCTTCCAAATATACTTCGTTCGGCTGATATAGTGAATGATTTCTCTTTAAGGCAAAAAAAAATTTTCAAATTTAAATTGTTAAATGTTTGCAGACAACACATTTTGATGGGAACATAAAAAGAAACTGTTGAAGATTGAATGCGTTCTCTAAAGAACCTTTGGAACTCTGCTTCCTCGATGGATTGTGCATTCAATAAATTATCTTTTAACTCATCAGGTGCTTCTATTCCAGAACAAATATTTACCAAAGAATCTCTTTGCTTAAAAGGATCCCAATTTGTCATTAGTATCAAAGCTCTCTCTACACATCCGTTGTTGAAATCTTTTTTTGATGGTTTACCATCTTTTGGTGTTTGTTTTTTGGTTGTGATTCCCATGTTGTTTTTCAAAATTGAAATACATTTTGAAACAGTATGACTTGTAAGTACCCTGCGTTGAATGGTTCCTTCAGACGTACTATAACTTTTTATTCCCCCTTGGCATTTCTGATCACGATTAATAGTTTGCTAAATGCATTGGTCAGATGGAACTTTGTTAAACGTACCGCTCGTTCTTCTTACGGAGAAGTTTCCATCCCTGTTTTCAAAACGATAATAAGTTATAAAGATTTAACTTAAAACTACTTTTAAAACTAAAATTTGTTGAAATCCAAACGTTTTTTTTGAGTACAAGCATACATAAACTGTTGATAAATACTTGGATGAGTTTTAGGAAGTTGCATCATTTCGGCCCAATAGAAAGTTAAGAAGCGAGAATAATTCGGACGATCATATGCAAAAAACCACGGTAGCATTTGGCGTGTTGCCTCCAAATAAAGAATCCAGTTACCAACCTTCGTTGAACGGAGCAAAGCAAAAAAAATATTTAACATTTCAATAAACGAAAACCAAAAAGCGGAAGTTGGTCCGGAAATATCAATATCTTTTAACACATTTGAGTGATCATCTAAAGTTTTGAAGAAATCATCATCAAACAACGATTTAAAATTGTCATAATTTGTCTAGAAATAATAAAAGTACAATTTTAATATCATCATTAAATTCACAGACACAAAGTATACTTAGGCAAATTTATTTACCTCCTTTAAAAGTTAATGAACTCAGGTCAGGAAGAGAAGTTATTCAACGAGGAAAGATTGTTTTCAACTAACCAACTTTCAAAATATTTTATCCTCAGCTGGGTTAGTGCATTATACAAATATTGATAAATTCGAACGGCACGGTTATATTGCTTTCCCTTCAAAATACGCTCCAATGAACTTTTACCTTAAAAATATATAAAAAATATCTTTAGTACTTCGACCTTCTTTGGTCAAAAAAAATCTGCTGCAATATTTGCTACGTAATATAATGTCAATAAAATTTAAAAAGATAAAGAAACCACTCACCGGCTATATCAGCTTCAATTATCCAGTCTTGTAATCCGGCATCATTAAATCTTTTGCTAATAACAGCTAGAAAAATACAAGATGTGTGAAATGCACCCATTCGGAGGACAATAAAACATTTAAGATCAATATGACTAGGGTTCATCAGGATTTCCACCGCTTTTGCATATATCGCTTGATCCATAACAACGTCAGTTTCTAAGAGACCAAGATTCTTGGCTTTAGCTTTGGACTGGAGCAGAACTTCAAGCACTGTGCTCAAGTTTGTAGACGATGAGTTAATAGCAGGAAGATAGCTAATAGTGTGGATGTCTTCTGATATCCTTTTAGGTGTAATTAGGTAGTTAAACCCAGTCCAACTTGGGATATCATTAGAAAAATGATATAGTAAGGTCGAAAAGAAATCCAGCTTCTCTGAAACTGCCAGTAACTTACTGTCTAACGATAACGCGTTTGTTTGACGTAGGTAATCTGGTTCTTCTCGATTATGCTTTACGTACAGAGGCAACTCTTTCTCAATTGCTTTAAAAGATCTTTCTCTTTTTCTTGAAATTATTTCGTTAACCTCGTTTTTGTGTACTTGACCAATATTTTGTAACTGAATGACAATACCATTTGTGACGTGCATAGAAGTTCCTTTTAAAGTTTCAGGATTTATGTGGTTGTTGTCCTAAACGAAGGTCACAAATTTTGAGGGCTGAGAACAGAAGGACAAAAACTTTTAAAAATTTGATTTTGCTTTGCATTTTGTGCAAGAAATGTTTCTAAATAATTTACTTCATCATAGGAAATTCTATGTCCTAATTTACTTAGCCATTTCGCTAACTCTTTTGATCCAGTTTTCCGTTTGGTACTTAACCCTAATAACACGTGTTTAGAGCATCGATGATGGCCGTTTGTTACGTTATAAATAACATCTTCACAAAGAGAGTTTACTTTGACAATTCCTCTTTTACTAACTCTGGCACGAAATAGAATTTTTGCAAAAAGTTGATGCAGAAGAGGTGGAATTTCAGTTTTAACTCTTAGTAACTCGTCTTCATTAGGAGGCCATTTAAAGTATGTTTTTTTCATAGACAAAACCTCCCTGTGAATCTCTTTTGCGACATGATCGATAAGCTGTTCAATCGGTTTTGGATTATTCTTTTTATCTAGATTCTCATTGTTTTTAAAAAAACTTCAATAATTTTTCCCTTCTCAATAGTATCGTTATATAAGAAAGAATAGCCGTATTTTGGTGACCACAACTGAACAGACCCGCCGAATTCTGCAACTACAGCATCCTGTAAAGTCCTTCTATCTGGAATCTTTGTTCTATCTGTGCAGTTTTCTTTGTAAAATTCAAATAGCTTACTTGTATGAATAATCTCTAAATTGTCTAATACGTGTTCTTTCACATAGTCGAAGAGCAAACGCATAATTGCATTTTCTGTTGTAAAAAAAAGGAGTTTTTTGGGGTCTTGTATATTTAAGGTAACAAGACCGATGATAATATAACTCTAAGGAAATTATGGTTTGTCATTCTGTACCCGATATACTAGCCATGAGTCGTGGGTTGTCAGCTTTATTTACAGCGTTTTCTTTTAACACGTTTGCTGTACTTTCCGTTACGCATTTTGTAAGTGTTTCATATCCGTTCCTATCTTTATTAGTCTTATTGCAATAGCAAATGCAACATTCTTCATCTGCAATAATTTTTCCTAAAACAAGGGAATTATTTTAACTTTGAAGTAGTACATAAAACAATAAAAAAAGTGAAAACTGAGGGTAATATTATTTGCTTTGCAATTCCCGCCCAAGGGTTTTTTAATTTACCTGATCTATCTCTTTTCCGAGCTGAGATTATGCGCTTAGATGAGGATGCATTATCCACGCCTACATTCTCGTTGACTTTTTCTGCTCTACTTTTTCGATGTTGTAGAATTTTTAATGTTTTTATATTTACATACTTATCGTAACATCTTTGATGGAACAAGAGAGTTGTTGGGCACGTATCAGGTAGAATGTTTATGATTTTAAAGTCATTTCGAATTTGACTATAGTAAGAAAAATATTATTATCATATCCATGCTATTTATTGTTTTTACCGTACCATTTTTTTTTAGGTATATATAAAGAAATAAATTGAGTTGGACATTTAGTTTGTGACTTACCAGGCATTCTTCACTTTCGCAAGCGCATTTTCAGTAAAACCCCGCAGTTTGTTATTATTATGAGCAACTTCTCCTTGATTAAGTATGCAAGCATTTTTAATTTCTTTGTTAGGAACTAAATTAAGATGCTGTGTTTTTTTGCTACTCGCCATTATTTACTTTAATATTAATAAATAAATAAAAATAAATAAAACACGTTTTTTTAGTAAACAGTTTTTAAAAAGTAAACATTTTTTAACGTAAACAAATAACGGGAACAAAAATATCTTTTTTAGATTTATTACATTACAACTATTTTATTATTTTAATACAATATTAAAAAAATTATAAAAAAATTTATTTTTAAATAGGTTTATGAAACTTTGATTAAATAGATTTGAATAATTATATTTAAAACATTTAATTTTACATATTGTTAACCCCCTGTCAATAATTTGTAAAAACTAAATCAATGCTTTTCGGTATTGGATTTATAAACAACATGGCGGTTAATTTATACTTGAAATTCTTTCAATAAGTTGCATTTATTTTTGTCTCTAACTAAAGTTATAAGCAATTTCCAAGTGGCACGTAAAAATTTTTAAACTTCTTAAGTTACAAGGAACAAGTCTATATAAAAATTATAATGTCCACTCAAAATGTTTAGTTTTCCTTTTTTTTTTACATGTAGCGACCAGACTAAAAGTAGAAGAATATTCAAATAAATTTTGAGAAATAAGTTTTTATTCCCAAGTTCTTCGCAGTAACGAAAATATCTTTTTTTTAAATGCTCAAGTATATTCAAATAAACATTTTTATAATAATTTCAATAGAATTACAAGTATCATTACAATTAGAATTTACATGTCATATATGTTTATGGATAACAAATGAAAAGTTACGCTACTAAAACTTTTATAAAAACTCCATTTTTTTAAGCTAAGTTTTGATTTTTTAAACATAATGATTTTTAAACATAGATCACGACATAAAAAATAAGCTGTAACATAAGAGTTTGTTTATATAAAAATGCTTTCAGTCTACAAGTAAATATTTTGAGTAAGATAAATAAATATTTCCAAACAATTACTAGATAACTGTTATACAAGGTAACTTTTATTATATTGTGTATACCAATATGACTAAACTAGCCATATTGGTACACTTAGCCACATATATGTACACATCACAAACTCAAAATTACAAAATAAAAATTTATTGGTATCCATTAAAATAAAAACATTTAAAAGTTTATCCACTTCTTAATTTTTCATTAACAAACAATGACAGATCACTGCCACCTCTTGACAACGGCACATCGTCATTAATACCCATAACTACACGTTGTAAAAAATGTAAAACATGTCTGCACTCTGGCGCATATTCAATATCGATAACGAATTATAGTTTCAGTAAACGGTCTACTGCACTCAACATGCCATTTCTAATAGGAATAACATTATCTTCTATAAAAATAAAGGACTAAATCAAGTTGCCTCGAGCCCCTAGTGAAATAACAAATGGATGCATGAAAGAGGTATGTCTGTTTGCATCAATTATAGTCTCCATAGCTGTAGTGTCCTTTGTAAAAACAAAAATAATTAAGATACAATATAGAAGCGAAATTATTATTGATCTAGTTTATAGCACATACCATTTAGCTAGAAATATTAAACTTAAAAACAAAAAACTTACAGGAAAGATTTGAATAAAGTGAGCTGCAACTTCAGCTGTAGACGGTCAATCCTTATTTCTAGGAGGCACGTGAAGAATGTACGGAAGCAAGTGAAATGCAAATTCCATATTTCGATCTTTGATTTTTAAAAACATTTAAAAATTCAAACAGTACATATTTCAGAATAAAGAAAATAGTTTTAAATAGTTAGTGAAAGTTATAAAATATAAAAACAGTAATTAAAGAAGACGATGTGACATACCACTTGAAGATATTAGTTGGTTGTCAAGCTCTAAAAGTAGTTGCTTAGCCATTGGATTCGCCTTTCTACGAGCCCAAATAATAACATGAGGAGCCATATTCTCCCATTGCATAGGCAAATCTTGAGCATTTTCAAATGTTCCTGTAAACTCTCTCTGAAACTAATATAATGATAATTAAGAGTCCTTAAATATTTCTCAAACAAAAAATCAATTTTACTCTAGTAATACTCCAATAGCAGTAATCCAAGACATTAGGATATACATTACAAATGTAAAAAACAAAACTACTTACATCAAATCCTAAATCTTTAAATGGGGGAAATTTCCGAATAAACTCATGAAAAGGCGGTTTTGATGACATAATCCAGTTTCTTCGTGATGTTCTAGTTTTTTCAAGAATAAATTGTTTTCGATCATACTGAATGTCATCAAATGACAACTCACTCATAATGTTTCGCTCTTCATTTGAAAAAAGAATTAAAAAAATAGTTAAGCATCATTTGTTGTATATATAAGCATGACTTACAGTTTTATTAGGCTTACCTGCAACATCAAAAGTTGTTGGGGAAATGGATTTTCATTTTCGAGTAGCTTGGGCATGGACACCATCAAACTTCCTAATTGTTTTCAGCCGCTCCTCGATATGTCCATGAGGTGTTGTTTTCTTTTTTTTGCCATTCACTTCAACTTCCTTATAAGCGCAATAGTAATTTTCCTATATATTTAAATAAGAATAATGCAGTTTAAACAGCAAAGAAACTAATTACATTTAGATAACAAAGTTAAATAACATACATATCCTAGAGGTCCACCAGAGTGCAGTTTAGGAAAAGCGTTAATGATTGACATAGCAAGATTTGTTTTTGTTGCTCTCGATGGATACCTAAAGTAAATACATAATAAAGTAATAATAAGAACCATAATATTTAAAAAATGTTATAGATTTAAGTTAAACAGATAGATTTCCTACCTGGTTACTTAGCATGATTCACCAACTTAACATTTATTTATTCTGTTCATTTTTTTATATAATCTTATTATAAAAAAATGTTTGAAAAAATTTACTATGCATAAAATATTCAGAAATAAAAGGATATTTAGAGCAAACTGTAAAATATCATGTAATGACTTACAAGTTTCCAACTTTATTGACCATAATGTTGACAAGAATATGAACCATTTTAAATCTGTACTTAAGTAACATTCCAGTTGTGTCATATTCAACAATGACAATTTTACCTGTCTGATGCTCATCAAGCAATTTACGAATATCCTAAAAAAGAAGAAATTTTTTGAAAATATTTTCAGAAACTAAAATTAGTCCTTATAGTTTTAAAAAACAGTTAAAAATTAAATTAAAAAATTGCAAATTTGATATTGTCTATTCGAAGTACTGGAGTATGAAGAACATCGCTATCACGTGAATATGTTGAATCTGAAAAGGAATTGGAATTTGATATATAACTAGTCTGATTAAGTGAAACATGGTTATTTGCAATAGTGAAATCAGTTTGTGAATAATCTGTCTGCACATAATCTGTGGATTGTTCCTAAAACATAACAAATAATTCAATTTACTTAAATTTACATATTGCTATACTTTCAAAATTACTAAAAATAGCTCTCTCTTTTTATATATATATATATATATATATATATATATATATATATATATATATATATATATATATATATATATATATATATATATATATATATATATATATATATATATATATATATATATATATACAGCCCTCAGAATTAAGGTTGGCATGCTGACCTAGACTAATAGCTTCCCAGGTCAGCCATTATTTATCGACCTTGTTTCTATCTTTTATGGTGAAACCTTTGTAAAAATATGTTTTCCCCTATTTAAAACAGTTAAAGGTCTGCATTTTATTTCCGACTAATTTTATTTTTCTAATTCTAAGGGTTTTATGTATTTTATGTTTTATGTATGTAACTATATCTATAATAAACGGATTGTTTTTGCCATAGAACTTTTCAGAAAATATTAAACTACGTATAATAAATATTTACAATATGGCCAGATATTTCATGGGGTAGGTATAGAAAGTTATCTTGACATAGTTGATGATTCAAAATAATATGCATGAACTGGCAATTTATTTTCAAACAACGCACTGCATTAAGAGGTTTGTAATCTATTATGTCACATGTTCTTATACATAGTTTTTGGTTATCTAGTAAACAACAATAAGATAAAGATAGATTGCAATATTTGTGGACAACCCACTTTGTTGTGAAAAAATACACAACTTCACTATGAACAAAAATCTGGTCAATGTGAGCAAAACTTGGTTCACCATCACTATTAAAATCATAAAGAATTGTTTCACATGATCTGTATTTCTGGCCCAATATGGTAACACAATCAACAGCTAAAACTTCACTTTCTTCACCAATAAAGGGAATAATAAGATTTTTGTTCTCTTATTCTGAAACTAAAAACACTTCACCATTTTTTACATCAGCAATGGTTTTTAGGGGACCATGAGTCATCCAAGCTAAGGCATGAGCAATTTGATGTCTCTTTGCAATTGAAAAAGAAATGTTCTGAAAATTGCAAACAATATGAGCTAATCTTTTTGAAAAATTATGTTTGGCTTTATATCTTATAACAATCATGTGAAGAAGAGGTCCACTTCGTTTTATAATAGTTCCATAATGAATCACTCTGTGATGCTTATAAAGAAGTTTTTTCTCAGGATAACATTCTTTCATCAATGAATGATGTTCCATTACTAGCTCCTCAATATATGTGATTTGTAAACAATTTAAATTTGGAGATAAAATTACATCACACAATTGTTTTAAGATTTGGTAAAGTTTCCACTTTTGTGTATCTACTTTATCAATAACATCAGACAAAATAAGTGGCAAATACATAAACAGTGTAAGCATCTGAGTAGAGCGTTGACCTAGTAAAGAGTCAGTACTTTTCATGCGTGACTCATTAATAGTACTAGGTTTTGAGCTGCAGACAATACCATAATCCATAAACTTAATGCGCCTATTCAGTTCTGTAATGGACATACATTTGACATCATATAACACATGATAAAGAAACAATTTAACTTCACACGGAATAACTCCTTCAAAAATATCATGCATTATGTCTGCAGAATCATTTGAAGCAGGATGATAATAAGGCAGTTCAGTTAAACAACTAAACCGTTTAATTCCACAATTCTTATTAGAAATTTCCCCACTTTGCATCTGGTGAACTTGAGAGTTGTATAAAATATCGGTTCTTAGAGCTTGTTTGTCTTCTTTAAAAACATGCTGGATGTCAACTTTTGATATCATACACATGTCACATGGAAATGAAACAGTGCTGAAATTTTCCATATATCCTAGTATAGAGTGCAGACCTAAATTGTCTCCAACAATTTGAGTTAGCAAACATCTAAAGTTAGTTTTTTTGCCATCCATAAAAATATCAAATCCTTTGTCATGAAGTTTTTGCAATTCATTTACGATCACTTTTATCACTGGCTCTGCTGAATATTTCTTTATGTCTATTGCATGAGTTAATGCTAACATATGAATATTGTTTAAGGATGAGTTTGCTGCGTGAGGAAAGTTCTTTATCATAAAATAAAAAGCACCAAGTTTATGAATGCCTGTTTTTGATCCAAGTGGATTTGTGGTCTCTACTTCATCAAAGTATATTTGAATAAACAAAGGGAAATTTTTAGGAAATTTAAATTTAGCATATGCCATTAACTTTTTACCATTTTCACCACAAAACCAATCTTCAACAAATTCAAAATTAGATACTTGCTCCACTTTTAACATACTCATAGTTTTTGGCTGTAGCAACACAAGCTTTATTGTGCTTTCAATAGGTATGTAATAAAACAAATCTTTTACTTTGACTTGTATTTGCTTTTTAGTCTTTCTGTCACGTTTTGTATCCCATCGTTCACCCATTGAATGTGGTACTGGTTCAACGTAAAGACCTTTATTTTTCAAGTATGATAATATTCGATGTTGCGAATCAATTCCACTAAAAGGTGTTTTCCATCTGTTAAACTCTTCTGTTAAGTTGTCTAGTTAAGTTTGTATGCTTCTGTTAAGTTGTCTGTTAAGTTTGTATGCTTCTCACACCTACATGTTTCCAGTACTGAAACTGTTTTACCTAGTAAATAACTAAGTATGTCTTCAATTAGGTTTTGCGAACAGTTCTTAACAAACTCTGAAGTACTTAAAGGAATAGAACTGGAAGACATTAAAGCCATAATAAATTTTAATGCTGCTTGTGATATGCCATTCTCATCAACAATAGGTGAGGCAACATCTTTAATATTTTTCTCGAATCCTTTGTCTATTTTAATTTTACTTTTACCTTCAGAATTAGGTGTTACTGGATTTTCACGTTTTATGTTAAATGTTCGATCAATATTAACTACAAAACCGGTATGATCTTTATTTATATGTTTTCTTAGCATATTATATGTAGTAAACAATCGTATACAACCACCGACATTACACCGTAGTTGACAAGGCTCAAATAAAAGATGAACATTTCTCAAGTGATTTATGTAACAAGCAACAGTTGAAAAATCTTTGGGGCAAAGGTAACAACACATTGACATCCTTAAAAAAAGTAAATAATAATATTAAGTTCACCTTTTGTGCTGCAATGAGAGACTGTAGCTTTATTGCTTGACCCATTTTTATTCCAATACAATGAAACAAAACAGAGTTCATTTGCAAAAATGCATCTCCGTCAGTATCTTCACCTTTAAATATTAAGTTTACGAAAGATAACATTTTCAAAGTTATTAGTTAACTAGTTAAATTTATGTAGTAAATACTTACTCGACAATTTCGCTGTCGTTTCCACAAAAATTCCTTTTGAAATCAAATGATTAATTAACTCTTGAGTGTTTAAATTTTTTAACATTACCGAGCACATTCTTTTAAAAAGCGAAAAATTAAGATTAAAAGTTCAGGTTTTTACAGGTTCGTGCGTTTTGTCTAAAGTTCAGGATTAATTTATATCAACAGTAACTGTTGATCTAAACTAATCCTGAACTGTTCAGGCAAAAGGTATCATGAGAAGGCAACGATCGAACTTTCAGTTGTTTCGCCTGAAGTTTCAGGCGTAAAAAATAATCTGAACAGTTCATGCAAATTTTACCGGAACTTTTTTAAGAGTGTAGTTGTTTTAATGACTTTTCCTGAAGTTGTAAAATATAGCTCCGTTTGAATTTAAAATAATATTTGATAAAATTTTTAAAAATCAAAGTTCTGAAATAGTCTTTTTTTGTTTTGTTTTAAAGTTTAAATAATTTTTCAAAACTTTTTTTGTATTGTTTGATTCATTTTATTATATTCTATTATGTATTTATTATATTATTATGTATTTTTATTATTATGTTATTTCATTATTCTCATTCTCATTTAATATTTTTTATCATTAAGAGAAAAACATGTCATCAACTACGAATAAGCGAAAAGGCCCGCAACTTCAGCAATAGAAATGGCTGTAAGGAAAGTGAATGCTGGCAACCAGTCCATCAATAAAACAGCGTTGTTGTTTGGAATATCAAGAGCCTATTTAGCAAAAGTGATTAAAAAGATTGGGAATACTGAGGATCAGTATGTGCATTGCCCAAATATAGGTAACAGGCGCATTTTTTCTAAACATCCAGAGGATTTATTAGTTTCGTAACTTAAAACTGCATCTAAAATGTGTCACGGTTTGACAAAAAAACAAACAAGGGAACTAGCTTTTCAGAATGCAGAGGCAAATAATATTTGTCCTGAAAAATGGAAGGGTGATAAAATAGCATCTGTTGAATGGCTTCGTGGCTTTATGATGAGGCACAAAAATTTGTCAGTCAGGAAACCTGAAAGCACATCTTTGTCCAGAGCAACAAGTTTCAACAAAACAAATGTTAACACATTCTTTGAAAAGCTAACCAGCATTTACAAAAAGTAAAGATTTCCATCACACATGATTTTTAATACGGATGAAACAGGATGCAGTACCGTTTCAGCTCCTCCAAAGATTATAGCTGCAAAGGGATCAAAACAAATAGGACAGGTTACATCAGCAGAATGAGGTACACTCGTGACTACTCTTTTTTTTTGTTAAGGCTGGAGGCGGTACTATACCTCCTGTGTTCATTTTTCCTCGAGTAAATTATAAGGATCACATGTTGAATAATGGGCTTTCTGGAGCATTGGGTTTATCACATGTTTCAGGATGGATGACTGAAAATAATTTTGTGAAAGCAATGGAACATTTTGTAAGCCATGTAAAACCAAGTGAAAAAAATCCTGCCTTATTAATATTGTTGGCTAGAGATGGCTAGAGATGCTTTTTTAGCCGCTTTCAGCATGATAAATATTACAAATAGATTTATCAAGACTGGCATTTACCCTTTAAATTCCAAAAACTTTTCTGACGATTTTCTTACATCTTACGTAACTGATAGACCTGAGCCAGTTTTTTTATGATGCTACTCCACAAAACTTGATATCCTCAACACAACTCAGCACTGTCCATATTGATACTCCAGATGCTTATTGATACTTCAGATGCTCCTGGAAACTCAAATGTTAAACCCACAAAAACAGATAGTTTGGCTAAAATAATAACATTGTCAGAATCTTTAATACAGCCATCAATATCACTGCAACAAGTTGTTATTCCTGAAATTGTAAGGCCTTATTTAAAATCAGGACCTAGAAAGAATTTAAAATCTAAGGATCGTAAAATGGCCTCTGCTATAATCACAGACACTCCTGAGAAAAATAAAATTGAAGAGAAAGAAACAAAAAAAAACCCTAAAAAAAGTGTTATTAAGAAGTTTAAAACAAAAAAATATACAAAAAAAAAAGTATGATTCCATTGATTCTAGTGGTACCATATCATTGCACAATGATGCAAGCTCCAAAGATAAAATAGATTTATCAGAAATAAAAAAACAGAATGTTTGTGAAGAGGATGATAAAAATCATTGTATTACATGTAATGGACAATATGGTAAGACCAACGATTTGACATCAGAACTATTTGCGCAAATGCTTGGAAATTGCCCTAAATTTTGTCAAAAATTATAAAAAGCGTAACTTCGAGCAATCGGCGCGAATACTTCTATCAAGAAAAAATATAAAATAAAAAATTTTTTTCATATAAATATGACCTCTACGCTACTCATAAGCCACTCAGCATAAAAAATGGTTGTCGAAAAAAAAGTTGTGGGATTGGCTGATAAACATGCCTGATTTATTCTTTATCTGAGACATGGTTTACTAAAATATCTGCTACTCAAATTGAATAACTACTCACTAGTAATGAAAAATCAACTGGTAACGGTGGAGGTGTTACTATCTACATCAAGCGTGATCTAGTTGCAAACAAGATATCTGAATGTCGTCTAAGAAAGAACTTAACCAACAGCAACTCCTAGCAAATATGGTGTGAAATTAAAATTGGCAACAAATTGTTATGAACTTTTCTGCAATAAATATGAAGAACTCAGCAAGCTCACTAATGTCTTAGACTACATCATAAATTAAAAGCGTACGGAGTCAATAGCAGTGTTCTTAAATGGATTGAGTAATTTTTAGCTAGTAGAAATCAGCGAATTATTTTAGGTGAACACTCAAGCGACTAGATCGATGCTTCAAGCAGAATTCCACAAGGTTCTGTACTTGGTCTAACATTATTCATCATCAATACAAACAATTTAATGAATAAGATGAAATCATTTCATAAAATTTATGCATATGACACTAAACTGTTACAAGAAATAAGACCTGAGTTTCACAGTGCTGATTGTCTGATTCTTCAAAATAATTTAAATATTGTCACAGAATGGTCAAAGAAATCGTTAATGAAAGTGAATGTTGCAAAATGTAAAACTATGCACCACTTTTATGGCAGTAGTAATCATTAATGAAGGATTGAAATCACTAACTGTTAAGACAACGGAAATTAAGAGAGATCTGTGTATCTTTATATCTAATGATTTAATATGGAATTAACACGTACAGGTTGCAACACGTAGAGCAAATAAGATACTTGGCCTATTGAAAAAATCATTTAGATCAAAAGATATAAAACTTTGGAGTAAACTATAGACTACGTATGTTAGATTTCACCTGGGATTTGCTATTCCGGTATAGTGTCCCTACGTAAAAGGTGACATCAAAGAAATTAAAAAAATTTAGCACAAAGGAACAAATGTACCCCATGATTTAATAGGGTTACCTCATAATGAGAGGCGTCGGAGTCTTAATTTTGCTACTTTAGAAACTCGCAGGCAACGTGGCAACTTGATCCAACAGTTCAAACTGGTTGGATCAAGAATTATGCTAATTGACGATCTCAAAACCGTTTTCACGGTTTTGAGATCGTCAATTGGCATAATTCACCAATTCGCAGATCACCATCTAACGTCCTATAGGACGCGCTATAATGCGTGAACTCACAAATAATAATGCCCGTCATAATTTCTACAGAAAATGTATTGGCAATGATTGAAATAACTTGCCGATAGCATGCAAGTTGGCTCCGTCAGTTAATGCGTTCAAAAATAGAATTAAAAAGTTTTTTTTTTTTTTCTACAGCTGCAAATAGTACATTTTTTACTAAAGATAAGCTGTTCGTTTATTAACTAATTCATGCTTTAGCACCTACAAATAATGCCGTTTAGATATTATAAATTAGAACTTATTTTATTATATAAAATAATATATATATTTTATATATAAAAATTAAAAACATAATTTATTTTCAATAGTTCTTTACGTTGAATGCAAATCGGAACAGTATTTTGGAACGGTACAGAACGGGAGTGATTAGAAATCGAAGCGAACAGACGTGTATTTTCCTACACCGTCTTTAAATTCTTATACAAATATGGAATACATTGTAAAAATAATTACTAACAAATTAGAAGAACACAAAAATCTATTCTCTAAGAAACATAGAAGTTGTTAAAAAAACAAGAAAAAAGTTTTGCATCGATAATGAGGGCAAACGTTAAAATATAATTAGACAGAATTGAAAAACTAGATGTTATTATAAATTATAAATCCACAAGTTTTAACTTTTCTGTAATAAATATTAATGAAAATATAAACCCCGATATTAATTTTTCCACGACACGCCAATGGATTGCTCAAATCACTATCAGGAGCGATTTATCTAATTTTTTTAGGTGCCCCAAGAAGTCTTTACGGTCTTATCACAGAGCATAGCGGAAGAGCATTTGAAAGAAAGTTTAGGCTTCCTTCCTTACCGATGGTTTAAAACTTGCCCAGAGAACGCGTTGATCTCTAGCTTTTAAGGCAACCAATGCTCTACGGCTGTTCTATATCTTTTATATGACTATATTACTTTACAAGAATCTACGTCTAGCTAACGTTATATCAGTTTAAATGAATTAGAAGGGTTTCTTTTTTAAAATGTTTATGACAAAAATTTATATAAAATTAGAATTCCCTACGTAAGCATTCGAAGCCCTTATAACAATTTTGAAAAACTTCTCAATTTGGTACAATTGGTTGACCCTAAAAACCACGTGAAAGTGGGAGAGCCTAGAACTTTTTTCTTGAGACAAATAATTTTTTTATTATTATTGTTATTGACAGATAAGCCTAAATGGGGTTCTTCCTGATAGGTATGGTTTTATAAGTCTCTCATGTGTTCTTTTTCTAGAATATTAAAGTTAACTACTTTTTGCGCCATGCACCCCAAAAACCGCAATAACTAAACTGGTTGTAATTTTGGAGCTGTTAAGAATTATAACCTGATTTTTTAAAGAAAGTTGTTATAATATATTGCACTTAGAGTGATTGCATCACTGCTAGCTTATATTTTGAGGAACACTTCAAATGTACCATAAAAACCACATCATACGTACCCCAAAAATCATGTTGGTAACTTAATAAATTTGGAAAAGATTTAAAGTTATTTAACAAAGTATTTGTATAGTTTTTTCTAAGTTTCTAATTGTCATTAATAAAAAAGTTTAATTTTTTTATGTTAATCTACTGCGTAGATACTACCATTGAAGCATATTATGTTTTTATGTTTGTACGTCATTTTAAAGTTTCGTTTATTATACTTATAGTGTTTATTAATAGTAAGTAAAATGAAACCTCTCCAATGAAAACATCTCCGCTACATTTGCGTATAAACAAAGTAAGAAATCTTGGTACAAAAGCTGATGCCATTGTTGCCGAAAACATATTAATGAGAGAAATAAGCAGCTAGAAGCTGCTATAAATTGGTGCAATGAATGAGAGTGAACAAGCAGTGTTAATGACTGGTATGTTTCCTTTTATTAAAGATAAAGACACAATCAACAGGCGATTAGATGGAAAAGTAACTTATGAACAAGGAAGAGGTTATTCTACTATACTTATAGAAGATGATAGGCATGTATTTTTCGTTTCATAAAAAAATAAGAAAAGCTCTTTACAAGCACTTAACAAACAGGAGTTAACCAAGTTAATTCTAAATGTGCTACCTATCATTTAATGCTTGAGCTGGACTGGAAAAAAGTTAAAGTAAAATTGTTTAATCTACAATTATCCTATGAAATTACCTAAATAGGACAATCAGAACTATTTTTATATATTTTTTTTTTAATTCTTTTCATATAACTTCTTATTAATTATATATATATATATAATTTTATATAATCTTTTTTATTAAATCAGACTATTCTTTTTATATATAACGGTCCTCATATATAACGGTCCCATATATAACGGTCTTTTTATATATAACGGTCCTCTTTTATAGAATAAGTCGACCATTTTGGCTACGTTTTAATGCTAAATATAGCAGTCTTACAATCATTTAGGTACCAGTATCAAATTTTTATAAATAAGTATCAATGTACTTTTTAAACTACACATATTTCCAAGCAATAATATATTTCAGATTTCCTTGCTAAAGAGCTAGTAGAAGTTGGTTTTATGGTAAGAGATAATTGAAGCAGAGGTTTGGAATAGCGCTGATCTAACCAAATATTTAATTGTGATGAAACACCCCAATTTATTAAATAGGGGGGGGGGGTGATGGTTTCAATTCTGGATTATTTTATGCTGGCAAAGGAATGCATGTCAAAGAATGTATAGAGAAAATAGAGAATGTGTCACAGTTCAATCATTTGTTTTCAGATATGCAATAATATATGTTAATTAAGTAAAATGTATATATAATAATAACGAGTGGGGAGTAAAGAATGAGACAAATTTCATATCAATTTTTAAGTAGATACTAAAAAAATTATATGTTTATTTTATATATTAATTCAATAAAGAAAGAAAACTCTTTAATATTAAAAATGTTTATTTAAAATTATTATTTCTTGATTTTGTTCAATAGCAAAAACTCGAGACCTGAATAAACCTTTCAATCGAATCTCAGATATTTTTCAAGGGTATTTATTTAAGAACTTCTTTTATTTTTTTAACAAGCTCAATCTTGTTACTAAAAGATTTCGATTTCAAACGATCCTCCACTTTATTCTAAAAAAAATAATCTAAGGGATTAAGGTCTGGCGAGTTCGGCGGCCAGATTTTAGGTGGAATGTTTTCAATGCCCATGAGCTCAAGGTTTTCGATAGTTTGTTTGCTTGTGTGTGACGTGGTGCCATCTCGTTGGTAGATAAAACTATCTCAAATTAGTCGAATTCCTTCTTGTTTAACGATTTGTAGGACATTTGTAATGTAAAAATCAGAATTAAAGCTCATATTGTCTGGCTTAACTACTAATTTGGTTGGTCCATTAAAAGTGAGTCCTTACTACACCATGACTTTAAAAGCAAATTTATGTAGTGGATGAAGGCCAATGCCTTCGTTAGCAGCTTGTCTTGATTCAACATAAATTCTGTCATTTTGACGATTGTATTGCCCATCTTGATTGAATATCTTCTCATCTGAAAATAGGATTTTTCGGCAAGTAGGTTTAGTGAACAGATTTCTTATCCAATGAGAAAACGACTTTCTTTTTTCGATGTGAGCTGCAGTTAATGCAGGAACACGAATTTTTTTGTACGCTTTCAATTTTAAGTCCTTGTTAACTATTCTACGAACAGTTCGAGATGAACAACTTGCTTCTCTGGCAATTTTTCTAACTGACTTTTTTTTCTTGTTAGATACAAGATTTCGCCCCACTTTTGCGATGAATTGTTTTGTTCGAATGCTCCTTGGCCTTCCAGGCGAGGTTTTGGCTGAGATTCCAGATTTAAGTATACGATTGATCCATCTGTACACTGTTGCCCTAGATGTTTCTGTTTGTAATAAACTGTAGGTTTTTTGAGCCTTGAAACCTTGCTCTAGCCAAGATTTAATCATATTTTGGAAGATTAGATTTAGCGTCATAATTTTAACAAATTCTAAAGGCGAAATTTCAAAAGCTATAAAATTTTAAACAGGGTTTCATGATGTATAATAATATATAAAAACTTGGAATAATTTATTTGCAACATTACAAAATTAATTGACAAAATTTGTCTCATTCTTTATGCCCCATCCGTTACTTGCTTAAAATGATTTTTTTTATTTTAAGACAATATATGTATGTGCAGCAAATAAAATACTACATTTCTTTGTTACGACTTTAGAAAATGGGGTATCAAACCATGAATCGTTCTTGGCAGCATTGAAAGAATTTGATGTCTACCAAAATAAAAAAAATGTTAAGCAACCAATCATCATATTGTCAGATGAACATTGAGCAAGACAAGACGTTGGTGTTTTATCTTATCTTGAGTTTAAAAAAAGACAAATTTGAAAGAGCAGAAATCTGTAATAAAGAAGAGAAACAATTAATTAATAAAAGTTTCTTAACGTTATCTCCTTTAGGTTCTAAGGGAACTTAAAATGTAAACTTCTACGAGCTTCTGGCTTGAAGCAGTGTCAGACCTGTCTTAACGTAAAGAAGTCTGTTTGCAGCAAAGTAAATTGCAAGTAAATGGACGAAATCCAGCAATAATCTTATTAGCAGGTGTTAGAAAGAAATGATTAGAATATTTTAATAAGAAGTTTGTATAAACTTTGTGCAAACTTAGTGAAAAAGTTTAATTCTGGATAAGTTTTTTTTAATGCACGCCAAAAACTACATGCTCAAATGTACATTTTAAAAGTTTTTTTTACACGTTTCCTATCTACTTAAAATGCAAATGGTTTGATTTGTGTGTAAGTATATAAAAGATAAGTATGCTAGATTGGATATGAAAACTTAGTCTAAAAGACCACTATTTTAGAGCAATTAATCTTAAAATTTCCAAAAATTTTATTCATTTTTTTGTAAACGCTTGTAAAAAATTTTCTTTAATTGTAATCTTTGTTTTCTTCTATTTTAATTGTTGCTAGAACATCAATGTATCAAGAAATATTTCATTAATGGTTTTAAAATACCAATTTATTTTTTTATAGCAATATAACTGACCACGGTGTTTTTTAAAATTTTTATATTCCTCATTTTGTATTAATTTTGCAAAGGAATGATTTAACAGGAATGATTTAACTTTACATTCACGTATATAACTCATTTGCCACTTTTACTTGCCTTTCGTGCCAAATTATGTTTTCGGAATGATTTAGTATTTTTGACGGCGATAAAGAGTTTACTATAATTGAAATTATACACAATATTACAATTGAATCATACACAATAAATCAAAAAATATAATATTGAGCTTTTACTATCGACCACCTGACAGCGAGAGCAAGAATTTGAGCATTTTTTTTTAACAAAGTATTTTTATAAAAGGGTAAAAATTTTTCAAAAAGCAAGGGGTTGCACCCTACATCACAGAATTCGCTGAAATTTGGCAAAAAGGTTTAAAAATATAAGTTAGGAAAGAATGTAAATTTTTTTCAAAAAATTCTCATCCCTTTAAGAGTTACAGCAACTTGAAGTTAGTTAGTTTTTAACTGAAAAATGAGGGGGGAAAAGTGTTGGAAATAGGTTAGTTTACTATTATCCTTTTAACAAGCTTATGGTAATGTTGCGAATCTAAAATTTGGTACCAAAGGAGTTTAAAATCAGCTGAATCTGAAAATCATAGTCTCATATCTGTCAAAACAATAGAATATAGTTTATTGTTAGATCCACAAAACGCACTTACTAACAACAATAAAAAAGGACATTTACAAGTATAGCTCTAGAAAAAATCTGACTGATGGAAAAAACTTTTGGTTTTGATTTTCTTAAATATTTGACATATATCTACTTTGCGAACCAAATTTTTATTGGCCTTATGTTTTGTCGAGAAGTTATTAATGTTTTGGTTTTTCAATTTTTCTAAAAAAATTTTGTAAAAAAAAAAAAGTTCGCAAATGTATTTTGATATTGAACTAAATACAATTATTTTTATTTTTAAATTAAATTGGTCTAATTAATTATAATCTATAAATTAATTATATAATTATGTTTTTTTAAATCAACTGACTATAATTATTAGAGTTAGTTGATTAAAAAAAACAGTATACATGATTAAATTATTTACAAAGTTATTACAAAACATAGTTCAACATTTTGTAAATTTATAAATTTGTTAGTTGTTATTTTCATTACATAATAGTTATTTCATTTTTGTTACATAATAGTTATGTCATTAAGTTAAACAATATTATATAACCTTTTATTCTTAATTGTTTTATTGTAATCAAATAGTAATTATCTCATCAATAAAAAAAAAGTAATAAAATGACATACAAATTTCTAATAAATATAACCATGTTAAGTTATATAGCTAAATAAAATTATATTTGGTTATATTTTAATTTCACACAAAATTTTTGTAAATAGTTGGTAGAGATTGGCAATAATTAGTAGGTACTTAGGCATTTAAAATATGTCTGTTAGAACAAATAGCTATTTCTTTAAGCAATATGTTCCTTATAAATACAACTTAAATTTTTATAGTGGACATATTGTTTGTGTTTAAGTGTGATTTACTTGGTAGGACATAGTATTTAAGATTTCTTGTTTTTAAGTGTTTAGACTGAGATTACTCATTATAGTTTTATATGGATAACAAAATAAATTGCTGCTTTGTAAATAATTATGGAGCTTGTTATAAACAGTCATATACCCAAGTAAGAAATCTGATTGAAGATATTGACAGCAATGTTAAAAAACTACTTGTAAAACGAACAAATATGAAAAAAGAACAAATCACTAGCATATGCACACATCATTATGATATGTTAGTTGTAAGATATCAGGGTAATCAGAAAAGTTGTTGTAATCCATTTCTGACTCACCAAAAGGTGTGTAGAGGTAAAAATTTATATATTTATGTTTCATTAATAATATCATTCTTAATAAATTGTTTATAAGTTTTTTTAATAATTATCATAATTAAAAATATAACTAATTTTATAGTAATATAATTACATAGTATAAATAACGTTATTTAAGTAATTAATTACTCTTTTTTTTTCAGCATCACTACGTGTGATTACAATGCATACTGTGTTAGAAGCAGAAACTATAGGTTTAAATCTTACACCTGGAAAGAAATTGTGTCCAACCTGTCGAAGTAAAGTTATGAAACGTTTATCAAAAAGTACGAGTGAAAATAAAAATGATGAAGATTTTGATATTGTTAGTGAAACGTCCATTCAAAATAAAAAAGAAGGTGTGGATACACACTTTACATTTGCTGGAGTATCTCCTATAAAGGTCAAAGGATTGCATAAGTCAGGTAAAATCAGAGAAGGTAAACGAAAATTGGCAGCATTAACAACCTCCATTAAAAAAAGGTAGCCACTTCCCTTAATATATCAGAAGAAAGTTTTGAAGAGCAGTCAAATTTTGTTAACGAGTATATTGAAAAAGCAAACTTGTTTGATAACATGATGGTATCACTAACTAACAAAATTGCAGAGTCTACAGCAATATCTAAAAAAATACAACTGACGACACTTGCTCCAACAGACTGGTCAATAAAAAAGGTTTCTGAAACATTACATGTAACAAACTATGTAGCTCGAACTGCACATAAGTTGGCATTAGAAAAAGGTATTTTAACTATGCCTAATCCAAAATTAGGAAAAGTTCTTCCTGATGTAACAGTTCAACTGGTCAAGACTTTTTATGAAGATGATGAACATAGCCGTATAATGCCTGGTAAGAAGGATTATGTAAGCATAAAGAAAAATGTTCACATGCAAAAACGTTTGCTATTATGCAATTTAAAGGAATTGTTTGTTGCCTTTAAAACCAAGAACCCAGAAATAAAAATAGGATTTTCAAGGTTTTGCACATTGCGACCTAAATGGTGTATTACTGTTGGTGCCTCAGGAATGCGTCTGTGCTATTCATCAGAATTTGAAACTGCTTTTACATCCTCTTGGTTTAACATACAAAGAATTATTACCTTATATTGTGTGTGATATAACTAATAAAGACTGTATGATGCGGAAATGTGAAAAATGCCCTGCAACTAAGAATGTATTGGTTGAAAAACTTTATGATTTACTTGGAGAATTTGAAGATGATGAGGAGGTAGAATTTGATCAGTGGACAACAACAGATAGGTCAAACTTGACACATAATAAAGAGCCAGTGTTTGAATACATCGAATTAGTATGTAGAAAAATGGAAAAACTCGCACCACATTCTTATTTAGCAAAAAGTCAAGCATCATACCTGAGATCAAGAAAAGAAAATATGAATGAGGTAACAGCATTATTTTTGGGTGATTTTTCGGAAAACTATAAATTTGTAGTTCAAGATGAAGTGCAAAGCTTTCATTGGACAAATTTACAATGTACACTTCATCCTGTGATTATTTATTTCAAAAAAGAAGGTATTCTCAAGCACAAATCTTATTGTATTATTTCGGATGATATGATCCATGATGTGAGCATGGTATATAAAATTATTGATGTTGTTAGCAATGATATAAAAACAAATCTGCCTCAAATAAAAAATATTGAATACTTTTCTGATGGGTGTGCAGGTCAATATAAGAATTGCAAAAATATTTTAAATCTTTGTTAAATCTTGAAGATTTTGGATTATCTGCTAAATGGAACTTTTTTGCAACTAGCCACGGTAAACAACCTTGTGATGGGATAGGTGGTACAGTCAAACGTTTAGCAACACTAGCAAGCTTGCAAAGAGATATGGGTAATTATATTCTATCTCCACAAGCAATGTATAAATATTGCCATGAAAACATTGAAGGTGTACATTTCATATATATCTCATCAGAAGATTTATTTTTGGTGAGAAACACTCTTAAAGAGCGATTGGATACTGCAACAACAATACCTGGAACACGTAGTTACCATCAATTTGGCCACTTGGCCATCAAAAGGTAAAAAATATATGTTTAATATACCTTTTACTATCTTTTAAAAAACATGCATAACTTTTGTTGATCAAATAGATTTTTGATTTGAGCAGATCATTGTCAAAAATATTTATATTTTAGTTTGAGCTCGCAATTTCCTTTCAATGCATTTAATTAAACATGTTTAACAAAAATGAATAAATGCATATGTTATTATTTTGCTAGGTAGGCACAAAGCTATGCAGTGTTGATGAAGAATTTGCTTTAATTCATGACTTTGGAAACGTCCAGATAACAACTGTAAACCTAGTACCAGGTGATTTTGCCTGTGTTTCCTATGAACAAAAGTGGTGGATAGGAGTCATTGAAGATATTAATCTGAAAGAAAAAGACGTGCTTGTAAAATTTATGTGTCCGAATGGTCCTGCACGGTTGTTTAAATGGCCACCAATAGATAGCCAATGCTGGATTCCAGATGTCCACATCATTTGCAAAGTTGAGGTACCAATAACAAAAACAGGGCTTTGCTACTATTTAGCCAAAGACGACTTTAAAAAAATTATTTTCCTAAGGAAATAGAGATTATTATGTCTTTTCCATACTTAGACCTTATGCTTATGTGTACAACTTGTAAATAATGTGAATGTAAAGCATGTATAAAATCACTAAAATTGAGTATTTCTTTTTTATATTTTTTTACAATTTTAAATAACATGAAAATAAATAAATAAAAAAAGTAACTAAACTGTTAATTTCTGATTTGATTGATTGGTAAAAGGTTGGGATTGAGTGTCTGGTTTAATAAATATCACAAAGTTTTGTGTCCACATCAATCATCAATAATTCCTTAAGTAAATGTAAGGCCAAAATAAAATTGGTTCGAAAAGTAGATGTTCATCTTATCTTTAAGAAAATCAAAATTAAATTTGTTTTCTATCAGTCAGACTTTTTTTATAGCTATAATTGTCAATGCCCTTTTGTATCGGCATTATTGAGTGTATTTTATGGATGGTAAAATAAAGTACATTGTTTTCTTTTGACAGATAAAAACCTATATTTTTTGGATTAAACAGGTTTTAAACTCTTTTGGTACAAAATTTCAGAACTGTAGCATTACTACAAGCACCTTATAAGGGTAAAAGTAAATGGAATAACTTTCGGCACTTTTCCCCCCTCATTTTACAGTCAAAATCAAGAAAACTTCAAGTTGCATTAAGTTATAAACGAATAGGAATTTTATGAAAAAATTTTACAGTCTTTGCTAATATATCTCTCTAAACATTTGTGCCAAGTTTCAAAAAATTTGGTGATGTAGGGTGCAGATTTGTGTTTTTTTGTGTTTTTTGAAAAATTTTTACTCAAAAGGTATTAAAGCAAAAAAAAAAAGAAAGTTCATTATTGGGGATCTAAACATGAATTTTTTTTGCACAATGAAGATATCAAAATTAAAAATTTTTACGATTTTATTGAGAAACTGGAGCAATTACCTTAATTAATCGTCCAACCAGAGTATCAAAAAACTCGGCTTCTTTGATTGATAATATCATTACAACAGATATATCCAACAATGATAACCAAACAAGTATCCTTAAAACAGATAAATCTGATCATTTTCCAATGAAAATAAGACTAAATCAAAGTTTTTTTAATTAAGTCTCATTTTATCTGAAATTAAGACTAAATCGAATTTAATTTTTTACTTGAATATTGAACTGAAGAAATTAAATGATTAATTTAGGTTCAACAAACATCCTGTGAACTTCAATAAAGCACAATATGCTTTTATCCAAAATATACAAAAAGTAAACATTGTATATAACTATATCTCTTTTCAGGAAAACAATTTACATACGGTATTAAATCTATTCCATTTTTTAATCAAAAAATTACTTTTAAATTTTGCGAACTCTTACCATATTTTTGGTTTTGGAATTATTCATTCCTTTTGTATGTCACTATTTATATAACAGCCGTCGTGAAGTGAATGGAGTTTTAGTTTTAGAACTAAAATTCCATCGTTCAAGACCAGCTCTGGCTATAAATGCATCATTGGTAAGGCAATTGGCGAAACTCTGTGATTTGATAAATGCATCATTGGTAAGGCAATTGGCAGAACTCTGTGATAAGACCGAAAGGACACCTTAAGCACCTAATCAACTAAAAAAAATAAACTTTCATTTTAAAACTTATAAGCTTAATATTTTAAAGGAATTATATGCTCAAGATACTATGTTTGAATTTTACAATGATCTGTAGGGATTGCGTGAAAAAACGCGTTTTTTTACGCAGGTACGATTTTTTTTTGCGTGGTATTTTGCCGTTTTTATTGTTATGCCTATATTATATTAAATTTGAGTTATATTTTTAATTTATTTTATATATAAACAACGAAATAAAGATTACACAAATCCTCTCACTTGGGAATATTATGCAATCAAAACTTTTTTTAAATCGATCAAAATAGCCCCATTGCACAGTGGGGTATTTTGATCGATTTAGGCGATCAAAAATATTATTTAACCTTTACTTAAAAAAATTTAATTTTTTCAAAAGAGGCGAATAGAAATTGAAATAAGAAAATTTAAAAAATAGATTTTCAAAAATATATGGATAATAGAATCCTCCTTTTTTTTAACATTTTGCTATAGCGTTATTGCATAAAATAAGAATAAATCTATTATACCTGGTGGAAATTATTATACCTGGTGGAAATTATTATACCTGGTGGAAAATTGAATTATTCTTATCCTAACTATTAATCTACATTGAAATGGAAATCTTGGTTTAGTGTTGTTTTAAAGAATCGTAATTACTATGTAACTCTTATTAAGCTATGGGAAATATTAAAAAGAAGAAAACAAAATGTTTATTTAGAGAAATTTATATTTGAACTCGAAATAACTACTATGAGAAAGGCACTATTTAAGTAGCCGGATGATGTCAAAAGCTAACATTCTTCATCAGAAGATAACTTTGTTTGCTCTGAAGATTTGTCATATGAGTCAGCAATATCAGGAAGGTTTAAAGGTTCAGCCGGAAGTAGCACCTCCAAGGTTTTTTTAAAAAATGGTTTAGTGTTTTTGGTAGTTTTCTTATGAAAGTTAAAACAGGATCTTAGCTAAGTAGTAATCTATTAAGCTTGTCAAGGTTGCAAGTTTCTATGGATAACTTTCTTCCACTGTTTTGGCGGTAAAGACGAAAATATTTATTTCGCGCTTCAGCTGCTTCTTTATATAGTTGTCCAATAGAAAGCAAAGCATGCGCTATTATTATAAAACAATGAATAAAGATTTTATGCATTGTAGGGGTCATCGGATACCATGGATATAACTCGATTTATAATTCCGCAGTTTATACAGTATATTCTAGAGTTGTTAACCGGAATGTTTCGTACAATTCCGGAAAAATAAAATTCTTTCGGAAGGATATTGAGAATAAGGAATTTTCTTTTTTCGTACCGAATTTTACGAAACAAAAAAAACCGCCGATGTTCATTTCGCAAATGCTTCTTACGAAATGTTGTCTTCCGCAAGTTGAATTACGAAACAAAACTATTTTGCAACATACGAAAATAGGGCTTACGGAAGTCGCACTTGCGAAATGAGCTATTTCGCTAAACGACGTTTCGGAGTCTATAACAAAATTTTGTTGGCCAAACTGATATAATTGTAAAAATTAAATTTTTTATATACCAAAATGTTTATAATAAAATTTTATTTTCAGTATTGCAACATATGAACATTTTAAGGTTTTATTTTTTGAAATAATGATAAAAAACCAAATTTCTTTCGAAACGAAACTCTTTCGCACTGAAACTTGCGAAACAACTTCATTACGGAAAAACACTTACGAAACGCGGCATATTAAAAATATTTAAATACGTTTTATGAATCAAATACGTATGATTAGCTAGGTAACTAAAATACTAATTATTATAATAATTATTGATATGTTTCAGTTAGTAAATTTTTATAAATAAACCTTGACTTTCATAAGATATACTAAAAATGTCTTTCAATGAACAAGAGTTAAATAGTGAACATAACTTGAACAACATAAACTTTCCCATTTTGAGGGAAAAAAGAAAATTTAGAGCATGTTAGTCATTTGTTTGGGATCATGTAGATTTGCCTCAAATAGTAAATCGGTTAAAAAAAAAGGGTCGTTATCGAACTAATTTTTAATGTAAACTTGTCGTTAGCTTAACTCAAAGGCAGTTTTTCTCCTGTTCCTTTCTTTTATTCATTACTTACCCGAAGTTATGAGAGAGCAGTTAATTAGCCCCTGAGTCAGTAAGTTAATGGAAAAAAAGAAACGGTTTTATACGAATAAAATTGCGTGATTGGGAAACTATGCTGTCGTTGAAATCAAAAAAAGATATAGGTCATGTAGTCAATCCGAAAAAATAACTACTCCATAAAGTACGTACGCTTTAAATTTGATCCTCCCCTCCCCCGCAATTTTCAACATCCCAACGTTATTGGAACTATACAACCGCTGAAAGTTATAAAGCTCTGGCTATTTTGGAGAGCAGAAAAAATTTAGTTGCAAGATTTTGCAGCAAAAAAGCGGGTACGTAAAATACAACCCTTTTCCGAGTCTTTGCCCCGGGAAAAAAATTTAAACATAGAAGCTCACCAGGATTATACAAGCGCTGAAAGTTTTAGAGCTGTAGATAGTCTAAAAATTAGTAATAAATTGACATAAAATGTAATGGAACCAAATATTTTACTAAGTTTTTATGTATAAGAATATAAATAGTAAACTTCCATTTCTGAAAAGCCAAAGGCAATAAACAACCGAATGTCGGAAGTGAACCAAAGTCGGTACTTGATAAATATTAATGTATGTAAACACTGGTATAGGGACATGTTGCGGAGGAAGCGTTGTCCTTTCCCTCAAAACTAACTTAAAGTTTCAGTTTTTTATAATTAAATTTTAGCTGCGTAACTTTCTAAAACTTTATATCTCTCTGTATATATATATATATATATATATATATATATATATATATATATATATATATATATATATATATATATATATACAAGTATATATATATATATATATATATATATATATATATATATATATATATATATATATATATATATATATATATATATATATATATATATATATATATTGTCCTTTCCGTCAAACTAACTCAAATTTCAGTTTTTTTTATTTAGATTGGAGTTGCGTTAGGCCCCCCTTATATTCTGTTTCAGCAACTCCTTCCCCCTCCCCCCCTCCCTCCCCCACCTTCGTCCTAACTTTCTTAATCTTTCAAGATCACTGTATATATATATATATATATATATATATATATATATATATATATATATATATATATATATATATATATATATATATATACACACTAAAAAATAAAGGTAGAAATTTTTAGTTAAGGTAGGATATGAGATATACCCTTAGTAAGGTATAATTTTTTACCTTATAAGGTAGAAACTTATACCTTTAAGTTAGAAAATTGTATGAAAAATAATTGTTTTTAACATAATTTTCTATCCTAAAAGGTAGAAAATTATACCTTACTAAAGGTATATCACATATCCTACCCTAAGGTAGAAATTTCTACTTTTTTTTTTAGTGTGTGTGTGTATATATATATATATATATATATATATATATATATATATATATATATATATATATATATATATATATAGATATATATATATATATAGATATATATATATAGATATATAGATATATATGTAAAAACTATTGAAGAATCGTTTAACAACATTATTTTATTTAAATAATAAATAATAATATTTTTTTGTATGACAGTTTAATGAATACTTTCGAGTTTATTCCGTAAGCGCACATTCCGAAACGCTCCTTCCGTAAGGAACTGTTTCGCAAATATTCTTTCGAAATGATTTGTTTCGCAAGTTTCTTTTCGTAAAGAGCTATTACGGAATAACTATTATTTATTTTTTTCGTATAACGCATTACGGAAGGTGAATTTGCGAAAGAACAACTTCCGCAATAACAACTTGAAATACGGAAGATAAAAATGCGAAATTTTCGTAAGTTTTTGTTTACGGCGAACAACCCTAGTATATTCCCTAAATTTTTTGACATCAATTTTATGTTCACTTGATGTTGTTTGCAATATCATTGTCTATTAAAAAATGTTTTCATTTACCATTTTCTAATAGACAATTTATAGGGTAGGTGCAATAAAATTTCAAGTATTCAGATCCTGGCATGCAAAATTGATAACCCAGACATTAGTGTATCTGGTTTGACATCTTTTTTTATTGTCAAATTATTAAAATCTTTTGATGCTGCACCACAAATGTAGCAGCTCATAGTTAAAGTTGTTTGAGTGGCTGCATTACACACCTTAGCATCAAACATAGTGAGCATCTTATTATATTTAATTGAAAAGAAATCCACCACCCAATGTCATTTTTGTAACATGCGATGAGATAATTGAATTTTCAATAAAGTTTATCTTTTATTTGTTATATCATTAGATTCTTTGACAAATCTAATTCTTTTTGGGCAACAATAACGTGGCAAAGAAGGAGTTGGATTTTGCCAGATTAATTTTTTGTCTTCCGTAAAATTAAATCGAAGCGGTACAAAAGAACTCTGAAATGTACTTGCATCAGAATCGACATCATTTAGAAATTTCTGTTTATATTGATTTTGCTGTGATCCGTCACAACCTCATTTACAACTTAATACTAATAAATTTTTTTCTTTTTTGTTTAATTTTTGTACCACTTCTAAATACATTAACAATCGTGTAACCGTATGGTCCAATAAATCTTGTAAATTGACTGCGATACAAGTTTTTAGTGATATTACAAGATTCTTTATTTGGATAACAATCCATTTTTGCTTTTTTCAGGCTACCGTAGCAAGGATATTGTACTTTACAATAATTTCTAACAGTTTTATAATGTTTTCTAAAAAAACAGCTTTGTTTTCCTGTAAAACGTTAGAATCTCATACATATTTGGTCGCTTTGGAGAGTCAATATTTTCCTTTAGAATATTTGAAATTTTTTCTTTAACTTGAGTAGCATAAACCAATGATTCTGAATCTGTGATGCTTCTCTCGCTTAATTCTTTAGCGCTCTTCGCTGGCCTACCTCCTCGATGCAGTACTGCAGGTATCACAATAATTCCTTCGAGCCAATTACTACTTTTTATTACAAACTTTTTTTCATCCCTGTTTGCTATTGCCCTCCGTTGTTTCAATTCGGAACAAAATTGCGATAAACTGTGCTTTACTTCTTTTATTTGTTCGTCTGAGTAATTATCTTTTGCTAATATATAATGTTCTAAAAATTTTAATTTTTCATTAATGATTGATGTTATTTGGTTCTGCAGTACATCAAAAAACATTCTTCGGGTCATTTTTCTGACATCTGACGAACCTAAGATAAAATTAAAAAATACCAGTTTAAAATTAAAAAACACCTGAATAAAAGTTTAGGTTTATTTTAATTGAATGACTAAAAAGATGTTTTATTGTTTATTCATAATGGTAAGTTTTCATCAAAACACAGAAAGAAGCAAAAAAAAAATAATAACGCAGAGACAACAACCCACGCTTAAAAATACGAAAAATAAATAAACAAATACCTAGCAAAAACGAGCAAAAAATGGCAAGTGATTTTTACGCGGTATTGAAGTCAAAACTTTAGCCTATCTGATACTTAAATAAAAAAATCTTGAAATGTTTGGAAGTATTACTAAAAACTTATAGCTTGCAGAGAAAATTGCAAAAAATAAGAGAAAAAAAAAGAGTTTTTATAAAACCCAGTCTTTTACATAATAACAAATGTATTAAGTAAAACTTTTCAAATTTATTTAGCTTTACCGACTTCATTAGAATTCATCACTAATAACTTTGAAGTATACTTCAATTAAACTATATTCGTTTCCGATTATTGCTTAAAAAAAAGAGCGACGAAATTAAACTCATAAACAATAATAATTTGATCGACTTTGTATATATCCTACGCCTTATTTTTAAAACTATTTGCGGTTACTTAACGATTTTAATATTCACTGACGATTCAGCATTGTTAAAATAACTTTTCTTTTTTTATTTGACAGTTTTTAAAAATTGAATTTTGGCCGCCTAAATTAATCAAACACTTCACTGTGCGTTGCTAACATGTTTACAGGGTCAGATGCAATGTATTTTGGTGTCTGAGATAGCTGACTTCGAGATGTGGAGCGAATTCCAAACTTATGTTTTTTAAAATAGTAAAAAATCTTAACAACTTGTTGCTCACACGTTAGGGACAGAGGGTGAAGGTTTTATAGCTTGTTCTCAGGCTCTAATTATTTTTCAAAGCATCCTTATTTATCCTAGGTTTATACATACACATTTAAAGGTTCATAAATAAGTATAAACATATAAATATTTAGAACAAATATTTAGAATTCCGTCCATACAAGTTTATTTTCTTTTTTAATTATTTAAAAATTATATTTATCAATATGAAAAGTATAATTTTAAAAAGATTTTTTAATTATAAATAAAAATGAAAATATATTCCATATTAATTAAAATAACTTGTTAAATATTATTATAATCGCAACTACTCGATGAAATTGCGTCGCACACAAACTTAAAACTAATACAACTAAATATAAGTAATATCGTAATATTAATATTTTTTTTATTTTTTTATTTTGTTTTATTTTTTTATTTCCCGCATAATATTATTAACACTTTTTAACAATTTTTATAATATTATACAGGCAAGACTTCAAGAAGATTTACAAAACTCTAATTTCTTCTACAATGAAAACATCTATATACTATATAAAATAAATATATAACGAGTATATATAATCACTAAATATATCATAAATTTAATACTTTACATATTTCAGAAGTGAAACTCAAAATAAAACATAACAAATCAATATGCAGTATAGCAACTGAAAATATTTTTTAAAAAATCAAAAAAAAATTTTGTTGAGAAAATGATTTTTTTAATAGATTGTTTGAAAAAGAAATAGTTCAATTTAGATGAAAAAACAAAATTAGGCCGTACTACTTCATTCCAGAGAAAAGGTCCACGATAAGATATACAAAATTGAGCTTGTTTATTATTGCAAAAAGGTTTTTCTAAAATGCTATTATTACGTAGGTTATATTTGTTTTGGGGTTTAATATTGTAAAGGTTTACAAAAAAAATTTGGGACATAAGTTCTTTACATTTGTACATAAAACATCTTTACAAATTTGTACATTAAATAAATTTAGTTGATAAGCATTTAAGGGGTCCATTTCTTTAAAAAGTGGTTCGGAGTTCGAAAAACGATTTTTTAAATTTATTAAGCGAGCTGCGTGTTTCTGATGCCGATAAAGAGATTTAAATTTAGTTTTATGTGTACTTCCCCATATTATATTTGCATAATTATGACAGTGAATAAAAGAGTAATATAAGTAATATAATTGTTTTAATTGCTTTTTGTTTAAAATACCTCTAGATGTGTTTAGAATTCCAATGTTTTTTGCAAATTTATTAGAAATATTATTGATGTGTGATTTCCAAGACAGATTTTCTTCAATAAAAACTCCTAAAATTTTTGTAACTTTTTCTCTTTTTAGGATGACATTGTTTATAAAAAGATCAGGCATATTTACAGGCAGTATCTATTTTTTATAGTTTGGATGGAAAAGTATCCTTTTTTTTTCAGTATTTAAAGCCTATTTTTTTTGAACCAAAATAAAAATTTTTAAGTTCTCTGTTAATATTATTAAAAAGTATGTTTTTCTTTTCATGTGACTGAAACAAGTTTGTGTCGTCTGCAAAAGTTATAGTCTTTAAATTGGATGCTTTGTTAAGATCATTTTTATATATAATAAAAAGAAGTGGTACAAGTATGGATCCTTGTGGGACACCATATGTTATGTTCATTAATGTTTGAGGTTGGGAATCTTTGTTAAAAACAAATTGTTTTTGGTTGGAGAGATAACTTTTGAACCAACTTAAAGTTTTTCCTGCTATGCCATAACATTCAAGTTTTTTAAGCAAAATATTATGTTCGACCGTGTCTTTTGACAGTCAATGAAAACACTAAGTGTAAATTTTTGATTTTTAAAAGATTCGTTAATACAACGTGTTAATTGAGGAATAGCATGTTCTGTTAAGTTGTTTTTTTTAAAACCGAACTGATTTTCATGACGGAGTTTATTGGTAATTAGGTATGTGTACACTCTGTTATACATTATTCTTTCTAATATTTTTGAAAAAACTGGAAGAACAGAAATAGGTCTGTAAATTGTTATATTGGTCGGGTCTCCTGTCTTAAAAATAGGAATTAATTTTGCTATTTTTATAGAGTCTGGGAAAGAACCTTGTTTAATGGATGATTTAAAGATTTTGTAAAGAATATCTTTCATGACGTCATAAGTGAAGAAATCTTTCATGACGTCATAATAAATATAATAGTATATATAATAACTACAGCTATTTATGCTTGTATTTTTAAAACTTTAGAAAGTACCTAGCTAATAACGCAACATCTTCTAATAGTTAACCAAGCAACATGTATAAAATTCTTATCGTATACTTTAACGTATGCACAGATACAACATTTTGAAGTTTAAGGGTGTCCAGAAAGGGTTCCCAAAATGTCATGTCTAGCGATGGATGACGTATTATCTATAACGTATACTCTATAAAAAGGTGGTAGAATGCCGTTTATCTATAATACTAAATTAAAAAAACATCACCACCACCTTACAGTTTCAATATCTTTTTTTCACAAATATTCGTGGTTTTTAAAGTAACTTTCGATCAGTAGAATCTTACATTTTGCAAAGTTCACCAGACTCTTTGTGAGACAAATTGAAATGAAAGCAACAATTTCATAAAATATTTATAAAATTGTTGCTCTCACTCCGATTAGTCTCACAAAGAGTCTGGTGATTTAAAATAATTCTCAACTAAATTAATATTTATCAATAAATTTTGAATCGTAACGCGCTCAAATTGAGGAGGGTTCAAACTTCATATGGTTATAATTATAAACGCTAAGAGATTATTGTATGAATTTTCGAATTTATTGATGAATACTTGGGAATAGTATAAAACTATTTTATTAACCTGTTGCTTTCATGTTTGGGGCAGGTCTCGCCTAAATTTTACGGCTTTTTTGATTCTAGGCCCTAAACGTCAAAATTTTTCGGAAAGTAATTTTATTTAAAATAAGTTGAAACATATAAATGTCTGGAATTCGCTCATTGTTTATAAGTTAGCTACAGGGTCGTGCACAGGATTTGGGGACCTCGAGCATCCTTCAATTTTTGGGCATACATCCTCCTTCAGTTTTTGATATTTCTACTAAAAAAGAATATAACAAAGATTTATGAATTGATGTAAACAAAGAGTGAGCTCAACAATCTCAATATCAAAAATGTGATAAAAAAATCATTTTCCAAAATGTTGCCTTCTCTCCTGATTTTGTTTCTGTTGATTCCGTAATATGTTTATTACCTTTAATTTGTTCCCCAACAAAATCTTTGTGCTTCACATTTATGTGGACTGGAAATTCAAAACTGATTTTTTTAGTATCTGCAGCTATTTTGGTCTCTTAGACCACTCTAACCGAACAGATTTGAGTAGATCAAGGCTTTAAAATTTTTCCCCTCAATATCAATAGTTGCTTAGCGATCAATGTAAGGTTTTTTATCTAAATTCCAATCATGAGAACATATTTGAAGAAGCTCGTATATTTTAGGGCACCTCTTATCTCAGTTTTTATTTTAGGCGTGAGGTTTAAGCTTTAAACTCTTCCAAAGATTCAATGATTTTGCTAATAAGAGAAAAAGTGAATGCCGTCAAGTCTCTCATTCCATCGAGTTCCACATTTCTCATGCAAAGACATACAATGGAGCCTTTTTTGCAATATTTCTCAGAGTTGTGAATTAGCAGATTGTAAAGAATATTGTATACACGGTTTAAACAATTCCAAAGAAAGTCTCAGCATCTGTACAGCTTGAGGCAGCATTTTTTCCACACAAATTTAATAAATAAAAACCATAGGATGAGAATATATACAATGGGTTTTTCTTTTGTAGGATTGCTTAAACACCCTTGTATTTTCTTGACACGTTGGCTTCAATGTCATAGCCTAGGCAAAGGCAGTCTAAAATAATTTTTAGACTTTTCAAAGTTTCTAGAATTAAAGTTTTAAAATCAGATCCAGTCTTCTTGGCACAATCTGCAAAATGAATAACCGTTTTTCAATTGAAAATACTCCAGATTTTTCTTCATGTATTGAATGACGTAGTTTGTTCAGTATAACTCACATCAGGAGTGCAATCATAATATTCATAACTAAAAATTATCATAATCCAATTATATTAAGAAATATCCATAAATAAAAAGTACTTCTCACACTTGCATTTTTTTATAATTCACCTGTGAAACTCAGCTGAACAAATACCAATAAACTCATTTTGTGAACGGTAATGCGCCTAAAACCATTGACCCTTGTCCTGTGATAAACTTTTATCACATGTTCTTTGAGAATTGGGTCATAATTGTTGAAATTAAATTTAACAATCCTAAGAAAATTCCATTATGAGAATCTCCAATTAGGTCAGATTTTCCACAAAAAACCAATTGACGTTCACTAAGACACAGAACCACATCCAAGATTCGTTTCAGGATTTTTCTTGAGGTGGCTGCTTCATTGAGAATTCGACAACTTACAAAACCTTAAATTGACTGATCAGTTTTTATTCGAAGTTCCAATTCACGCAATTAAATGAAATAATTAAGCATTGTTTATGAACTTTTGAGTGTTCATGCCCAGGAATTCGACTAATTAGATTCTTCCGATCATTGCTAGGGATAAAGTCGAGTCTAGAACTTGATTTTAGGCTGAAAATAATTTACATGGAAAACAAAATACTGCTGTCTTTGCTGAGCTAAATTTAAGTCAATCTTGTGAGAAGGATTCCCCATTTGGGATTCTGCTTTCCAAAACAGACATTGGAAACGTGTAGTTTCCATTAATTTTTGACATATCCAGTGGAAAGAGAATATGAACAAAGCTAGTCAAACAGTGCTAGTGGTCCTTGTAGAAGTATTATCCCTATTACCAACTCAACTGTCTTCAAGGTGTCTCTACTGCCACTGTCTGCACTACCAGTAGCCTGGGCCCCGAGCTTAGTTTGCAAGGCCATGGTTAGCTATCTTAAATATCAAAAAATGCTGTATCCGCCTCTGAAAAAATGAAAAACAATTTATAAAAAATGTAAAAAATGAAAAAATTTATAAACAATATATCTTATATATTATTTATAAATTCTTACTTATTTTTCACTGTGCGTGCCATAAACTTTAGCCATATTTATGACACTGTGCGTACCATGAACTTAGTTGTTGGTAATCATGCAATGTTAGAGTGTTAGAAATGTTCACTATCAAAATCAAAGATCTTATTTTAACTTATCTATTAAATTTCCTACCAATATATTCTTTTTTTCTGGTTATGAAAAACTAATTGATAGATGTACTACACCTTTTCGAGATGTAATTGAGAGCCTGAAAGTTGTAATTAAGAAAAGTAAGATGTAATTGAGAATAACAACATGTAATTTAGAAGTCGCAATATGTAATTAAGAAAACAACATGTAATTAGAAAATTTTAAAATGTAATTGGGAAACCCAACATGTAAATAAGAAATCGCAATATGTAATTAGAAAAAAAAAAGTTGTAACTAAGAAATTGTAATATGTAAATGAGAATACATTATTGGTAATTTTTTTTTTTCCATATATTTTGCTGTTTATACAATAATATAAAAAAATTATTCCATAAAAAAAAGAAAATCTATATATTTATATATTTATATAGACAGACAGGGGCTCAAAAAAGATATGGATGACCTGAGTCACCACAATCTTTTCATAGGACCCTTATGTGAGCTTTAACAAGTGTCAAGAAAATAAAGTTATTATAATAAAATAAAAATAAAGTTATTAAAATAAAAATAGAATTAAAGAAAAAAAACTCCGTTCAAATCTTTAAAAAAATAAATTTTTTTGAATATATCAAAAAATTAAGCTAAAAAACGATATTTTGCAAGCATGTTTTTGTACACTAAATAACCTTTTAAGTTTAGAGGGTTGTGTGCTTGCCCACGCAATGTTACCACAATTAATATAGCTATGAATTAGGCTGAAGTATATTAATTTAAGAGTTTGAGTATTAATTAAAGGACTAATTCTATACATAAAACCAATAGTTTCTTTAATTTTTGATTCAATGTATTTTATGTAGGAAAGCCAAGATAAGTTTTTATCTATGTAGACTCCTAGGTACTTTAAACATTCTTGATTTTTAATTTGTTTACTATGTATAAAAAGAAATGGTAATTTAAGTGGCAGTTTTTCTTCCAGCGTTTTTTTTATAAAATAATCTTTATTGAGTTTTGTCTACGTTTATAGAGAGTTTATTAGCTTTGAACCATTTATTTACTTTTAACAGCTCAATATTCATTTCACCATATAGCTGAATAATATCACTATTGGACATAAACAAATTAGTGTAATCAGCATACATAATTGACTTTAAATTTGCAGATACATTACAGAAGTCGTTTATATATATTAAAAAAAGGAGAGGGCCGAGAATTGAACCTTGTGATACTTTACACAGAATAATTAATCCACCAGAATCCGAATTTATCACATATTTTCTTCGGTCAGTAAGGTAGCTTTTTATCCAAGATAATGTTTTGTTTGTTACACCATAATAATTTATTTTTTCTAAGAGTAAAGAGTGGTCTATTGTGTCAAATGCTTTTGATAGATCTATAAAAATTTCTAGTGTAAACTTATTTTTTTCAAAACCGTTAGTTATTTGGTCAATTAATTCAATAATGGCATGCTCCGTTGAAATATTCTTTCGAAACCCAAACTGTTTAGAGTAAAAGAGATTGTTTTTTGCCAAATGGACATAAGTTCTGTTATACATAACGTGTTCGAATATTTTGGAAAAAACAGATAAAACGGATATAGGTCTATAATTAGAGATATCATAACTATCATTGCTTTATCATAATAAATTATTATTGGCAGAATTTAAATAGGTTTTGAATGAATCAATGGAAGGTACAATTTTGTTAGCTAAATTTAGACCAACTTTAGTAAAGTAATTGTTAAACTCTTTTGAGATTTGTGTTGGGCAGTGAATATTATTATCATTAATAGTAATATTGAGAGAAAGTCATGAACTACTTTTATTACTACCCATTAGGTTATTAATTGGACTCCATGTTTTTTTATATCAAATTTACATTCAGTAATTATTTTTACTGTTAAATTGTTTTTTTTCATTTTTAAGTAAGTTTTGATAAAAATATTTATAGTTTTTATATTTGTTTTTGTTTTCAATATTTCTATTTTTGAGAAATTTGTTATAGAGTTTTTGTTTTTTCTTGGACATTTTACTTCAGAGTTTTGTTCATCGGAGGGTTAGTTAGTGTTTTTATTTTTGTTTTTATTATTTCATAAAAAACGTTTCATTATACATATTTAAAAATTTATTGAAAAAGGCATTGTATGCTTCGTTAGTATTTTTACATAAATAGACTTCTTTCCATTTCTCTTCGTATAGTGTTTGCGAGAAGTTATTGTTATTTAACGTTGATAGATTGCATTTTTTTAAATTAATTGTTTTTGGGCAAGTAGTCAAATTTATATCAAGGTTATTAATTTCAATGTAGATAGGAAAGTGGTCACTTATGTCAGTTTTAAATATTCCTGTTTCTAACGACGTTTCTAAAAAGTAGTTTAAAAGGATGTTGTCAATCGCAGTTGCTGAACTTTTAGCTATCCTAGTTGGTTTATCATTAAGTGGGCATATATTATATTTAGAAAGCAAATCAAAAAACGATTGTGAATTTAGATTTTTTTCATAGGTTAGTGAATTTAAATTTATATCCCCGATAATGCATAGTTTTTTATTGTTATTATTATTAACTATTATATTTCTTATAAAATCTTCAAAAGATTTGACGGTACCACTCGGAGGAAGGTTTAGGCATACAATGACAATGTTTTTAGCTTTTTCACTAATGATTTCTATTGTTTAACACTCATAATTATTTTTTGAAAGAGCTTAATTGCTTTTTAATTTTATAGTTTTTCTGAAATGTAAAAACAACGACCTCCACCTTTTTTACTTCTTCTTCGTGTTTGACTAGTTACGCGGTAATTTTGTAAGATGAAATTTGAGTTAGATTCAATTAAAGTTTCTGAGTCATGCCAAATTTCTGAAATAGCTATGACATCAAATATGTATTTTAAGATATTTAAAAATTCCTTAAGCTTATCAAAATTATGCTGCATGCTTTGTTTATTGATAAGCAATATAGAAATTGAATTAAAACCATTTGGTATTTTGAAATCATAAGGATCAATATATGGTGAATGCAGTAAATTTATTTGAGTTTCAAGAAAAATATTTAGATTCTCATCAAAAAAACTATTTAAAAAGTTATTATGAAAGGGATCAAACATCCGTTTTTCAAAACCTTTGTCGTTTAAAGCATCCATAATAATTTAGATAATTATTACAAATAAAATAAAAAATTAAGAACAAAGAAATAAATAAAAAATTGTTTCAAACAGTGAAATATTCAAACATAAATGATATTAAAATTCTTACTTCTCTCCATGAATCGTTTTAACGTCTCCAGCATAATTGTTCTCTTTTGCTTTCCAATCTCAAATGACCAAATTTTTGTTAGTGATGAAAGCAAATTTACCAGATCGTCGGGCAACTTTCATTTCCAGTTTAGGATGTTGAATGCTGGATCTTCTTGACTCAATGCATGGGTTTTGCTTGTGTCTCTGTTTTTATGACTAGGCAACTCATTCTAATATCTCCTAATAAGGGTACTGCTCTAAAACTCAGTTTTATGGTTCTGAGGCCGGCTGGTAGTCAGGTTTTCCGAACTCTGTGGTAGCTCTCAGAGAGGTTGATTCCATCAACAGCTGAAAAATATCAAAGTATAAACAGTGCCATGTTGCGCATGGATGGTGTCTCTGTTTGTACTTTTGGTGTGCATTGCGGAGGCCACATTTGGAGCCCTTTGTTACGGCTTAGGGTTTATTATTTGTAATGAGGCAACTGCTCGGGCTATTAAACAGTGTTCTGAGTACTATCTATGCTTTGAGTCAAGTTCTTCAATCTAATTTTAAAATGAATATAGTACCAAAAACTATAAAACACAAAAAACCATCATCATCACCAAGTTCTCTAAACCTATCATTCACTAATATTCGTGGTCTTCGAAGTAACTTTTCTTCTGTTGAGTCTTATCTCTTGCAAAGTTCACCAGACCTACTTGCTCTTTGTGAGACTAATTTGAGTTCGGCTGTCTCATCTTGTGATCTTAGTGTTGATGGTTATCTTCCTCTGATTCGTAAAGACATCAATAGTCACATGGTTGGCCTGATCATTTACATTCGTAAGAATTCACCCATTTGTCGTGAAACTAGATTTGAATCCACAGACTATTCTTTCATGTGCTTTTGTTTAGCACCACTTCACTCTATTGCCTTTCTCTTTGTTCTATATCTCTCTCCTTCATCTCAAGACTGCACTCTTTTTGATGTTATTTCTGATCATATTGACCAAGCCCTCTCTCTTAATCCATCAGCTAATATAGTTGTTGTCGGTGACTTTAGTGCTCACCACTCTGAATGACTTGGCTCTAGTGTCAGTGACTCTGCAGGCTTTAAAGCCCACAACTTTTGCCTTTCACAATCCCTAACTCAAATAGTCAACTTTCCAACTCGCTTTCCTGACAACCCGAATCATTTACCTTCTCTACTCGACTTATGTCTTGTTTCTGATCTTAGTCAGTACTCAGTTTTTCCACATTCACCCTTAGGTGATCCTGATCACAGTTTGATCTCTCTAAAACAAATATCTCATTCTTTTTCATCGCCTGAATCCCCCTATTATCGTACCTCTTACAACTACAGTAAAGCTAACTGGGATTCTTTCCGTAATTTTCTTCGTGATGGCCCTTGGGTAGAAATCTTTTGTCTTCCTATCGACAAATGCGCATCTTACATAACTTCGTGGGTTCAGGCTGGCATGGAATCTTTTGTTCCCTCTCGACGATTCCAGGTCAAGCCGCACTCTCCTCCATGGTTTTTCTCACACTGTGCTGCTGCGATTGCCAATCGAAACCGTTACTTCCATATTTATCAGCAAAACAATTCTCCAGAAAACAAACGTCTGTTTATTACTGCTAGAAACCATTGTAAAAAGGTTTTGTCTAACGCCAAAGCCCGCTATTCTCAGGTCATGAAATCTCGCATCTCATCTCAAAAATTAGGCTCTCGTGACTTCTGGAGATTATTTAATCGTATCAATAATAAGGGCAAGTCTTTAATTCCACCTCTCTTGTATGGTTCAGACTTTGTCACCTCACCTAAAGACAAAGCTGAATTGTTTGCTAAAAACTTTTCATCAATATCATCTCTTGATTCCACTAATTGCGTTCTATCTGATTGCCAACAAACAGGTTGATCCATTGCTTGACATTCGTATCACTCAATCTTCTGTACCTAAAATGATTTCCTGCCTAGATTCTTCTACAACTTGTGGCCCAGACAACATACTTGCTATTGTCTTGCAGAAGTGTTCTCCGGAGTTGTCGTCTATACTCTCAAAACTATTTAACAAGTGCTTATCAGAGAATATTTTCTTTGTTTAAAAGTTGGTTATTTTAAACATATAAAAACCTTCCTACACCACTGCATACACATATTAATAGGTAATATCATTAATAAACTTTGTTATATGGATTTCGATGATTTATCTCAATTTTTATACTTGATTTTTACTTTATTTAAAAGAAACATTTAAAATCAAGCATAGTGTAATCCTAATAATAGTGGAATCTGTAAAAAATTAAAAAACTACGCAGTAAACATTGAACAGTTGGTTAGTTGTTGGCCCGATCCTAATAACCAACTATTAGCTACAGTTGGGCCAACAGTCGGCTAATTAATTGGTACCGTTAAAAAAACGTAACGCTTTTACAAACACTTAGCCAACTGTTTTATAAACTGTTGGCACCATTAACGGTCCAACAGTAATAAAATAGTTGGCTAACAGTTGGTACCATTACCGGCCCAACTATATAATTTTTTTCGCGATTTTTTAAATTCGCTTTTGCACTTTAATTGAAAGTGCAAATGTTATTAATGTTTACAACTATCTTTACAACTTGACGCGATGGTGAAAAATGAGTTGTATATTTGAAAGTATTATTTGCATTTTATTGTTAGGAGAATTAGGATAAAAGTATTACAGAAAAAATAAAGAATAAAAAAATAGCTATAACAGCCTAGGTCTATCAACACAAGTAACACTGGCATATAACACCACAACTTAATAAGATATTTTATCAAATAAAATACTTGTACTTATAAGATTTTATTTATTACATTATTTGAACAATCGAGGGACAGTTATAGTCAAACAGTTTGAACAATTATATTATAAAATACCAAGCAACTCGTAAAATATTTCTTATAAATGGTCATTATTAATTGTGGTATTAAGAAATACGTAAGAGCTCAGTAATTACATAAGTTTTATTAATTCTCCCAGTCATCTAAAAGAGAGAGAGGGAGAGAAAGAAAGTGTTTCTAAACAGTATGTTAAAAAAAGTAAAAAAACACGCAATAAATAGAAGTAACTGTCTTTATTATGTTACCAGTAAACAAAATTATTTTTAACTTGATTTAATTTCAAGCATTTCTTAATTAAGCTCCAGCTTCTCTCTAACTGTTGACTAATGATTAATAGAGTAAATTTCATATCATATTAAATTTATAAAATTAAAATCATGCTTCAACAGTAGCAAACTAATCAAGTGATGACAATGGCAGCTAAAAAAAAAAAAGAACATAATTATGTTTGAAATAATAAAAAAATTTAAAATCAATTAAATTTAAAACTGTTATTAATTGCTACTATAAATAGTAAATTTCATACTTTGCTTTGTTCTAAATTGTCTAAAGTAAAATCAAATTAACAGACATAAACACATCGCCTGACACTGAATTCTGGCAAGTTTTTTGCTCGCTGAGCAGCATTTCTTAGATTTCAACAACGATTCATTTCATCTTGCCTAGATCTATCTCTTTCATTTGACAACAACTATTTTCAAATTGCCTATTAGCATTTACATTAATAACTTCTTTGAGCCTAATATTATCCATTTCAATTTTACTATTATCATTAAACATATTACCAGTAATATTACTATTGTTACAACTGATTAATAAAAAAATGTAAAAGAATCCTACAAATTGTGATCTTTTCTAATCAAAGACCATATTTAAACTTAAGATTTATTAAAATCCATATCTTTTTATGTTTTTATACATAAGTCGTTTATCAAAAATATTTAATAATATTTATTTACATCAATTATTTTTGATTTAACAAAAAATCTAGACTGCAATGTACAAAATTATTTATGTAAGTAGTCAACAAATTACTGACTGTAATTTGTTGATCACTTTCGTGTCAACAAACTAAAGTCATTTTTCCGTGTTAAATACATAAAATATATATCTAATAAAAAATAAATTAAATATTAAATAAAAAGAAATTAGTAAATTAGTACCAGTTATACTGCGTGAAGTGACTAAAAAACACTTCTGTTCTTTCCAATTGTACTAAAAAATAGCTTTCAGCTATTTCCAATTGCACAAATAAAACAAAACTTGCTTAGCTTAGTTGCCAAGTTCTTAAGAATCTGAAAACAAATAAAAAACAAGAACAAACAAACATTTAGTTATTAAAACTACTATATTTAGACCAATTAAATTAAACAAACAACAACATCAATTCTCCTTAAAGACTAAGAAAAATATTACAGCTCAAATTTGCTTGCAGACCATGCTTGTAAAACCATGTGAATAAGAAACACATTTAGAAAAGCCTAGAAACTACTTAAAAATGACATATGCAACATTGAAGTTTAGACGTTGACTGGACTAATTATCAGTAGATGTTTTTAAAAAATGTATACAAATTTACAATACTTTGTTCATCTATATCGCATAAATCCACCATATGATAAATCTGAAATGAAAAAATGTAACGAATAAGTAAATACAAAGAAAAACATCATATATGAATCGAAAATCAGTGTATTGATAGATTATTGTCAATAACAATAAGGGCATAGAAATAGTCGCTTAGGAAAGTGCTAAAAATAATACCATATAAGCTATATCTACATCTATAGATTCAGTCACTCTCAAACACAAAATGAATACATATAAATTATTATATTACATATAAATATAGTGAAAGCGGAACAGTATCGAAAATTAACTGATTGAAAAAATGATTAATATCGAAAAATAACTGACCGAAACCCATTTTAACCATTAAGATCGAAAATGTGATTTTCAGATTAATATCGAAAAGTTTTTATATCGAAATTCACAAATGTGGAATAATATCGAAATCAATAAAAACGGAATAAGATCGAAAACTCATTTTAATGATTAAAATCGAAAATGTAATTTTCAGATTAATATCGAAAAGTTTTTATATCGAAATTCACAAATGTAGAACAATATCGATAAAAACGGAATAAGATCGAAAACACATTTTAATGATTAACATCGAAAATATGATTCTCTGATCACACTTTTTTTTTTAAATAAAAAACTAGTACAAGGAGATAATCTTAAAAAACTTTTAATACTAAGTCACTTTTCAATAAGAAACTTACTTAAGAGTTTAATGAATATTTCCTAACTTTTCACCTAAATATCGCATCAACTTCACAAGAAGTTAGCATTTTCTACAATGGAGAAAGCAGTTTAAATGAACAGTTTAATTTGCACGCGCAATCAAATTCAATTCGATTTAAAACTTGAAATTTAAGAAACTCAATATTTCCAAATGTCGTTAGGAAACTTATCAATATAATATATAAGTTTGCACACCAAAAGCACTGTTTAAAAAATACTCTATACATAGAGTATTTTTTAAACAGTGATCTTGATTTCAAATACTTTACAACTTCGCAAATATTTTATGATACTAGATTTAAGGGATTAAAAGAACTGATTAAAAAGAATGGTTTTTATATAATAGTAAACCAAATTTAAAAATGTAGGCCATCTACTGAGTTGAAACGTGGATATTCAATTGTATTTTATAATTTAAGGATTGCTTGTTGTAAAGGTGTTAAAATAACTCATAATTTAAAAAGCGTTAATTTCCAAAAAATCAAATTAAAAAAATAGCGCTCAGAGTACAGTAAAGGAAACTAGATCCTTAATTTTACCATTGTAATCCAATATTGTACCACTTTCTTGATTTCAATATTGTACCACTTTTGAATTGAATATTGTATTGTAACTATTGAATCCAATATTGTACCACTTTCTTGATTTTCTTGATACTTTACAACTTCGCAAATATTTTATGATATTAGATTTAAGGGATTAAAAGAGCTGATTAAAAAGAATGGTTTTTGTATAATCAGGAATAATATTCTGATATAACTAAACATAACACCTAACTGTCCATAATCTAATTAAATGAAGTTTTTTATTTAATAAACTCTATGCAACTTGAATTTATTTTTCTTCTGGAACATGCCAAACAATATCACATGATGTAAAACAATATAAAACAATATCTGCTTTAAAAACAATTGTTGTTGAGTTATTGGCATATACATTTTTATGTTCCACATGCCTTTTAAAGGTTAGTTTGGGAATTCCGTTTAACTTTACACGCGTTTTTCAGCGGTCAAAATGGTAGCGTCGGTACAATTTAGGATCTGCCTTGAGGTGCAATTTAGGCAACTAATCTGACATTCGATTGATTGAAAAATTTGACAACTAATAATGAGGTATTTTAAATTCTAGATAGTTATTTTGAATTTAGATAAATTATGCTCTAAATTAATCTTGAATCATAATTTTATGAAATAAATTAAACACAATTGTATTAACATAACACTGACACGTAGCAAAAATTAAAACACGAGTTCAGTGACGCTGAAATTTTAATTCTTGCTAGACTAATTAGATTTTTTTGTTGTAATTTTATCATTTGGTAATAAGGCAGTCATAAAAAAACCCACAAACAAAAAAGTTTTTATATCGCTTTATTTTACAGAAAAAAACTATTAGTTCAATGACGCAACGTTCAGTGACGAAACAGAAAGATGGAATTAAAATCATTTTAAAAAGTTTTGTTATTTCGTAATAAATTTTGATTATACTCAGGTGAAAATAGCATCGGAACAACGTTATAATTCTGAATATAATGTGATTTTGATATATCTTTGATTTTTCTTGAATAACTTAAAATTAAACTGAACCCAAGTTTATTTTTTTGTTGTCTTGTTTTACTTTCTGACATATTAATTACAGATATTTGAAAATTTTGAAATACTAACGCAAAACCTGCTGCTCACCTGGGTGCGGAATCACAACTTTTGCGTAACTCTTGCGTAGCTGAGCAAAAGTTACGAAAAACTTACGCAAAATATTTTTTGCGTAACTATTTCGTATTCACAACTTTTTCGCAGCATTTGCGTAAAGTTAAGGTTGCGCATGAGTTACGCAAAACTTAGGCAAAAACTTACGCAAAAACTTACCCAAAATTTAAGGCAAATATTTTATAACTATTTGTATAAAGGAAGTAGTTAGTATATCTAATTTTTTTTTTATTAAGACACACAGGGCAATGTGACCAAACAGTGAATGTTTCTTTTTTAATGACAGGGCTTAATTTTACATAAAAATTTTTTTTGTTTTTGTTGTTGCTAAATTTAAAAATGAAGCAAAACCATATAGAGGCTATTCAAATAATACGTGACATTCTTATATGGGGTGGAGGTGTTTGAAAGTGTCACCAAATATCACATGGGAGAGGGGATGGTTAGCCACAGTGTGACATGACAAAATACTTAAAATTTAAATTCTAATCACAGCGGAATAGTAAACCTTTAGCATAAAAGTACAAACTCAAAGATATATTTGTTGAAAAATAATGTCACGTTTCAAATAGGGCGGGGAGAGATTGTTTAAAATGTTACATATACAAAGAAGGGAGTCAAAAAACAGCAAAAAAGTGTTTCTTTGTATTTGAAGTGCCCCATATTGCATATACATGCAATTACTTTTAAAAGTAATAGCATATATAGCATAAACATTCTTTCAATCTATTTTGAGTATCTATTAGCAAAATAATCAAAATAATAATTAATTAGATTAAAAATAGAACAAATAGGAGTCGGTTGGTTTTTTAAATGAGATATCGATTATTAACAAAATGCTACACATCTATTATTTTAAATATAAATATTACAAGCACTCATTAGGAAATAATTCAGGCATATTGATTCAAATCCAAATGGGTAATATAAATTGTATTACCCTTGGCTTATATAAGATAATTGAACCTGTCATTTCGAAAAGGGCACAAGTCCATTTACTAGAACTTTTCAAAATCAACAAAAATATGATTTTTATTAAAATAATGTCTAGATTGCTAAAGAAATTAAACATAAAAGTAGATAAATAAAGAACGTATATAACTTATGTATTTTTTATTTTTTATAAAAAAAACATAAATCATACAGAAATTTTTAATTCAAACTTATAAACTAACTGCTAAAAGTTTTGGACTTATGTCCTTTTCGAAATGACAGGTTCAATTATTCGGCTTCCTGTATGATGCCATCAGTGAATGTCCATTAGTTTTATTCAACCCTAACCCTAAACTTGCAGCGAACCTTATTTGTAAACATTACTGGCTAAATAAACTAGCTAAAATATGCAGAAAACTAGCATTTGAAAGAACTTTTTTTTTTTTTTAATATAAAAAGAAAAAGAAAAACAACATGAAATTGACATTTTGAGTCATTTTTTTGGCGCCCATACCGGTCCTATAGTACCAAAAAAGGTCTGGGTTCACCCCTGATCAGATCATGCAACTTATCTTGCATTGCTTCAGGAAGTTAAAATAAAGTACTTTAGTTAAGCATAAAATTTCACGTTCATAAAATAATGGAAGTGCTAAACTAAAGTGTTTTTTTTTTAACTTCTTGTTTTCATTCTTACTTCTCATACTCAAGGGTATGAGAAAACATCATGATAATTGTTAAATTTTCTTTTCAGTGGTCTTGTTTTATCATATTATTGACTTGAATCAAAAACACTTTTATTTGCAATAGGGAATGACAGTTTCATCAAATAAAGAAATTGCTTCAATAAATTCAAGAAATACATTTGATTGCATTCTAGTATATTTGAAACAATTTATAAACAAAATTTCTATTGTCAGAAATACAAGGAACATTTTGAAAATATAAGCAAAAGTTCAACAACTTTTCCATAACATACTATGAAAAATACATTGTATTTTTCATAATATGTTATGGAAAATGTTTCAATTGTATTAATTAATAAAAGTTAAGTTTGAATTAAAACCCACTTGTTTTTTGTAATTTTTTTTTCAGTGATATTTCAGATTGAAAATTTATGGTACCATACTTGCACGTATAAAAACATGATTTTTATATTTGATGGATAGCATAAAGTTAATTCTGTGAATCAGGTACATGCAGTATAAAAAAGTTTGACTCTTTGACAGAGCAAGTAATAATTAAATCATAACAACAAGTCAGTGGCGGATTTACCATTATATTAGTTGAGTTTTTAATTCTTGTGTTCTATTGTGTTTTGGATATTTATTAGAACGTAACGAAGCAAAAAACGCACATAGATTTTAAATGTACAAGTATTTTTTTAAATGTACAAGTATTTTTTTTAAATGTACAAGTATTTATTTAAATGTACAAGTATTTTTTTTATGTTGGATGAAGATGCACTAATAAGACTACTCAAAATGCAATACCATTTATTTTTTTCGCAGATTTTAGGAGGATCGATTACATTGACTTAAAACTTAACCTTTCTGACTTTTAAAGACGCAAACTCATCAATTAAATCAGAACAGTCCAAGGACCGACTTATTTTATTTTCAATGGAAATTAAAGCTAATGCAGATAAGCGGTCTTGACCCATAGTGGAACGTAAATAGTTTTTTATGAGTTTTAATTTGAAAATTTTTATGAGTTTTTAATTTGGTTTTTTACATCATTCATTACTTACATTATACCAAAATATTGTAACTCGCACACAATCATAACACAACATTTTTTATACCAACAACAATCATAGTATAGCTATAGCAATATAACAAACTATAACAAACGAGAAACTAAAAACAAAATTGTTGTCAGGAAAAATAAAAAGATCGTTAATGAAGACATTAAAGTGCTCACAAAAACAAAAATGGCATAGCGACGTCAAACAAATATAATACTACAGAAACCACAAATCTTTTCAATATAAAACCAAAAACGTACCAGGATTTTGTATATTAAAATGTACATAAAGAACTCAACTCATAAAATGCATAAAGACTCAAAGTCAGAAGGAAGGAACAAGCGTCCTCATGAAAACATTAATGTAAAATAATAAAAATAGTATGTAAATGTGATAAATTAGTAAAAGAAAAATCAGTCTTTGTTGTAAGTTCTGTAACGTCGAGTCTAATCAAAAGCCAGCGTAAGGAGTGAATATAAATGCCACAAAAATAATAAGGGAAGTGCCAGTCGTAAATCAAAGAACCCAAGATGGCTTTAACAGCAATGCAAGGAGAGTCTCCAACTTTAGACTTCACCAACTCACCAAGGATATTCCCAGGGAGGGGGCAGCCCTGCTTATGGGACTATTGTCAATAACTGTTAGCAAATGTAGCCATACTTCATCGAATCCACAATGGATAAAACACCTATACATGGAATAAACACTGATCTATGGCTCAAAGAGAAACCGCTACAACAAATACCCGGAACCAGCATAACACCCCATCACTGCTCAGATTATGTCTTGTGCAACAGTAAAAATGTAAAGACAATATTATATAAAATAATTAAACAAACAAACAAAAAGTCATTCAGTTAGGCGGATGGATAAACAGAAAAAGCCTTTGAGACGTGTAGGTGTATATGGGCAAAGATATATTTGTCACAGTCATTGTCAATGTATATGAGACTAGAAACCGCATACTCTTTCATATGGTTGCCAGGCATTATGTATAACGCAAAAAAAAATTGCTACATACGCAATAATAGATGTATATGTAAAGTTGAATATTTTATAAAAATATTCAACTTTACATATACATCTTTATTCAACTTTAAAGCAACAGATAATAATTTTACTGAATTATGAAAAGCACTATCACTCCATTTGGACTAACTGGTGGATCAAGGAACTTTTTATGGAATTTCTGCTCTTTGCAATAACTACACCAATGAGATTTCATATAGATATACAAAAAAAAAAGATCTACCAAAACAATTTAAACTATAACAGAGTATGTTTATTATTTGCAAATAACAATATTATTTACCAAGAAATTAGGCTTTAAAAAACAATTTTAAAGCTTAATTTTTTTAATAATTTAATTACCCATAGATATTAATATCTCCTGATAATTGAAATAATTAAAAACAGAGCATTATTATTCAAAATAATCTTAATATTGTTATACCTTTAATACCTTTGAATAATTAAAATTAGCCAAAAACATAGCATCATTATTCAAAGTAAGTTTAATATTTAGTTTATAATACTTTTTTACTTTAATACCCTGATTACTCAGAGATAATTTTTGCATTACTGTATTTTGAAATAGTCTTGTTCTCATTTATAAATTAAAAAAAAAAATAAGATTTGAAAAACTAATAAATTGATTACATATTTTTGTGAATATTGTATCTATATTAGGACAAATATTTGTCTCTGAGTGAGTCTCTCTCTCTCTTTATGCTAGTTATGTAAGTTAAAGTATATACTTCAATAATATTATTGTATATATTTTTGTATAATATAGATTAGATAGTATAGTATAGATACAACCATAAGTTAATATAGTATGGATACATCATTATGATGTATCCTTTATCCTTATGATGCATCATTATGATGTATCGTTGTTATGATGTATCATTATTATATGATGATCATATAGAATTGATGTATGACAATAACTAGTTATTAAGTTAATTTATTTAATAAGTTATTGGCATACTGCAAAACTATATGATATATCTGTACTATGGTCGCTCTCCTTGTTTTAGCTAGGCTATGAGAGAGTGAACTATCCATTATATAGATTGAGTGTATATTTTTTTAACCTTAAATTTAAGGTGAAACAAGTTTTATAAAACAAGTTTATGTAGTACATCTAAATTTTTGGTAAATATACTGCTATTGTTGTTGTTGTTAAAAAAAAAAAAATATTGTTGTATTATTTAAATAAATAACTTAACGTATAGCAGAATAAAATTAAGATAAAATTATATTTTATTGGCAATTACAAACAAAATCTGAAATCTTTCATAATAATAAAAACGCCATTTTTAAATATTATTAGATTTAAAGTTACGCCAAACTTAAGTCAGAAAATAGCAGCACTTTTTAGGAAAATGTTGTGAATACCGTTTTTTAGACTTTTTGCGTAAAGCTTGCTTTCCAATAGTTGAAGAAATGTTGTATAACAGTTGTACAACAATAATGTTTTATAATGGAAACATTTTTTTGCGTAAGTTGCACAACTCAAGTCGGTTGTACAACAAAATTTATGTTGTAAAACAAAGGTTGCGGAAATAGAATCAAACCAATCTCGGCAACAATTGTTGTACAACATAAGCGCACAAGCTTAAGTAATAACTTACGTAAAAACTTAGGAATTTCGTAAGTTTTTGTTTACGCAAGGTTTGTGAATACCACTTAGCGTAACTTTGAACTTAAGCAAAACTTACGCAAACTTTACGCAAATTTTGGACTTACGAAAGTGTTGTGAATCCGCACCCAGGCTTTGTGTTAGTAAAACTACAGCGTACCGCGATGTACTTACCATGCTGCCATGCCATTTCAAAAACACCTCGACAACTAAGCGTTTTACCGCTCTTCAGCCGGCGGCGGCAAGCCAACAAAAAATAGCAAAGCGGACCTTCAGTGTTCTTGCAACGGCGGCAAGCCGCGTTAGGTTTTACAGTGGACCAGCATCGCCATGCCGGCGGCGGCTTACGCATTACGGTCCGATGAAAGCATGTTTGCTGGGTTGTTATATTTCTTCTACTTAAATAGAAATAGAAATAAAAACAGATATAGAGATAAAAACTAGTTTGAAAAATTGTTACGTTCATTTCAACAATTAAGGCAAATAGTTAGTTCTTTTGTTGAAAACATTATGCATGCCTCTAAAATATCATTTATTGTTAAGACAAATGTTAAAGAAAATTTTCAAATAACTTTTAAATAATTAGTTCTTTTTCGGAAGCTGTTCGCATGCATCAAAAACTTAATAATTAGTTCAAATGTACTGGAATTCTGGAAACAAAACCGGTATATTTACACAATAATGTCAAGGCTTGCCAGAAAAAACCTCTGTATACCAGCCGCATCATTAACATCTGAAAGAACTTTCTCAATAGCAGGAAATATATATAGTTCGAGAAGAACCAATCATTTAATCTCAAAGATTGAGATGTTGGTATATATGAAACAAAACACTAAGCAACTCAGCAAAAATCAAGACATTGAGTGGCCAGGAAATGAATTTGGAAAATGATGTATTTTTAGTGTGATTTTGACTTTTTTTTATTTCTTAACATGAAAATCATTTCGTTTCATTGTATATTTGAATATTGTAAATAAATAAAAATGAATCTTATTTCAAAAGCATTCTTTATTCTGAATCCATATAAATCCGTAAAAATCATATCGGTTCCAATTCGAAAAAAAATTTTCGAATTGCAATCCGATCCGAAAGCATCGAATCGGATTGCAGTCCGAAAAAATAATCCGAAAATATTTTAACGAAGTTTTTCCGATGCATTACTTACGGATCAAATCAATCCGTAAGTAATTTGAACCGTTCAGCATAGATAGTTCGGTGCACAATCCGACAATCCGATAAACAGTAACGGATCGGCGGTCTCTAATTATTTGTAATAAATTAAAAAAACGATAAAACACACAATGTAGAATTGTACAAAGGAAATAATTGCCCATACGAAAACTACAAAAATAATAAAATTTCAAAAAAAGTTTTGGCAAATAAAATGACATAGTATTTTGAAAAAAGGGGAAAATGCTGTTTTATGTGTCGGGTAAAACGCCCTGTAAATATTCAGTTTTAATATTCAAGTGTTGTTTTAAAAGAATTAAACTTACCAAAAAGTTTTTAAAATTAAATAATTACAGGATGTTTTGCCCCACACATAAAAGGGCATATTCCTTCATCCGCAATTAGCTAATTGCAAATAAACTAGTTTTATTGAGTTTTATAATTTTTATAATTTGACTATTGTGGAATAATTTACCTACAAAGCAAATATTTCTTTATCACATAAATAATAATAACACAAATGCTTTTTTTAACCTTTGGTGGAGCAAGGTGTTCCTAAAGTCAAGTCTTTAGTGCATTTGTGAGACCTAGGTAGAATAATACTGTTTAATTTCTTATATACTATTGTTTTAAATATTTATATATAAAGCTATAACTTTTCTAGTAATTGTTCTAGTAAATGTTTGTATATGTAAATATCTAAAACAATAGTATATTAAAAAAATTAAACAATACTAATCTACCTAGTTCTCACAAATGTACAGGGGACTTGGCCTTATGGACATCGTATATATATATATATATATATATATATATATATATATATATATATATATATATATATATATATATATATATATATATATATGTATATATATATATATACGTATATATATATATATATATATATATATATATATATATGTATATATATATATATATATATATATATGTATATATATATTTATATATATATTTATATATATTTATATATATATATATATACATATATATATACATATATATATGTAAATATATATATATATATATATATATATATATATATATATGCCAAACAACAACAACCAAAAAAAGGTCCTTCATATACAATAGAGGAAAATTTTATTAAATAAGGTCGCCTATGAGGGTCGTTGTCCCATGCGGCGTGACGGCTCTTAGCGCCCTTACATTTAGGTGTAAGTTGTGCTTGAGTTACGCTCGTAAACGCAATTTAGGGGAGAGTTGCCTTAATTTGAATAATTAAGGAATAAATATTTATTAACCACAGATGGCTTAACTATGAAAACATTTATGACTTGATTAACACAAGCAGACATTCCTACTATACTTTTAACCATAATTTGACTTAATTGATTGCACTGGTATTGAAAATAAACTTGTTTTTGCAAAGATACCAATATGCGTAAGATATATAAGATACCATTATGCGTATAGATACATATATGCGTATTAAACGCGCGCGTAAAAACAGTTATTTCTATTGTTATATAATTTATTATAGCAGTTATATAAATTGTATCAAATGCGTTTGAGTTTTTAGTTTAGAATACAAACGCAAAATGTAGCTTTTTTGCGTTCGAATGTATGGTGTGGAAGAACGTTTTAAACATTCACACGAGTAATGATTAAATCATTAACGAATGATGTAATTTTCATTAAAATGCTTTTAAATTAACAATACTTTGCAAGAATCTGGAGGAACGAACGCTGCTTAATCCCCCTCCCTCTTACCTTCATGTTACCGTGGCTCATACATATATCTAATATATAATTTATTTTCGTCTATAGATTTTCCTCTACAACGGAGGAAAACAGCATTATTGTAATTATCATCAAAAATATTGGTATAAATAATGAGATATTTGCAAATAAAAGTTGAATATTTTTTAAATATATACAAACTAGTTATTTTTAAATAAAGCTGATAGTGATTATTATATAACAACAAGTGTCCATCAAAACAAGCCACTGCAGTAATACAAGTTTTTACTGATTATGTAAAACAAGTTCTTACTCCTGTTTGTAGTTGAAGACTTGTGCAAACACTTGTTTTTATTTGATAAACACGACAGAACTTCATAAAAAAAGCTATATAAGGCAATACCCAGGAAATTTGGCCAGATATTTCATAATCCGGTTGGATACCGGAAACGAAAATATTTGATACACCTCTATATGAAGGTCAGTTACCATTTTTCCGTTTTTTAAAACAAAATCGTGCGAAAATTACTGGTTTAAAGTAGACAAAAGTAGGGCTTTTAAGGTCTGTTTCCACTTTATCGGAAAAAGAAGGAACAAGTAATCACGGGAGCATGCGTAATATAAGCTAAACTACGCATGCTCCCGTGATTACTTTTTCCTTTTTTTTCCGATAAGTGGAAACAGACCTTAAAAGCACTACTTTTGTCTACTTTAAACCAGTAATTTTATGAAAGTTTAAAATATAAGGTTTTCTCATATAGCACTGCCATTTTGTTCTTGCGTAAATAGACCTCATAGTCTAAATTTGCTTATAGAATGTAACATACATTTAATTAAATTAAGAACGTTAATAAATAATTAATAGATAATAATTATCCATGAAACATTAAGTTATATCGTATTACAAAATAATAATAATTTTTTTTATTTCATAATAACGCATAATAATATAATAACGATTTAACGCAACGAATTAAAAAACTTCTTTAAAAATGTGATTAAAAGACAACCTGATCTCAGAAAATTCAACGTTAAGAGATGATCATGATTTTAAAAAACTAAAAGTTAAAAGAAAAACTCGAACTTTTGACTTGAGAAGAAACTCCACCAAACTTAAAGTCAAATCTTTCTTTTGATGGTGCCTTCTCATCATTGGGAGCCACGCTGAAATTAAAAGGAGAATCAGATACACTTTCTGTTGACTCATTTCCAAAGTTAAAAACGTTACAACCTAACTCAGCAGAGGGGAAGCTGCCAAACTGAACCGGATTTTGATCATAAGATTGTTGATTTGCATCAAAACTAAATGCAGGCGATTTAGCATCTTTAGTATTTTCAAGTACACCGAAACTGAATGTAGGTTCTTGAAAAGCTTGATTATTCTGCGTAAAATTAGTTGCAGAGGAAAATGTAAACGCGCTATGATCGGAAGATGTATTGAAATGTATGCCTGGACTTGCAAGACTAAACCTATCCATGCTAAAATTTTCCGACTTACTAGTTGGGAAAGATTCATGAGAAACTACATTAACAACTGAACCTGATTCTGATAGCAGCTCACTGTAATTAAATGACGAAGCGGGATTTGATTTTTGGTCTAAAAGGTAATTGAAAAAACAAAAAAACAAAGCAATGGAAATAAATATTATGACAAAATAATAACTTAATAAAAGATTAAAAATGGTATATTAAAAATATTAATACAAATACAAAAACGCTCACTTTTTATAGATTCTTCATTTATATCTGTACACTTCTAAATAAAGTTATACTTGTAACTATATATCAGTAGATTTATACAAAAAACTTAAAAGCGGTGCCTAACTATCTTACTTGATTTAACTGATAGGGATTGTGATTAAACATAGGGCGTCCGGTTCGAAAAAAAGCATCTCCTGGCGACTGTTTTAGCTTCTTCAGATTCTCGGCATGTTGATTAGGGCTAAAGCTAAATTTTGACAAAGGTGAAGAAGATTGAGTAATTTCATCACCTAAATAAAAAATAATTTTTAAAAAAGCAATAGCTATATATACTACGCAGTAATTGTCTACATACATAAAAATTCGGATTATATATGTAGTAAAATAGCTTGACAAAGATTTCCAAAATTAGACACACACATTTTTCATACATACATATATATATACAGTATTGGACAAAACATTTGCAACCAACATCGAACAATGCTAAAAAGTGTTCCTAATTTTACATGTCTTAAAAACGAAACGAACTATACTACCACAGCAAACAGTTCAGGAGTCTGGAGTCATAGCATGCCATGACATGAGCAATCAGCTGACAGGTGACAGCACACAGGCAGAATTTCGTTGACAAGTGCCATTTTGCAGCGGACAAAACAAGTGCAACTTTTTTGGTTTGTTTCATTTTCTTAAGTCTGGTCCGTGTCAACGTCACGGAAGTTTTTTAATAATTAAAGGAAGTATCCAGAAGTTTCCAGAAGCATGCAGAAGCTTCCAGAAGTTTCCAGAAGAAGCATCTGGAAGCATCCAGTAGCATCCAGAAATATCCAAAAACATTCAAATATCCAAAAGCATCCAGACGTATCCAGAAGCTTCCAGAAGCATCGAAAAGAAGCATCTAGAATCTTCCAGAACAGGTTCACACAGGTTCATTTTACTATATAAGAGACACTTAAATCGACATGTAATTCAGTCAGTATATGGAAGTCAATCAGTCAGTATTATCAAGACAGTTTATCGAAGTGAGTTTTATCAAAGTGTTTTATCAAAGAACATCAATACAAGAAGTGAAATACAACAAGTGTTTCATTACATCAATACAGTCCACATCCAAACCAAGACGTTGTGTTTCACAGAGCATTATTGTATCATCACAAGGTATATGTAACACGGTAAGCCTTGAGAAGCGTGATTATTTATTTTTATTATTTTTATGACTTCAAGTGCAAAAATGGCTCCCGACAGTCTTGAAAAAATGGACCGTATGAAGACTATGTTCCAAATATCGTTCTACGGGGAAGTTGGCAGCAGATAACAAAGGTGGAAGACGGCGTTCCACCACTTCTAGAGAGGATTCTATGATTGTCAGATCCGTCAACAAGGATCCCTGGATATCATCAGTTGAGATACAAAAGCAATTAGAGCTGCCTGTATCGGACCGAACAATCAGACAATGTGCTGTTGAAGCCGGATTGTTTTCTCGACGCCCTGCAAAGAAACCACTGGAATGTGCAGAAATGGCAAACTGTCCTGTTCAGTGATGAATCGAAGTTCAACATCATTGGGAGCGATGGCATTTGCCGTGTACATCGACCGGCCGGAAAACGTCTCAATTTACGTTACTGCCATAAGACTGTGAAGCATGGTGAAGGCAATGTAATGGTCTGGGGGTGTTTTTCTGCTAACGGTCTAGGTCCAATACATCGAAACGATGGAATAATGGACCGTTTCATGTATAAAAATACCTTGAAAGATGTTATGTTACCTTATGCTGAATGGAATATGCCAATAAAATGGGTTTTTCAGCAAGACAACGATCCGAAACACACTGCAAAAGTAGTCAAGCAGTGGTTTCAAGACAACCACCTATCGGTGATGGATTGGCCGCCTCAATCTCCGAATCTCAACCCTATCGAGAACCTGTGGGAGATCGTCAACCGCAGAATTAATCGTGAAGGTGTTCGTAATAAGGATCAACAATTTGAACAAATCCAAAAGGCCTGGGCAGCGATTGCACAAAGTTTCATTGATCACCTGATCGAATCTATGTCTCGAAGATGCAAGGCTGTGATTGACAACAAAGGATTCGCCACGAAACATTGATAGCGAAATACAGCTTGGTCAACATTTTGTCGAGTTGCACTTGTTTTGTCCAGAAGGAAATCAACTTTTTTTAATACTTTTGATTAATTTATTAATTTTCGTGTACAAATAATGAACTTTGTGATGAATAAAACTTGAAGAACTTTGTCTCTAAACAGTTACATAGTTATTTCTCTAAATTGAAAAAATGCAGCACTTTTATATAAAGAAACTAAATTAGCATTATTTGGTTGCACTCGTTTTGTCCGATACTGTATATATATATAATATATATATATATATATATATATATATATATATATATATATATATATATATATATATATATATATATATATATATATATATAAACTACAGGTTATAACTAAAATATGAAAATGGTTTTAAAAAACAAATAACTTCTAAATACTTTCAACATTATTTCGGCGTTCTAGACCAAAAAACTCATCTGTAGTTTGATCAAGGGGTGCTATAAAGTTTCCAATTGGAAGACGAGTAATACTTTCTTTGACTACGGCTCGCTCTTTTTCCTGAATATAGCAATTTTGCAATTGCAAAGATTGGAGATATGAAGCCGCCTCCTTCTCTGGCTCTACCGGTGGGGGAATATCTTTTACTACTTGACTATAAGAAAAAGATACATTGAAAAGTTTTAAAAAACTATTTTAATGAATAACATAAATGTATAAATACCTTTTTTCAAGCTTATAGCTAGATAATTTATTCATAGAATACTTATGAAAACTTGGAAACTTGGGTAATTGAGGCATTTTTAAATAATTACTAGAAGTTTGATTTGAATCTCGGTTAGTCATTTGAGATTGTTGAGCGACTATAAAATTAGGAAGTCTTATTTTTGAGTTTCCTATTCTTGTTATATGCAAACTTGAAGATTGTAATATATCGGCTTTCACTACTTGTTGTGGCAGTTTTGGCACAAAAGTTGACTGATCATGTGGAAATTGACTATTTTTTATCCCATCGTTTACTACATTTAGTTGTTGTAAAATAGGTTCTATAAACAAACAAAAAAATCTTTAAAAACAGACTTATTTTTATAACGTAAAGTAATGAAAATCTTATACTTTCATCTGGTATTTTGTCTTTCAGAAAGGCTTTATTCTTAACATCTTCCGTGTTTTTTGCTTTGTAAACTTCTTTTTTATTCTCAAGGTCATTAATCTTTAAACTTAATGCAGTTTTTTCATCTATCATTGTAGGAATTTGAATATTCAAATTCATTATTATCCTATGAAGTTGAGCTCTAACTAAAGCTAAGGAAAATAAACTTATAAAAACAACATAATTAAAAAAAAAATTATCTTACAGCAATATTATACAATCTATACTAAATATTATTATATACCTATATAAAAATATGATGATATATTCAACTTCTTAAATCTACTCCAAAATAAAAGTTGTTACTATTTAAAAAACACAATTAAAGTAGCGCTTTTTTTTTTTCCATTTTATTATCTTATGCATGCACTTCAATATTTTTAGATTTAAAATCAAATTTATTTTATTAGACTCCTACATAAGTTTTTATCTAAGTATTTATTAGACCCATATAAAACTATTTATCTTTAGATTAAAAGTATTTATTAGGTATGATAAGTTATGAGCTTCAAACATTTACAAAGTATAATATCAATTTATTCAACTTTAGATATAAAAATTCTGCAAAAATTCCCAAAAAATATATTTACTAAGATTTTGGAGAGTATTACTATTTATAATATTATATTTAATATAACGTCTTAGTTTACATAGCAGTATGAAAAAAAAACTGCAAATAATATTAGAAAAAGAACCCTTGAAAAATTATTGGCTATTGAAAATCTATACCAATGGCACTAATTTTTTGAAAAATAAAAGCATTTGCGGTTGCAAGCAACTGATAATAAGCAAAAAAGCTTAGTGCAGACATACTGTAAGCCATTGTTGTATTTAAAAGCTTTAATTCTTTTTATTGTGCTGAAAATATTTTCTGCAGTTGCCACACTAATGCACAATGTCAAATATAGTGCCTAAAGTGCTTACTAAGTACTACCATTATTAAAAATATTGAAGACATAATAGAATTGTATTTTACTTTAATGTTTTATGAATTAAAATATTTAGATTTAAATAAATAAAGCAATTTAAATTTGATTGGTCAAGATTATTATCAAAGCCATTAATAACAAGTATTATTAACAAAATATAATCTGAAAAAGATTTTGCATTTTTTAGCTAAATAATAAAAGCACTAATTGTTAAATGTTGACCCCATGTCTTTTATGTGACACTATTTTTAAATTTTCCTTTGGCTTATAATAGCTTTGGGGTCTTTCAGAACCTGTCACTACACTACTGATTGTAAGAAAATTTTAAAACTTTATGTACAACTCTTTTAAATAACCATTAGAAAAACATAAAAAAGAACAACTTTTCAAACTCTTGAGTTTAAAAAGTAGTTTTTTAATTTAAATATTTCAAAGTCTCCCACAGCTAATTTACTGACTCATTTGAGTATGCATATAAAATATAAAGTAAGATTTTTTTGCATATTTTGTTTCAATAAGATCAGCAAAACACTTAAAGTCTACAGCTTATTCTCTTATAAGTGATTATGCAAAGGTATATGAACTACCACTGTTTTGAGACATAATGTTGGATTCAAAAGATAACCCACAGCTAACTGTTTTAGTGGTTACTGATAGAGGAACAGAAGAAAGGTATCAAAAGGGTATCAAAAGGTATCAATCAATCAAAGGTATCAAAAGGGTATCAAAAGGGTATCAAAAGGGTATCTAGGTATCAAAAAAAGAATAAAATAGCCATTCATAACTTCCTCAATTATATTTTTTGGTAATTGTCACAAATGCACCGGATTACCCACCACTTTCTTACTCTGGATTTTATTCTTTATCTCTACAAATCCCAAAATTGTCATTGTATGGAATACTGTTGCTATATCTGGAGCAAAAATGCAATGTAAACATAGTTGGTCCTGCTCTTGCAGCCAACCTTCAACCATTGTCACATTGTTGTAATGTTGTTTTTTTTTGTTTTTTCTATAAATACTATGATGGGCGCTGCTCTAAAGAGCTAGCATCTCTTGTGCCATCTACTAAAATACATTTCTGTGTTACTCGTCATTTAACTAAGTCTTATCTTTTTACTGCGACTATTTCTAAGTGCTTTAAACTAGTTTTTTAAACATCTTCATTTTCTTGTTGGAAATGAAGATGTTTAAAAAAAAATCACATAGAAATGCAATTAATCCAGTCGAACAAAGAATGGCTTTGGTTTTATGCCTGTATTGAAGACTAATTTTGCCTCACAACACTCTTGAATCATATTGGCACTTATCTGGAATGATAACGAATTTACGGTAAGAAAGAAAAAAATTTAAATACGCTGATGAAATATTAGCTGAAGTGTTTTCAAACACAGTGATTGATAACTATGAAACCTTTGAATTTATTGACACAGGAAATTCAAAAACCTATACCCAAGAGGTAACTAAATAAATTCAAGAATCAAGATCAAGTCATGTTGCATTTATATGGTGCAAAATTTCAAAATGTTTGAACATGCTGTACTCAGCTACGAGGAAAATATTTTCAAATTTTTGAAGAAATATCACTTCCATCTTGAATTTCTTTAAGTTATTGCCCTCTTTATGACTCTTTATGACATAACTTTTAATCAATAAGACTTTTTATAACATTAACTTTGCTTAACAATCACATAATAATTCATTCAAAAAGAGAAAAAAAAATTTCAAACTAAAAAGTTAAGGTAAATAAAATTACTTTTAGGAAGAAAATGAAGTATTTGATTGTAGAAAAGTACTAGATTTTTTGCAAAAATGATGGATTTAGAAACAATAGAATGGATAGACAGAAATATTTTAGGAAAAGAAGAGTGAAACATTATTGATTTTTTATTAGAATTGCTAGATGTAAACAAACAAACTTATTTTATTGCAGAAGATTTTGACTTTATTCAGGAAAATATTAGGTAGGTCATTTTTGTTTTGTGAAATATAATTTGAAAAATTATCACCTAAATTGCTAAGATAAAAAAATTATAAATAAAATAAGCTGCAAAATATTCTGTACAAATTACACAAAAAAGATACAAATGGATGATAGATGTTATAGCTTCTTCTTTTTGTCTTCTTGAGAATCCTAATAAAAGTTTTTTGTGTGGAAAAATAAATTTATTTACGTTTTATACTATTATTCTATACTATACAATCTATTAGATAACACACCTAAGTTTTTTAAGTTAAATTTTCAAATTTTAAGTTAAAATTTCAAATTTTAAAACTTTCTTGAAACATTTTCTTAAGTCATGAAAAACGAATTTAAAATAAACTGTAATTTTAGAAACTTATGAACAAATTACATCTTAAACATCTTTTCAATTCAAATATTGATACCTTTTTTGTTTTCATATTGTTGGATTTTGATTTCCATTTTTTGATGCATCTCGTTTAGCTCTGCTTCTAAAAATTATTAACTAAGTATGATAACATTCCATGATTTAAAACAAATTTATTTAATAAAATAATATCATAAAATAAAAATTTTCAAGTAAAGCCTCATTCTCCCCCTATGGTTTTCACTTTCTTGAGCAGCTTTCTACCACTACACCACTACTGCTTGTAGTCCAGACAACATTCCCCTTTTTACAAAAGTGTTCTTCAGAACTCTCTTCAATACTCACCAAACTAATTAATAACATTGTTTTTAAGCCTGCTGAAAAATTGTGTCTATGGTTCCGATCTTTAAAAACTCTGGAGAACACTTTGTTCTCTCTAACTATTGTCTAATCAGTCTTCTCTCTGTTATCAACAAAGTGTTTGAGTCTTTTAATGAACAAATTTCTAATATCTCATCTTGATTCTAATAAACTTACTTTCTGACATTTAAGACAGATTTTGATCCTCTTGTTCTACAGCTGATTTCAAATGATATAAAAGATTATCGGTTATATTATTATTTATATTTAATAAGGTCATATTATCATGCATCTATCTAATGCAGTAGTCGAGAATCTGCGGCTCCGAAGCCGCATGCAGCTCTTTTGTTGAAGAAATGTGACTCTTATATAGATTTACAATATTAAAAATTTTAACTTCTTTTTATTTTTACTTTTGTATTTTCTAGAGAAAATTTTTACAAAAATGAATAAGAAAATTACTTATTCCCCCCCCCCCCTCCATATATTTATGCACTATTTTTTGTCTCTATGTTTTCTAGTTTTTCATATATTTTTATGTACTATTCTTTTATGTGTCTATTTTTTCCAACTTTTCAAAAATGAAGGAGAAAACTAATCATTTTTGAAATTTTTTTGCACATATTTTTATGTACTATATGCCTATTTGCCAATTTTTTTAAAAATGAAAAAGAAACATATCATTGATGCGATGGTGCTTCGAATGCAAAGTACAAAAGCAAAAATATACTTGAACAATTATTCAAGTTTATATTATATATAACAAACCTATTTCAATTATTATTTATTTTGACTTTCAATTATTCAAATATATTTTGTAATTGTAATATAATTTTAGCTTTTTTGATATATTAAGACTGGTAAGTTAATTATTATTTATTTTAGCTTTAGTATTCAAATATTAAAAAAAAAATTTTTTTTAACGCATTAAAACTGGTAGATCATGAGCACCAAAAAAAGAAAAGCTGCAGATGAAAATAGAAGATTTAATAAACTATGGACTGAAAATATGCAGTTATAGAAAGTGATGGTAATCCTCTATGTTTAATATGTTCTGCGAAACTTCAGAATAATAAATCAAGCAATGTTGAATGACATTTTGAAAGAAAACATAAAGAATTTGCCCAAAAATATCCCGAAGGTGAATGCAGAAAAAAAGCTACTAATGAATTGCAAAGAAAACAATTAATTCAACAAAATTGCTTTTCAAATTATATTCATTCCAGATCGACCACAACTGAAGCAAGCATCGCATTATCATTGCAAATTGCAAAGCTGGTAAACCATTTACAGATGGTGAGTTTTTGAAGGATTGCATGTATACTGTTTATGGAATTCTATATAATGATTTTAAAAACAAAGATTTAATACTATCAAAGATTAAAGATATACCACTCTCGGCTAGAATCGTGAAGGAAAGAATTTTGAATATTGCAAAAGAGGTTTCAAACATGAAAATAGAAAATATTAAAATGACTGAATTTTTATCCCTGACTATTGATAAATCTGTAGATGTCACTGATATATCTCAATGTTGCGTAATGGTCAAATACTTAACAGCTTCCGGTGTACAAGAGAAACTTCTTGAATTGTTGCCTATGAAGGGACAAATGAGAGGGGAAGATATCGCAGAATCAGTTTTGAAATGTTTGGAAACCAAAAATATAAACATTGAGCATATAGTACCCGTTGCAACTGATGGAGCACCTGCTATGATTGCAAAAAACAAAGGCTTTTAAAAAATCAAACTATTTTCCAGTCCATATTTCTCATGAAATTATTTCATTTCATTGTATCTTACATCAGGAAGCTTTGGTTGCAAAATCTTTAGGAGCAATACCACTGCTGAAAAATTTAATGGAAGTCATTGTACCCATAGTAAATTTCATCTGAGCAAAATCATTAAATCACAGAATCTTTACAGCATAGTTAGAAGAAATGGATTTCATACATAAAGAACTAGTTACATTCACAGCTGTACGTTGGTTGTCAAGAGGAAAAACTTGAAAACGATTTTCTGAATGCTTAAGTGAAATAACTAAATTTTTAGCTGTTAAATATTATAATGAAGAACATTGCAAACTATTGAAGAATTCAGAATGGCTGCAGAATTTTTACTTTTTGCTTGATATAACAGAATATTTTAATAAACTTAATCTGAAGATACAAGGAAAAGGAAATATATCTACCCAGCTACTGGAAGAACTGATTACTTTTGAACAAAAATTACAGTTATTTTTAGATGATATTTCAGGAGACCAATTTATATATTTTAATAATTTACAAAACTTCAGGATGAAAATAATTTCAGAAGCAGAAAAGGTTGATCGTAAACAATTTTTTGAGATAACAACTACAATTGTTCACCAATTTGCAAGCAGATTTCATGATTTCAGGAAATATCAGGAAACATTAAAGTTTGTAATGCTGCCATTAAAATGCGATTTGACATTGATGGATTTAAATGCATTTCCTGAAATAAATATTGCAGACTTACATTTCGAGCTTGTCGAGATTTGGAATAAAAGTATCTGGGCTGATAAATTTGAAGCAATGCTTGCACATATCGCCATCTATTTAGAAAACATGAAAGATACACCGCAGGATATCATATTCCAATGCTGGACTTCACTGCCAAGTACTTATATAAATTCCAAAAAACTTGCTTTTGGTCTATTAATCATTTTTAGTTTAACGTATAATTGTGAACAATTTTTTTCATCGATGAATTTTATTAAAAATAAATACCGAAGTTGGTTAACAGATGAAAGTATGCAGGCTCTACTACAGTTGCATTCAACAAAATATCAGCCAAATTTAACTAAATTATCAAAAAAAAGTTCAAATCCAGAAATCACATTAAACTTCATTTCACCAATAATAATTGTTATTAACTATAGCTTTTTCTATCTTTTTAATATAATATGTGAATTTCATTTTGTGATTTCAAGTTAATAAAAAAAAAACTTAAAGTTTTTTATTTTTGTGGCTCTTCATTACTATTTTGAATTTTTTTTAGCTGTTATGGCTCTTAGGTTAAAAAAGGTTCCCGACCCTTGATCTAATGCATGATAGATACATTTGATGGTGGGAGCATAGCTAGTTGCTCTTAATATATCAAAGACTTTCAATAAAGTCTGGCATGCTTATCTTCACCATAAAGTCGCTTTATATGGTCTATCTTGGAAAGTTTTTGAGATTATCAAATCATTCCATTCTATGTGATATCAAAGTTGTCCTCGAAGACTAACTTTCTTCATTTCCAAATCTGGGGTACCGCAAGGTTCTATTCTTGGTTCTATTCTCAGCTTGGTGCTGTAGTGTTCCTTATCTACAATAGTGATCTACAATAGTGATCTTTAATAATAAAGTTAATCAAACTAATCTTTTAGTGAAAAAAAAGTTTTTTGTTCTTGATAAAAAAGTCATAGCGAAAAAAAGAGATCCTAAATTGCTGAGGCATATTGCATTTATATTAAAGAGAAGGATTAAAAATGTTTGGGCTTTTTTTTAAAATTAAAACAAAAGAATACCAACAAAAACTAACTTTTTTGTTTTAGTCTTCATAATATACGTCACAATCTACAGACTTGATAATTTATTCAAGCACCTTTTATTCCTAAGAGTTTTAGTACATGACGCCATTAATATTTTTACTTGTTTTAAAGATCGATAATGTACTAAAAGTTCGAATAATTAATTCGAAAAAACAATGACGTTATGTACTAAAACTCTAGGAATAAAACGAAAAAAACAAGCTTCGACTTTATGCATTTTTTCTTGTTTTAATCAAAAAAATTTAGCCGAAACGTTTTTGGGCAGTTTGGAGTCCATTTAACATGTTAGATCAGGTTCCTCTATCACCTAAATCAAGTTAAAATTTGGAAATCATTTAAAATTAAAGTAGCTGATCCAGTTTGTTTCAATTAAAAGCAATAACTATTCAGTTTGTCTAAATTAAAGGGAAATAATTTTTCCTCATTTTTCATTGAAGAGTCGGAAAATTTTTACTTGCAATGGTTAAAAAACTTAGTAGATTCAATACCTAAAAGATGTTATGCAATCATTAAGACAAAAGACAAACAAATTGACAATTAACTTTATATTAGCAAAATAATTATTTAACAGATGATTTTATTTTTCTAACTCAAACATCTCTCCTGTGAAACTTAAAATTTTATATTGCAGACATTATTATTAGCTCATAAATCATCAAAAACACAATGTTTTCAAAAATTATTGCTTATAAGTTGGAAGGCTAAAAAAGGAGGGAAAGAACATTCCGTAAGATTCTAAACAGGTTTCCAAAACACTCTGGAGTGTTCCATTACATTGTGTAAGATTCTAAAAGGTTCCATATTTTTTAAAGAAAGTCCAGAATATTTAGGTCAGTTCAAGAGCAACATGGAAGATTTCAAAACCTTCAAGAACATTTTTGCACACTAGAATATTCTAGAATGTTTTGGAAAATACTAGAATCAACTAGAAGATAATAAAAGTTTTGGAAAGTTCAAAAAATCTTGTTGGTTCTAAAAAAATTATGGTGCATATAATGGTGTATATAATGACATGTTATTTGAGGTTTACACATCTATCAGATCAAAATGGTTGACAAAGTAACTGCTCATCAACCTAGTAAAGCAATCACAAAAAACACAATTGCAACCTTATACATTAAGAAAATGCACAGAAAAATGGTTTCTTAGTCTTCCAAAAGAAATTTACCTCCCCAAGGCCAAGAAGAAGAAGCTGCATAATTGTGGTTATAACCCTCTCTCAACTCTATAACTCCGAAACACAAACTGGCTTTCCTGCACAAATGCTGCCAATGAACTAAATAATGACTTGAAACTGATTAAAGATATCACAATTTTCAAGTAAAAAATTGACAAGGAGTTAAGCAAAAGAGCTTTGAATGCCATTAGAAAGCATGCCTGGTAACTTACTGGAAAACTGATACCACTAGCACAATTTTCTTCTCAAACACTATTTAAGGCAAAATCTCTTATTGGTCAAGATTTAATAAAAACTAATCAATTTTTAAAAAGATTTACACATGATGACAATAAAGAACGAAAATAGATATTGCAGTTTGTAAAACAACAATATTTAAGCAATAAAATTTCTATTCCTCTAGAAAATAGTTGTCAGGAAAAAAAACATAAAAAGAACTTACTTCTATTGTATAAATATAACATTTTTGGATAGTATAGTACAGAAAATTTGGAAATTTTACTAAAAAAAAATGCTGATTTTTATTGCTTCTACATAATGATTTTTTTTTAATAAAAGTTTTTCATAATAGCATATTTGCATCAATATTTTTGTAAAATGAATTCTTTTTGGTGATGTAAAGCTACTAGATAATTGTATAACATAATAAAACTTTAGATGCCTTTAGCATTAGAAATGTAGTAAAAAAATTTTTTTATATATATATACAACCCTCAGAAATAGAAAAATGAGGTTGGCAATAATTTGCAGACCTCAATCTTTTAGAGGTAGGCTTCAGGTTGGCAAAAATTATTTGATACAAAGGTCTTACCATAAAACAAAAAAATGCGGTTGGCAATTTTTTGCCAACCTCAAACACTTTCAGGTTGGTCAGTTAGGTCAACATTGCCGAATGCCGACCCTAGTTCCGAGGGTTGATATATATATACACTACTGTCCATAATTATTTGAATGATCATACTTTTTGAAATAAGATATCATGGTTTTACTTACTATTGGGAGAGAAACTATAAGCAAAGTCTACCTGAATTATGTTATCTTCCTTTCTATTAGGTTTAAAAAAATTAATATAAGTCCGATTAGATTAATTTATAATTTACTTGCCTTTTATTCACCTTTAGCAACAATAACCGCCATACATTTATAACCGCCATACATTCATAACGCCATAACCCTAACCCTGACATTTTATTTAACGACTTATCCAATTTGTCAAATTTTATTCCACTAGTTTTATCGACGTCTTATGCATCATTTGGCATTAGTTTTTGACATTACTTTTAATTCCTCCCATAAAAATCCGATAAGAGAGATTGGGATTTAGCCTTGATTAGGGAGGCTAAATCACTTTATTTAATATATGTACATATATATTATATATACATATATATATATATACATATATATATATATATATATATATATATACATATACTTTATTATATATATACATATATATATATATTATATATACATATATATATATATATATATACATATACTTTATTATATATATACATATATATATATATATATATATATATATATATATATATATATATATATATATATATATATATATATATATATATATATATATATATATATATATATATATATATATATATATATATATATATATATATATATATATATATATATATATATATAGGGTAGATTAGGGTAATATGAGCACCTTGGTAATATGAGCATACTTAAAGATTTCTAAGATGCAAGCAGTAAAATTAAAAATGCTATAAATGTATTTTTTGAATCGACTTTATGTGGTGATAACATGAATCAGTATAATTAGCGTAAACTTATATGCAGTAATTAGCGACGATCATTTAAATAAAGTGCTATTAAATTTTTTGCGTTGTTAAAATAATATCATCACGCATGAATAAATCTGTGGCGCAAAATTTTGGTGCTAAAATAATGAAATTAATTTTTTTATAAAGAAAAATATGTTAGCTAGAAATCGATTCCATTTTTGTTTGAAAAACAATGCATAAAAACATTTAGTTTTGAATTTATTTAAAGTTGCCACTTTTTGTAAAATTACCATGTTTAAATTACCCAGCATTTTTCATTTAAATTACCTAGTTTAAATTCCTAAAATTGCAGGGTTTTAATTGATTTTGAATAAAAACAAAACATAGTAAAAGATTTTAATATTTTAACAATACTTGATTCTTTCTTTATTGTATAACTCAAAGGTTTGAGTTAATAAAATTAAAAAAATAATAAACTAACTTTTTTTTGTGTGCAGAAAACAAAGTTTCAATAAAAAAGTGGCTTAAAATTTGATCTTTTAATGATAAGTTTTGTTTATTACAAATCATTATACTCCAAAAATTAGTTCTAATCATCAGGTTAGTTTTTTTTTACTTAACTAGTCAGGTTAGTTTTTTTTTACTTTTTTGAGCTTTATTAAAGTGTGCATATTACCAAGTGGTCTGGGTAATATGAGCACTTTTGCTACTAATTTAAAACCTGTGTTTTTAAGAAAAATTTTGGAAAAATTTAAAAAATATATATATATATACATATATAAATATATATATATAGTAGATTAGGGTAATATAAGCACCTTAAGCAAAAATTGGAATATTTTATATAAATTTTTTTATGTAAATATATATATATATACAACCCTCGGAATTCAGGTCAGCAGTAGAGTTGGCATTCAGCAATGCCGACCTAACTGCTGACCTGAAAGTGTTTGAGGTTGGCAATTTTTTGCCAACCTCAAACACTTTCAGGTGGAAAATCTTTATATAATTTCTATGTGGAAAATCTTTTATTAGTTATATTAGTTTTAACTCAATGAACTTCAATAAAATTATAAAAACAAATGCCTAAAACTCCAATACTAAAACTCAATTGATGATGATTTAGTACAAAAGACACATTTAAAATTGTTACTTCTTGATACTTTGGCCATAAATATTATTAAAAATAAATAATTAATGAGATTAAAAATAAACAAAGATTACAATTTTACTGATCTTCTGAAATAATTTATAACTAGTTAATTAATTGAGGTTCTCAAACTTTGAAAACCTGTTTTCTTGAAAATATCAAATATGGACAAGTGTCTTTTGTACTTTAATCCATTAACGCAAAATAAAAACTCAAAACAAAAAAATATTATAGCAAAAAATATTTAAAACTTTCAAACTCTTTTCTAAACTAAACTTTAATAACCTTCTGCATCTAATTTGGCCACTTTTAATTTAAAGTCACGAATTTCTTTCGCTAATGCACACTTTTCATATTCTTCCTCATAATGCAACCATTTACTTCTATAATTTTCAGATATTTTTTCAAGTTTTTCTCTAAAAAAATGATTTTTTTAAAGAAAAATGAATATGCTAAACTATCTTTTAAATTAGTTTTAATCATATCATCATTTATAAACTGTTTATAAAATAAATAAGAGCTATAATTTATCAGATTGATTTTTTTTTATATATCAAAGAAACCAAATGAGTTAATTGGAAAGTTTTTTTTTAAAAACTTCCCAACTTTTTGCAGTACACAATTAAAAATTAATTGTGTAGTGCAGAAATTTTCTGCAGTACGCAATTTAAAAATTAATAATTTTTGTCATCACAATAATTATGAAGACGCAACATTTTGAAAATTGAAAATTTTTGCAATTAAATAAATTTATAATATGAAAATGAAACAATTTTGCAATGCAAGGTCCTCACAGGAGAAGCTGAATATTTTATTTTATTTTATTAAAGTAGATAATATTCAAGTTAAGATTATCTGAAAGTATCAGGAGCTTAGCTGACATGAAATATGAGAATTAGTAAACTGAGAATAATGAGTAAATTGTTTTATTACAATACTTTTTTATACAATTTCTTGAAATAATAAAAAGACCTTTGTTCTTACAATATTAATTCTAGAATGAATTTTGAATCTGTAAAATAGAATAAAAGCTTTCATTCCAGTTGGAAATCAAGTGATGACATAAAAAGCGCATCCCTCTCTTGTGTAAATTATCTAAAATATGTAAAAAGGACACAATTTCCTATTTTTAAAGATATTCTTGAAATCACCATTTTCACAATCTTAAAATTTGAAAAATCATTTTAATAATAAAATAATAATATAAATACAAATATTAAAATAAACCTCTAGACTCCATGTTTTTTTTAAAAATTAAAATTAAAAATGTCATTCAAAATTTTATTAGACAACAGAGTTTTGGTGCAAAAAGGAAAAAGTAATAGAGTTCACAACTTTTGCCTTTCTCAATCTCTAAACTAAATAGTCAGCTTTCCAAATCGCTTTCCAGACAATCTGAATCATTTACCTTCTCTACTCGACTTATGTCTTGTTTCTAATCATAGTCAGTGCTCAGATCCTCCACATTCACCTTTAAGTGCTTCTGATCAGGGTTTAATCTCTCTAAAACTATTAATTCATTCTTCTTCATCATCAGAATCCCCCTATTATCATAACTCTTACAACTACATTAAAGCTGACTAGGACACTTTCCGTGATTTTCTTCGTGATGGCACTTGGGTAGAAATCTTTCTTCCTCCTGCTGACAAATGTGCTTCTTACATAACTTCTTGGATTCAGGCCAGCATGGAATCTTTTATTACCTCTTGACAATTTCAAGTCAAGCCTCACTCTTCTCCAAGATTTTCCTCACATTGTGCTGCTGCAATTTCGAATTGAAACAATAACTTCCTTTTCTACCAGAAAACAATTCTCTAGAAAATAGATGTCTGTTTACTACTGCTAGAAATCTTTGTAAAAAGGTTTTGTTTAATTCCAAAGCCTGCTATTCTCAGGTCATGAAATCTCGTATTTCATCACACAAAAAATATCTCATGAATTCTGGAGAATCTTGAGAATCTGGAGAATTAACAGTATTAAAAATAAGGGTTATTCCACCTCTCTTGTATTGTTATTCCACCTATATGGTTCAGATTTTGTCACCTCACCTAAAGACAGCTAAATTGTTTGCTTAGAATTTTTCATCAATATCATCTCTTGATTTCACTAGTTGTGTTCCACCTGATAGAGCCGACAAACAGGTTGATCCATTGCTTAACATTCTTATCACTCCAGCTTCTGTGTCTAAAGTGATTTCCGCTGAGACTCTTCTACAGCTTGTGGTCTGGACAACATACCAATAAGTGTTTCAGAAGTGTTCTCAAGAGTTGTCGCCTATACTTTTAAAACTTTTTAACAAGTGCTTATCAGAGTCTTGTTTTCCAGCATCTATTATCTCTGTTTTCAAAAATTCTGGAGAGCCATCTGACTCGTCTAACTACCGTTTCATTAGTCTTCTTCTTATCATAAGCAAGGTTTTTGAGTCTATAATTAACAAACATTTAATCTATAATCTTGAATCTAATAGCTTACTTTCTAATCATCGATATGAATTTCGATCTTTGTGTTCTACAGCTGATTTGCAAGCAGCAATAACTGATAGGTTTTATCGTGCATTAGATATAGGTGGAGAGGTTATGGCTTTCGCTCTTGACATTTCTAAAACTTTTGATAAGTTTGGTATGCTGGTCTTCTTCATAAGCTTTCTTCTTACGGTGTATCAGGTAACATCTTTAAGATTATTGAATCCTATCTTCCCATTCGTAGTATAAAAGTTATTCTTGATCGACAGCACTCTTCTTCATATCCTGTAACTTCAGGGGTCCTTCAAGGTTCTATCCTTGGCCCTATACTCTTTTTAATTTACATTATTGATTTTCCAAAAATCTTCACATCTAAGATGGCATTGTTCGCTGATGATCCTACCATTTATTCTTGTCTTGATAAGTAGCCAACACTCTCTGATTGTTGGAGGGGCCATTTGAGCTTGAAAAGGATCTCACTTCTGCTACAGCATGGAGCTCACAGTGGCTGGTGAACTTTAATTTGGATAAAACCCAATTTTTTCAGCTGATTGTTATCGCAATCATCTAGATCTTTCTATATTTATGAACGGTAATGTACTTGATGAGTCATCTCCCCTTCATCTTCAAGGATTAACTCTTCCTTCGTGACATTTTCTTACTTTGATTCTATTCTTTATCTCTATAAATCTAAAACCTGTCCTTGTATAGAATACTGTTGCCCTTATCTGGGGCGGATCTTCCAATGATGCCATTTCTCTTTTAGACAAGATAAAAGAGTGTAGGGATGCAGGCGAAACCAATGTTATTAATTAATTTTGTAGATGCAGGGAGACCAATGTTGATAACTAATTTTTTGTTTTACATGGTGTTTATTCAATAAAAACTCATCAGAAATCTGATAATTTTCTTTAAAAAAAAAAGATTTTTTTGAATCGTCTTTTAGAAGACAATAAGAGGTTACAATTTACATCATATTCAAGAGTATTTTTGTTAAGTAACTACCTATAGGCTTTTTTTAATTTATAAATTTGTTACATTAGTTCTGATTGAAATAAAGATCATTAAATAAAAAATAAAAATTGAATTATTACTTTTTGCAATTTAATTTTATAACTTAAAATTGTTTCCTTTTGTGGCAACTATTACAGAAAAAAAAAATTGTGATATGCTAAATTAAAAAAAAAATCTTGTTTTAACTGCAAATAAAAAACAAAACAACAACAATAAAAAACAATAAAATTTACACACACACAGACAAATATCTTATAACCTTTCATTATCTGTTTCTTGACACTTTAATTTCAAATTATTCCTCAGGTCTCCAAGATATCTGTTTAATAGCGTAGAAGCAGTTTTAAGACTAAATATTATTAGTATATTTAAATATTAAACTTTTTATGTGTAATGTTTAATTTTAAAGTTTCAATAACATTTCAAAACAAAACAAACAAAAGGTGAAAAAAAAAAAAGTGTTAAGTTACTTAATCAATTAAATGATTACCATATATATATATATATATATATATATATATATATATATATATATATATATATATATATATATATATATATATATATATATATATATATATATATATATATACAGCCCTCAGAATTAGTGTTGAAATGCCGAGCTAACTGACAACTTAGAAGCGTTTGAGATCAGCAAAAAATCACTATGCTCCTTTCTTTGGTTTATGGTAAAACCTTTCAGTCAAATTCTTTTTAATGACCTCTAAAAAAATAAGATTGGCAAATTATTGCAGACCTCATTCTTTCTAATATTGAAGGCTGTGTGTGTGTATATATATATATATATATATATATATACATATATATATATATATATATATATATATATATATATATATATATATATATATATATATATATATATATATATATATATACATATATATATATATATATATATATATATATATATATATATATATATATATATATTTATATATATATATATATATCACAAACAATTCATACCAAAGGATATAATTTCCAAATATCATTTTTGCGCTCTTATTCTAAAAACATGCACTTTAATTTTTCAGAAAAAAAACAATAAATAATGAATGAAAAGATTGCTGCCTCATGCCAAACTTTCAGTTGTAGCAGCACTCCTACCTGCAGCAGGAGTTATAATTTTAGCACATGGCTTTTTCAGAAAAAGTAACAAACACACATTTATAGTTTTTTTTAACGCATTTTTATCATCATTTAAAATATCAATAATGACTAAATAACTTTTGACATTCATAAATTAATCTTTGTCTCAGAAAATGTTTTTTTTTTTAAAGGATAATAAAATTTTTTTTTTAAAAAGTGAGTAGTAATTTCAGAAGCTTACTTACAACATTTTGAATATAATGCAATTCAACAAACATTAACCATTAATATTGCAAGCATTTATAACTTTGATAAAGCAGAATCTTTTTTGACAATTTTAAATTCTCAAGACAAGGCTATTCAATACAAATGCAAATTCCAAAATAATCAAGATCAACTTAATTTTTTCTGTGGGTTTCTAAATTAAGTCTTATTTTTAAATGTGAGTTTTGCAAAATTATCATAAAAACAGTTTTCATTTGGAAGATCTTTACTTAACCTGTTATGCCAAAATAATTCAAAGCTACTTTCAAACAGTTACCCAGGAGTTTACCTAATTGAATGTACATGTGTTGCTTATAATGTAGGTGAAACTAGAAAAAAGAAAACAACACAAATAGCTGAACATCAAAAAAATGTGTCTAAAGCAAACTGAAAATTATTAAACATGCACAACACTGCAAAGGTAAAATTAATTAGAATAATCCTAAACAGTTTCAGTCATCCTAAATAATTATATTAGGAAAATCCATAAGGCTATTGAAATAGACATATTGCAACATTTCTACCCAAAAAATAATAATCTTAACCAAGATAATGGGATCCTATTGATGACTGACCATTAGAAATTCTTTTTTTTTAAATATAAAACTTTCATAATATTATGCAGCAATGACGTCATTATTAAGGACCAGCAAAATTGACTTTGAATAATCATTTTTTATAGACCAAAATTATTATTTTTTTAATAGTAAGTTATATTTCAAAACATGAAGAAAAACAAAACATTTTGTGTCTAAAAAGAAAACTTAAAAATGCAGCAATAGCAAGAAATCAATTTATGCAATTTTTACATCTAATAACGTTTTTAAAAAAACATTGATGGGTTATTCCATATCAAATCACCTAAAGGTTCCCAGGGTATCATCTCAGATTTGCTTTAAACTTTGACCACACACAAATCTTATGAAAAAAATACAATCCAGAAAATTTCAGCTTGATTGACCAATTTGTTCAAAAGTTATGATTGAATTAAAAATGACCAAAATTCAAAAAATTTGTGTATCAGGAGCTTACAGTAGTTTTTTTTCGATTTTTGACAAATCATAACTTTTTAAATAAAGATGGTGATCACCTGAAACTTTGTAGGGTAATAGTTTTTCACCCAAATAATCCATTATTGCAGTTGTTTTTGATTGATTTTTTACAGTTTTTGAGTTATTGTACCTTAAAGTTGCTAAATACTGCAACATTATAAATATTTTTTCGAACTTTAACGTGTTACAGTTTAATACTTACTTACAGAAAGTGGATTTTTTGTTACCTTTGTGTACTTAGGGTCACCACTTGTTAGAATAATCAAAATTATTCATTAAAAATTAATTTAGCACATGCAGCAGCCTATTAAAAAATCACTTTTTTTTTAAATTATGATAAATTACATGGACTTTGCTGGCATAGAAAGTAGCATAAACTGTTGAAATAAATTATGCAACTTTTTAATGTTGAGGTTCTATATATGGACAATCACCAAAATAAATTTAAAGACTCTATCTTAAGACATGATTGAAGCCTTTTGAGAGTGATGATATTTTCAAAAGGAGAATGTTATTAGACTATGAGCTAGCCTTAGGTCATAGTCTAAAAATTAGTCATAGGGATGACAGTAGTATATTTATTATTTATCCTTGAATGAATGTATTCAGTTTTCTTTTTAATGACATATTGTCTTAATTTGTACTAATAATAATGACATAATCAGTGTAATAAGCAGTGTCTGATACTTGTTAGTTTCTTTGAGATTTAATATGTTTGTCTTTTTTAAAGTTTTTAGATTAGTAATAAAAATAAAAAAATAGTAAAAAATGACAGAGAAATGTTGTGTGGGGAAAGTTTTAAATGAAGACTGCGACAAAACATATTATTGTAGAATGATTGGAAGAATAAAACTAAAAGATATTGTGAACACAGATGTTAAAGTTTTAATTCAAAGAATTGGACACACTTTTGAACTAAATGAGGAGATATGTTTTCACCATGAAAAAGCCTATATTTCTAGATATGAAGCGCTTCAAAAATACTGCTGTGATCCGTTTAAAGTCCACAAGAAAAAAATTATTAAGGGATTGAGTAAAGTCGATATTTTAACAGCAAGTCAACTTAAGATCAAACCCGGTCAAAAACTTTGCACTAACTGTTTGAATGAATTCAAACTTGAACAAATTACAGGAAAATTTAGTCAAGAAGATGAGGACAAAGATGTTGATGATGAGGAGTTTAGTTCTACAGATCTAAAAAAGACTTTACTGGAAATATCTCCTCTAAAAAATGTAAGTAAACGTGACAAATTAGAATATGGAAAGCAAAAAGTTAAAAAACTGGAAACAACTATGACAAACATAGTAGCATCAGCATTGGATATAGACCCAAAAGAAATAATATCTGAGAAAAAGCAAAAGTGCATTAACTGTAATGATTTAGACAAACTTTTAGATGCAATAAAGAAAAAAGTAAAAATCAGTTTGAATGAAGAAAAAGTTTAGTTACTAACATTAACTCCTGATAGTTGGTCAATTAATAAAACTTGCAATGCATTTTTTAGTTTCAGACCATCTTGTTAAGAAAGCCAGAAAGCTGAAAAATGAAAAGGGAATACTTGCTAAACCTGAGGCTAAAAAAAGGCATCCTTTGGAGGATATTGTTTAGCAGAGAGTCATTGAAATATATGAATCTGAAAAATACACTAGACAATGTCCAGGAAAGAAAGACTTCGTTTCTGTGCGTATAAATAATGTTAAAGTTCATAAACAAAAACGCTCAATATTAGTTTGTTTAAAAGAACTTCATCTGGAATTTAAGAAGTTATACCCTTAACACAAAGTTGAATTCAGCAAGTTCTGTGAACTAAGGCCAAAGTGGTGCCTTACTGTTGATAGTAGTGGAAGCTACTCAGTTTGTGTATGTTCTTACCATCAAAATGCTAAGTTGATGTGCTCTGCTCTTCCTAACAGCCATTTAATATATTACAAAGATTCAATGAAAGTATGTGTTTGTAATATAGATAGTCAAAACTGCATGTTTCATCTATGTTCCAACTGCCCTGGTAAAATAAATTTGAAGATTTACTTGGAAAATGTGTTTGAAAAGAATAATTTTGATTTTCATGATCAGATCACATATAAACAATGGGTGTCAACTGACCGAACTGCACTTATTACAGTCCAAACAAGCATTAGTGAATTTATTAAAACTTTAAGTGAAACTTTGTATGACCTTTGTCACCACCACTTTATCAAAGAAGCACAGTCTTCCTACTTATCAGAGGCAAAACAAACATTAGACCAATATACCTGCATTATTCTGATGGATTTTGCAGAAAACTATAGCTTTCTTGTACAAGATGCTATACAAGGGTTTTACTGGCAAGCTGATCACGCTACCTTACACCTATTTGCTGTTTATTACAAAGATGAAAAAGATCACCTTAAATGTGAATGTTATTGTTTAATTTCTGACCATCTGTGTCATGACCAATCAGCAGTCCATTGTTTTCTCACAAAGTTGCTCCCTATGGTCAAAATCAAATTACCCACAGTGAATAAAGTTAAATACTTCGGTGATGGTGCTGCGACACAGTATAAAAACTACAAATGTCTAATAAACTTAGTTTATCACATTGTAGATCACCAAATAAATGCTGAGCATCACTTCTTTGCTACGTCACATGGCAAAAGTCCATGTGATGGAATAGGAGGTACTATAAAAAGAGAAGCAGCAAAAGCTAGTCTACGAGCAGCAATTACAAATTAGATTCTCACACCACAAGATCTGTTTACATGGACTCAAAAAAATATCAAAGGTGTTAACATATTTTATCTTTCAAGTGATGATATCAATAACCACGAAACAACTTTTAACCTTCAGAAACAATATGAAGGGATGCGCACAGTTCCAAGAACAAGAAACTATCACTGTATTGTACCAGATGGAGAGAAATTGTTTTTACGAAGAATCCCTAGTAATACTGTCTATGATACTCATGTGTTAAATGATGTTAATTTGATTTTAAAAAATCCTTTAAATTTTCAACCCGGTAAATATATTGCATACTTTTACGATGAAGAATGGTACATAGGGCTTGTGGTTGATATTTGTAATGAAAACCAAGATGTTAATGTGAAGTTTATGCAAAGAAACAAATTAAATTTAAAATGAACAAACGATGCACGATCAAGTCAATGTTGGGTTCCATTTGACAAGATAATATGTCAAATAAGTGTTCCATTGATTAAAAGTATAAGTGCTCTTGACTATATTCTTGCTAGTAATGACTATGACAGTATTATGAGTTATATAAATCAGAGATAAGCTAATTAGTTTCATGTATACATACTTTTTCTTTTAACTGATTATCTTACTCTTTGAATGCACTTTTTTACAGTATAGTTTGCATAAAATTTGAGGTATAAATTTTGTATGTGGTAAGTGGTATTTTTTTGTTCTCTTTTAAAAATATCATCACTCTCAAAAGGCTTCAATCATGTCATAAGATAGAGTATAGGTCTTCAAATTTATTTTGGTGATTGTCCATATAAAGAACCTCAACATTAAAAAGTTGCATAATTTATTTCAACAGTTTATGCTACTTTCTATGCCAGCAAAGTCCATGTAATTTATCATAATTTAAAAAAAAAGTGATTTTTTAATAGGCTGCTGCATGTGCTAAATTAATTTTTAATAAATAATTTTGATTATTCTAACAAGTGGTGACCCTAAGTACACAAAGGTAACAAAAAAATCCACTTTCTGTAAGTAAGTATTAAACTGTAACACGTTAAAGTTCGAAAAAATATTTATGTTGCAATATTTAGCAACTTTAAGGTACAATAACTCAAAAACTGTAAAAAAATCAATCAAAAACAACTACAATAATGGATTATTTGAGTGAAAAACTATTATCCTACAAAGTTTCAGGTGATCACCATCTTTGTTTAAAAAGTTATGGTTTGTCAAAAATCGAAAAAAAACTACTGTAAGCTCCTAATACACAAATTTTTCGAATTTTGGTCATTTTTAATTCAATCATAACTTTTGAACAAATTGGTCAACAAGCTGAAATTTTCTGGATTGTATTTTTTTATAAGAATTGTGTGTGGTCAAAGTTTAAAGCAAATCTGAGATGGTACCCTGGGGAACTTTCAAAAAACTAGGTGATTTGATATGAAATAACCCTGACAAAAGTACAAAAGCAACTTTCATTTAAAAAATTTTAACATCAATTTTATAAAGGAAAAAGTCCATGAAGAATATTGAGCTAAATACTCACCTGTTTTTACCTTAAGGATTTTTTGAAAGCAATGAATAAGATTTAATGAGATATAAATAAACAAGATTTTGTGCTTAAAGAAGACTTTTTAGTTGATGATTGGGTAAGACACATTTGTTTATAATATATCATAATTTAGATAAAAGTTAACAACTTTTGAATTTAACTGAAAGAAAAATGAATTTTTGCAATTTTGTTACTGAATTTAACTGAAAGCCAAATTTATATTTCAAATTTAGTAGTCAAAGACTAAGTTAACTTCACAATCGAAATTTTAACAAATATTTACAGAATTTTTCATAGCTCAATAAATTATGCTATGTATATATTCTTGTAACATTAACATTACAAGCATATGCTTTTTGTATTAAATAAGCAATTTTTTAAATAAATAAACAGATAGCTCGTGCAAAAACTGAAAGCTCTTGTAAAAATCTGTTTAGAGGAGCAGCTCAAATGGCTTGCCATGTTTGTTTTAGGAGAGCTTTTTTCCTGCTTTTGCACTTATTTAATCCTGCCGAGGCCTGTTATGCTACCATATATTATAAAAAGATAGGATTTTTAGCAAAACCTTCAAAAAACTTTATTTCACTTTATTTTAGCTACTTAAAGGGCAACTGGACATAAATCTAAACTCGTAATGTAATATTTAAATTGGCATCTTTTATTGTTTACCTTTCTGTAATTTCTTGATTTTGCTTAAATTGCGAGTGTAGAACTTTAATATCACTGTTGTATTTATCAATCTCCTCTTCAAGTTTTTCATTTTCAGCTGATTTATTGCGTAAGTTATTTTGCATATCTAAATAAAAACAATGTAAATAAAGAAAAGAAAATAGAAAACTTATGCAAATGTTCAAACTACTAAATGGATCACAATATACCTTCAAGAATTGCAATCTCTTCTTGTGTCTGGATAATTATTTTCTCATTCTCAAATTCTAATATAAATAAAGTTTAACATTTTATTAAAGTTTGAACTAATATATAATTTTTAAACAAAAATACCCCAATAGATTACAATTTAAAAATTTTTTTTAAATCTAAAGTGTTAAATTTTAGTTAATACATATAAAATACATTTAAAAATAAAAAGCTTGTACAAATTTTAGCTGTACAAATAGAAAAACAAAATGAATTCTTTCAGGATCTTAATTGAGTTTGTCAGCTGTCTTTGAACTGCTTCTTTGTAAAATAACAGCATTTAATAAAAAATCATCAGTTTTATAGGCGATTTTGTTTTGTTTAACGATACTAAAGAACCCAAAACTTAGTTCCAATAAAAATTTTATTAGCAAGAAGTTAGTAAAAAATGCTGACCTCAATATTTGCAACAAAAAAAAATTACCTTTAGTATTTAATAATGTAAATAATTCTTTTTTTTTTTTTTTTTTTTTAACGAGATTAAAGCCAACCACTATTTAAGTTGGCAGTTACTAAGTAGAGAAGAGAGTTAACAAGTTTAAAGTTAACAAGGGAAAAGTAATACTTATATTTGAGAACTATATGAACAATATGAGAACATTAGACTTTTGTGATAATAATTTGAAAATAATGGACCTAGTTATCAGTCAATGACAAAAACCGAATTTGAGGACTGTCAAAAAAATAAAACACAGAAAATATAATAATAGAGTGAATTTGGTGTATAAGTCACAAAGTGGACTATTTAGGTAAATGATTGAGATAGACAAAAGCCTTAAGCTTAGTGCCAACAGAGTCGTGGTACTAAAATCAAGTTGTTCAATATGATAAACATTAATCTTCATTTAATCAATATTGGAAATGGATAATAACAATATATATATATATATATATATATATATATATATATATATATATATATATATACATATATACATATATATATATATATATATATATATATATATATATATATAAATATATATATATATATATAAATATATATGTATAAACATATAAATATATATATATATATATATATATATATAATATATATATATATATATATATATATATATATATATATATATATATTCGTGTTTTGGAGATATATATATATATATATATATATATATATATTCGTGTTTTGGAGTTATAGAGTTGGGAGAGGGTGATAACCGCAAGTAGCCTCCACATCTGTTGTGGCCCTCTCGGCTTTGGGGAGGTGAATTATTAAAAAAAGAAAAAAGAAAAAAAGAATATATATATATATATATATATATATATATATATATATAGGTTGGCCAGGAAGCCGTGCAATTTCCAGCTTTTATATGACCACGCAAATAATATTTTGATTTGATGATTTGACCACGGCTTTTAACAAATGCGCTGAAAAAAATTGTTTTTAATTATATTGAAAATAAATAACTTAGACACTTTTATCTTTACTAATGTTTTAATAATAGCAAAATGCTTTTAAATAAAGTAGCTAATTATTTTAATTAAAGTATTATTAAAAGTTGTATAAATTTTTATTTAAATTATTTAACTATATAAGATTTTTTTAAAACTAAAATAAAAAACTTATAAAAAAATGTATATATATATATATATATATATATATATATATATATATATATATATATATATATATATATATATATATATAGTGCGGTAGTAGTTTAGTGGTAAAGCACTTGGTTCATAAGCGAGAGGTTCCAAGTTTGATCCCCACCACGTCCCTGGTAGTACCGCGTTCAACTTGTTTCTCCGTGCAGCAGCCTTGTTTGTCAAGGTTCGTGTTTCTGAGTTATAGAGTTGAGAGAGGGTTATAACCACTATTAAGTAGCCTCCTCACCTGTAGTGGCCTTCTCGGCCTTGAGGAGGTGAATAATAAAAAAATAAAAAATAAAAATATATATATATTTATTGATATATGTATATATATATATTTATGCAAGTAAATAAAAAAAATTACATCAACATTTTAAATAAACAACTTATTTATTTTTCTTTTATTTATGTTACAGCGAAGAATTGTTAAGGATCTTTTTATTTAACTTTCTTCATAGTTAGGTTAAAATAATTTTTTCTCTGTGCAGCGGCCTTGGTTGTCAAGGTTCGTGTTTCGAAGTTATATAGTTGAGAGAGGGTTATAACCATAATTAAGTAGCCTCCTCATCTGTAGTGGTATTTTCAGCCTTGGGGAGGTGAATTTACTTAAAAAAACAAAATAATGATAAATTAGATGCCAAGCCCGAGCCACTTTACCATTGTTGTAAGGTTAAATTTCTTTCTTTTTTCTACAAATAAAATCATGGTCAATGCTCAAACAAGCTATCATCTCCATTATGATAAACCAAAACTCATTCTTGTTTCTTATTCAACAAGTTGCATTCTTTTACTTTATCTGTCCCTTCATGCTATAAAAAATTTTATTAATCCAGTTTTTTTCTTTGCACTCAAAAACACCTTATAACTATTAGTTATCTTCATGTTTTTCTTTTATATACAACCTACAACTTTTCAAGTCTTCAATTAACCATTTCCTAGTATTTTTACTTATTCTCTATTAAAGTAACTCATAACTTAATAGTGGTTGCTTGCAATCTTGTTGGAAGTAAATTAGAGTTTGAAAATATATAAATATATGCCAGTATTTAATAAATAGTAAATATAAGAATAAATTATAATATAAAAAGTAGTATAATTTTTTTTCTAGCCCTGCCTAAACTATAAGATAGCCCGGCTAAACTATAAGATTTAGCAGGGGTTTTTAACCCCTGCTAAATCTTATAGTTTAGCCGGGGTCGGGTTTGAAAAAATTCTCATTTTTAGCCGGGGTTAGGGTCCCGGTCACTTACTATATATAATGCTGTATTACTTAATTAGGGTATTATATTAAAAAAACATATTGCCCAAGTTTATCAAAGTATAAAAGTTAATGCATTTAATTTTCGTAACAGTAATAGAAATTGACTAGAACCTTGGCTCAAATCAAATCTGGGTTTTTCAACAACCCTGACTTTACCCCAGCCCAGGTTACTTATTAAATAATTTGGCACAGCTATTTCCCAACTTTGTATCAAAAATGTTGTTGAACTAAAACTAAAACTAAAAGTTGCTTTAAATTTGATCTAAATATGTTTAAATTTGACGCAAATTTTATTAAGAAAAAGTGCATAAAGTTTTAGTTAAAATTAATCTTAGACTGCAAGCTTTCTTTGTAGTGTTTAGGCTTTAGTTGTTAATTTGTTAATGAGCTTAAAAAACATCTGTCAACATACAAACTACTAAAAAATACATTCCACACAACGTATATATAAAAATGTCAGTTTATTAAATTTTGTTTTTTGTAAAAAAACGTTTTAGAAAAAACAAAATTTAATAAACTGACAATAAATTTAAAAACAAGGGTCTTGGTGGGTTTTTTTTTTTTTTTAAAATAATTAGTATTTTTCTTATTTAAATTTCAAGTCTTAATTTTGGACTAGTTTTGTAAGGTTGTTAATTTCAAACATTTTTTAAAAAGCGCAATTGTTTTAGGAAGCCAATAAGTTTTCTCTAAATCATTTAAATTTAAATTTTGCAAATTGTTTGTATTTAAAAGTTGGTTTTAAAATTAAATATAAAGTATTTAAAAGTTGGTTCAAAAATAAAAATAGTATGGTTTAATATCAAAGATAAATACTTATGATTATTATGTTCAGAGTAATGTTTTTACCTGTTTAATATTACATAAATTTTGTTTTGCAACTTCTGAAGTAGATTAAAATATAAATTTTTAGGCTTTTTTAGTGCTTTGGCCTCCCACTAAAAAGTTACGCTATGGTCTATGACTCTAGGTGTTATACTTTATAGTTTACATATATTATTAGTCTACGAATATTCACTATGAAAAGTGAAAAAAAATATTGTGGTGGCCCATGTGAATTGTCAGTGACAGATTCAAGCGCTTTTTTTTAATTTTCATCTATTACTATATTATTCATGTAAATCCGAATGCAGATATTGTATTAGTGACTCAGCAAATTAGCAATAATATAAAATCAATTTGGGATACAGTAAACCCAAAGTTACCTCTTTTAACTAACAAATTTAATAATAGGAAAGTTATAGATTCTCAGACTTGTTAATTGCAAGCATGGAAAAGCAAGCGCTTAAAGAAATCTTGATGCAAACTTGGACAAACTTTTTGATATTTCTGCATGTTCCTGTTCATTAGACATGTTTCCCTGTAGTGACAGAAAAGTTTCTTGTAATAAAGAAAATTGCATTGAAGAACATATTATATGCCTTTGCTCTCAATAGCCCCAGTATAAAAGATATTTTGATTGACAAATGCAAATTAGATAAGGGCCAAGTCAAATGTTAAAATTGTTATTAAAGATGTGGACTCAGAATAAAAAAAAACAACATTAATTTGTCTTGGGGTTGATGGCAAGCACGGTCAGATAAATAAAACAAGTAAAATAATAAACTCACCTCAAAGAGAAGAACTAAAATAATGAATTGAAGCAGAACATCACCTCACATTTACTTGAATATGAAAAATCAAGTGGAAATTATTTGACTCATAGGATGATTCCTGTTACTGGAGCTACAGGCTTAGTTCTTGCTACCGAAACGTTTGGTGTTTAACAAGAACATAACAGTATGGAAAGTTTACAAACTGTTCCTCTTGATAATACTGCTACCAATAGTGGTGGCTTAGTGGTAAAACTAGAAGTTTTTAAAAAGAAAACTACACCTAATTAGATGCACATTACATCAAAACGAACTTCTTGGAACTTTGAGCAAGTGGTAAAACTAGTGTTGGAAGCATCCCAATATGTTTATGGGTTCGAGAATCAATACAGCTGCATTTTAATCAAATTACTAAGCGTAAACCATATATTTCAAAATAACATTATATCCATTCTTATGATACTTTTTAATTGAAAATCTTTTTCTAAAAATTTATACCCCTGTTCAAAATGTTTTAAATTGTGAAGTTAATGTTTTATATAAGTTTTGTAATTTTATCCTTTAATCCCAAATATTTAACAACTAGTAATAAATTTAGGCTTTGCTAATAAGCAGCTTATAAACATGAGTTCTGTTTGTCATATTGGAATGGAAGATGTTTTAAACTGATAGTTTAATAGATGTTTTACTATTACTATTATAGAGACAATTAAAGAAGAGACTGCAAAACCACAACAGCACTATATCGATAGTTAATCAGTATGTTCATTGATGGAAGCAAAGAAGGTAACCTAATGTAACATTTTGTCATATCTACCAAAATAAGATCAGACTTGGTTATGATCAAAAATGGTTGAAATGCTGATATTACACTGTATTAATAAATATTTTTATAATATCTCTTGTTTCAGATTACAAAACAACTATTTACATTAATAAAACATTTTTTATAAATTGGAGTATAGAAATATCCTTTTTTGGATAGTATAATTAGCAGTGCAGCTGCTCAATTGGTCTCTGGTACTTTTGGTTATATCAGGAGACCAGAGGTAGTAGAGCCATACTTAAATTTATTTTAATAGTTTATTGACTATTACTAATTTTTATTTTAGATTTTATTTTTTGGTGGAGGTTAGTGGGTGGAGGGGTAGATGTCACACCCCTAAGTCAGTGTATGCACCTCTGTCTAATATATGTTGTAATTTAGTAAAATTTAATTTTTAATATTCATATTAGTTACACTTGTTTTAAATTTAAAAAAAAGTATTTATAACAATTAAATACTTTTGATACAAGAGTGTGTTAAACCCTAACCACCACACCCATCCTTAACTCTAAGATAGACTTCTTATATTTACTGGTGATCTAGAATAAAATAAAAACAACTTTTTTTATATAAAAATTATAAATGTAGTATAAAGAAAATAATTTTGGAAAAAAATATGGTAAAAATGGTGGTTTGGTGCCCCCTTCAGCCCCCTTGATATGGTTGGCGGCTAGAAATCAAAATACATTTGTAGCCCAATCTTACATCTATCTTTTAATACCAATTTATAGGTATTTAGATAAAGATTTACAAAGTTATAACAATTTAAGTCAAGAAAAAGTTTTGACTACTACACAGTTTCATCAACAAATCCATATCAAAAATTTTTTACTTAATTCCACATAACTTTTTGATAATTTTTTCACCTTTAAAGTAATGTAATAAAGACCTTTCTATAGTTATATAATATTCTAGTTTGTAATTGGTTTAAAAATTTCATGTAACACACCTAAAATTATATTTTTATTTTGCGCGATTTGTTTTTGAAAACTTAGATAAAAAAATTTTATTATGCAGATTAAACAATTCTATGTTTTATAATTTGAATTATTATCTAAATGTATACAGATTCTGAAATCATACTTACCAAGGTCTTTAATGACAAACTCCAAAGTACTCATTTCCAAAAAAAATATTTAGCGCCTTAATTAAGTATTTGATTTTTGTGTTTCAAAATAAAAACAAAATATTGTTTATTCGTTAACTAAAATAAAACTAAAGTTGACTTTTTGTTATTGGAATTTTGTTGTTGCGGCTTTAATAGTAATTTTAAAAACTTTAATTAGTTTTAAAACTACTAAAAATTTTGTATTTAACGTATGTAAATACTTTTTAAAATAATTATTATTTTAATACGCATAATAAAATAAGTTACAAATTTCTAGTTTCACTAGAATATGCAATAAATCTTCTTTGCTAAAATAACCGGGAAATTTAAAAAAAAATTTATAAGTACATTAATAAAAAATTTTTTAAGTACATTAATAAAAAAAAAAGTTACACGATTTTTATTTAAAATTGCTTTGTTTTGAAACTTGTTTTTTAATTGATGAATTAAGTTAAATAATGTATACATTTGAATAAATTTGTTATTATTAATACTAAAACTATGACTTTTGCAATTGTTGCTGTTATTATTTTGTTATTGTTATTATTATTGTTATTATTATTATTGTTATTGTTATTATTGTTATTATTAATATTATTATTATTATTGCTGTTATTATTATTGTTGTTGTTGTTGTTGTTTTTGTTGTTATTATTATTGTTTTTGTTGTTGATATAATTGTTGTTATTGTTGTTTTAAAAAATTGTTTCGTTATTAGCCTTATTTATAACGCTTATCTTGTTCAGGTTTTCTAACAATAACTAAGTACAAAATTTATCTAGCTTTAATATTTTTGCATAAATATTTCATGTGTTGTTTTTTATCTAGCTCAATCAAAAAAATGGCTACTACACAGCAAGTTCGAAATCAGAAACAAGGACAGGTTAATTGCTCCTTTAAAAGCTAGTTTCTTATCTATGTTTCACTTTTTTATTTGTATAGTTTCCAATAATTCAAAGAATTATTTTAATTTCAAAGAGTTTTTTAAAAAAAATTTAAATATATTCTTTAAATTTGACTGTAAAAAATAAAGCAGCCTGTCAATATTTAGCTAATTACCTATACTAGGCCCTCATTACTTTTGCTTTACTCAGTGTGATTCTATATGTCCTCCTTTTCATAATTGTAGAGGATGAGTTGTAACAGTCAGAGTTGTTAAACAAAAAAATTATAATTTTAAGATTGGGGAGGAGTAATATTAGTTTGGAAGCACACGAACACTTCAATAGTCTTTCGTTTTAATATTTGAATTTAATAAATCTAAGTTATTTTTTACCTGTTTTCATTTTTGTCATCTGCTTTGCTTTTTTTTTTTTTTTTTGTTACTGATGATTCTAGAATAATTAAACATAATTTTACTAATAAAAAAATCTGGGTGTAGCTTGATTTATATAAATTTTGAACATAAATACTCTAATAAACAGTTTTTATGTGTAAAGAGGAAGTGCGTTTTTTTTTTCCGTTTGTAAGATATATTTAGAGATTTACACTGCTAAAATTATATATTTTTTTATTTCTTTTCACATATTTTTAGGAAGGTTTTGTTGATTGTTATTGAAGGTGAAAGTTTGAAATAAAACTTTTTGGGGTTTGGGAAGTAATAATTAACAAGTAGCAATCAAGGAGAATCTTCAAAATTCTTTTACCCATTTCTTAGATTTAGACAGGAAAGAATAGATTTTTCATTTATCTGAAAATATATTAGTTAGGTATTTCAAAGGTATTGACTCGTTTTTTACCCAACGCAATAATAAAATTATTCACATTGAAAAACATGTTTCTATATATTGTTTCCAATAACCCAATAATATTATTTCCAGTAACCTAATATGATAGAAAATGAAACAATAAGAAAATGACCCTAGATTCTAACTTACTATTCCTGATGATGCAACTATACATTTTTGTCCCATTAAAAATTTATTAGATCTTAATATGCAGGTTGTTTGTTTATTTTTATCTTTACAAAAATATTACTTTTGTAAAATTTTTATAAATTGTCATTTAACTAAAACACATCTTAAAACAGTGATTTGTTCTTAAAATGCTGAAAAGGTTTTGCATGTTCTCAGCTGGCTTTATTAGTTAGTTTTTTCCATTTAAAATCGTGATTGAATTTTCTATCAGAATAATCATAAAAGTACTCAAGACATTTTTTTTTCTGAAATAACCTAACAAAGTTATATTTTTCACAATAGAATTTTTTATTTTGATAAGATCTATTGTCTACTACAATTTTGTTGTTAATATAAAATCATTTCAATTTTTTTGTTTGGTTTACTGAGACCCCTGTGCTATGGCACACCAATGTCTATACCTGATACACAATAATATGCCTACATATTATTGAAAAATAATACTAAAAAATCATCATAAAAAATGGTAGTTAGTGCTAGTTTGGTTTAATTTAGATTTTTTGTTTGTAGGTAAGCCTAACCTTTAAAAGTTTGTTTTATATTTAATAAATATAAAGTTTATAATTTTTTTTTTTTGTATGTTTTTATGTTGTTTAGTGGTCATCAATATTTCCAAATGAACAAGTGACAGGTATTTTCTCTTAATTCAAAAAAGGAAATGGTTTTAACTCTTATTATTCAGTAGTGTTTAGTCTCAGAGTAGAAAAAAAAAAAATTTTTTTTTAGTTTTTTTTAAGTTTCTTGTTTTGTTCATTATTGTATGATTAGCCATTTAATTTACCTTTTCAAATAAGTAGCTATCAAATGTGTATAATATTTCAGTTAGAACATATATAAGAACTTATTTTTCTCAGAACAAAGTTATTTAATGATTTTTTATCAGAATATTGTATCAGTTACTATGTTTTGAATTATAAAAATATTTTCCAATAAAATCAAGGCAAAATTAGTGACTTTTAAAATAAATTATAAAGTAGTCTACTATAGTGCGTTTAGATTAGCATATTCATATAAAAGATATAAATAATAAATAAATATAGTTATAGTTAAACAACAATAATAGTTAAAAAATATAAAACAACTTTCAAATAAAATGTTAAAATACAAAAATTTGTTCTCTTTAAGTGAGTTGAACCCTCAACCTTGCTAGTCGCACCTTAAAATATGTTTAAGTTTATCATCCACGATTGCTTTGGACAAACAAGGTTGATTTTAAACTTATATATAATAAGTTTTATGATCTACAGCTCTACGTTATCAATATATTGGCATAGAGCCATGGATGATAAAACTTATTGTATTTAAGTTTTATCATCCACGACTCTATGCTAATATATTGATGATATGAAAAAGTTAAAAAATTCAAGCATTTTTTGCAAACAAATAGTAGTTTTTTTTGTGGGTTTTTGATTTACTTTTTATTAGATAAATAAAATTAGCTGAGAAAAGTTAATATTATCATAATTAAAGCCACAAAAAAAAAAGTAATTTTAGTTAGGGGTGGGGTATCAATTGAAAGGGGGTTAAATATAGTTTAAATTATTTCTAAAAATTCTTATTTTTATCATAAATTTTTACATTGCAATTTTTTGTTATTCCAAAAAAATATAATATGGCAATTTTTCCTTTTAGAATTTCTTTCCATTCAATTTTTTTTTTTTAATATTTATGGTGCGTTGTTGATCTATGGTGTTTAATGATTTTAATTGCAAACTTAATTTTTTTTGCATAAAATACTTTCAAAATGAAGTTGTGATGATTAATGAGTTTTAGGTTCAATGATAAATGTAATTGGAACTACAAGTAATACCAGTCTTGTCCTTTTGAAATTTAATGCCAGCGCCTGAAAAAGAGCTGACAGGATTGTCAGCTCTTTTTCGGGCGCTGGCATTAAATTTCTTCTTTTTGATTTACATTTTTAAGTTAGCCTCTGTGATTTAAAAAATTCGTTTTTTTTTTCTGCTACTTGAATTAAAATAAAAATAGAAAAAAGAACGCTTTGAATAATTATTATATAAAATAATTTTTTAAAAACTGGTTAAAAAAAACTATTTTTCATAGGAGTTGAACTTATAAACGAAAAAGTTTTTTGTTGAGATTTAAGATGAAACGCTTTTATTTTTTTGGTAAGCACTTTTTTATGCGCTAAAATTTTTGCGGGCGTGTGGGCAAGCGCAAAAAGACTTAAGTGCGAAATTCCTGGCTAATTAGAGAAGACTGCAATACCATATTTACATATTTATTGTGATAATTCTAAAATAACTTTGAATGTATTGGCAAGATAAAAATTGTCTATCTTTGCTGTATACTGGCAACTCTAAATTATATTAAGAAAATTTAGAAAATATCACAGATAGCTTTAGAAATATTTATTTCTAAAGTTATGTTATATTTTCTTATACAGCAAGATCTGGTGACACTACCAATACTATGTTCTCTTGGTTTTTAATGAAACGATAGTTATTCTTAATATATCATTAATCGCAAACCTCAGATAAACACCAGCTAATAAGCACTAATTAATAATAGTTATCACAGCTATATTTAGACTTCTATAATTAAAATCATAGTTTATAAAATTGCAAGAAATAAATTTTTTTGTGAAAATTTCCTTACAATACACTTATCAGTTAAAAAAAAAACTGTAAGAAACATCAGAGTTTCTTTTACAGCAAAATGATAATCAAACAAATGTGTAGTGCCTGAAAACCGCCTTTGCATTCCAGGTGCCTTAAGCAATTGCTTTATGCCACCACACACCACTGACTGTTTAATTTTTTAATTTTATTTTTTTAATTTTAAAAATAAGTTTATTTTTGACTGTAGTTGTAGATCTCTCTAAACATTTTTGTTTTTATTTTTCTAAAGAGAGTTAATAATATTGTATAATAGTTTGTTTTTAACTTAAAAGTTTATATTTTCATTTCAAGAATATAAAATATTTGAAAATATTTTTAGAGACACAATCTACTCTTTTTGTCAAAAAATTGTTGGCTGTTGCTGTAAGTTTTTTTCTAGTTATAAATTTGATACAGATTTAAAACAAAAGATTTTTTTACCAATTTTGTTTTACTTTCTTAGGTTTCAAGTATCAGTTATTTGAGGTGAAACTTAGTTTTTAATATTTTTTACTTACTAAAAGAATTGTATAGTTTAATTTGATCTGGCTTGGTAAAGCATTAGGTAATAAAATTTTTGAAAAATATTTTATTAAGTAGAAAAGAAAGACTTTATTTTAAGAATTATTCAAAAAAAATTTCAAGTTGTTTCTTTGCACAATGACCTTGTTTGTTGAGGTGATTTGTAACAATTAAAAGATTGAGTGAGATAGTTGTAAACACAAGAAAATTAAAATGAACTGCAACTAAATAAATATAGTAAAATAAATTTATACAATAGAATCATGTTAACTTTGGAGACTCTCCCCCCCCCCCCTCCTCTTTTATATATTTATATATTGAATAACATTTATTTTTGTATTTATATATTGAATAACATTTAATTTTAAGAGTCTGACTTTTTCATTAAGTCCAATATACAGTGAACTTCTCTTAATTAAGGCATTTGTTAAGTCAGTCAATATATCTATTACCCTAAAGGGTTCAAGTTAATAAGATTCAGCTGTAAATATAAATGAAAGCAACGAATTGTTATCAAACAATTGTTTTTAATTGTGCTTAAAGAATATAAAAAATACATAGTTTAGCAGTTCCCAACCTGCAGGTCACGACCCCAACAAGGGTTGCCTGACAATTTGCATTACTCTGAAATTACTGTCATTACAGTGTACTTATTTATAATTTTAAAACCTCAACTTTAAAGTTAATAGCTTCGGTTGAATGTGACACTTAATTGTATAATGTAAATTGCACAATACACACTTACAGTATTGTTAAGTTTACAATATTTTTAATGTGCAATGTACTTTGTACAATTAGGAGTCACACACAATCCAAATTTTAAAGTTGAGGCTTTATAAAATGTTTACAATGTAAACACTTTATTCCTTTGCATATATCAAATAAAACATAAATGACTTTGTATATAAATTATTATAAAAAAATTCGTAACAAAAAATATGATGCCTGAAAATAAATATGGAAATTTAGAAGTCAAGAAACATAATAGTTAGTTGCAAAAATGCAGCGATTTAAGAGCAACTTTATTAATTTTATTGTTGAAGTCGCCCAACTTGGTGAATATTATCAAGGGGTCGCACCATCGCACAGTGGCTCAAAGTCCTTAAAAAGTGGCAAAAAAGGAAAAAAAAATAAAGTCTTTAGTTTCTAAATACAAATAACTTTTAATGATGGTAAGGCCATGCGCATAACAATTTAAAACTTTTTTTGAAGCCATTGCAAGGTTATGTATTAATTTGAAGCACTTTATTGATGCTTTTTTTATGTTGGAAAAAAAACGGAAATGTTGGATAAAGTAGTCAGTTTTAGAAATTTATTTTATGGAGACATAGTAGTTGAAGTGTTTTTTATTAATTTCTTAAAATTGTGTCAATTCACAATGCAAATAAATGATTTTTTTCTAAAGATTATTAAGTTTAAGCTATTACTCAGCATATAAAAAAATATTAGTAAAAATTTTTATTAATAACACATTATTTGTGGTACAAGAATAAAAATGTTCCGCATAACTCCACGCTGATTTTAGTGTTTTTGAGTACTGTCAGCAATACACCATTTAATGGAATAAAATTTACCTGCTCCAATTTGCTCCAATCTAAAATAGAACTTTTATCATTTACTCGCTAAATATTATATTCAGCGAGTATACAATAAAAAGTTGTACAAATAGTTTCAATTGTATTCTAAAAAATAGAGTTCTCAATGTTCTTAAAAAAACAGAGCTATTATAAATTAGCAGAAAATCACTTATCAAATTTTTTTAATCCTTATGAGTCTTTAGAGATGAAAACACAGTGTAAAATATAAAAAAGATTGATAAGTAATTTTTTTATAGCTCATATATATATATATATATATATATATATATATATATATATATATATATATATATATATATATATATATATATATATATATATGTATACATATATATATATACATATATATATATATACATATATATATATATATATATATATATATATATATATGTATACATATATATATATATACATATATATATATATATATATACATATATATATATATATATATATATATATACATATATATATATATATATATATATATATATATATATATATATATATATATATATATATATGGATTTTCAAAATACTTGTAGCTATTAAGCTATAATGTAAATGACAATAAGATTGTTAAACTATTGATAACTTTTGTGTGTTATGTTATACATAATATATAAAACATGAAAATAATTGATCTTCTTCAAAAAATTAAAGAGCTAGGTTTCAATAAAGTTAATCTGCTTGAATCTTTGTTTAAAGAAGTTTTGAATGTTTATAACCTTCATGAAGATGACTTCGATAAATCAGAGCTTACCAACTTAAAGAATAAGTTGTCTGTTTTTAAAGCAAAAGTGGGAGCTAAGTTAGATAAGCATAATAGAAACTATGACAGATTGATTTTAAAAGAAGATATTTGGCTGCAGGTAAAGAAACAGTTATTTGTTAATAATTTTCTTTTTGCAATCATTCTATTTAATTAAGTTTCTATTTACAGGAGGAGTTTTTGCCTGATCTTGTTAAAAGAATTGAATTTAAAGAAGGTCCAGGTAGAAAAAATAAAGTTTGGGAAAATCTTGATGAAAGAAGCAAAAGAGCTAAAATAACCCATTTAGCCAAAAACAATCACGAAGCACTGGCCTTAGTTTCTTTAAAAAGTGCAGCAACTTAATCCAACATTAATAGAAACAATTTTAATTTTTTCTATTATTGTTGGATTCAAAAAGGTGGTTTTGATGGAGTGTCTAGCCAGAGTCTGTATAAACAAAAATATTTAGATAACTCTAGATGAAGATATTAAAAATGAAGAGAGTATTTTTCAAACATCTATTGTGCCTCTTAAACTGACTGTTAATGATACAGTGATATGGTACAACAAAAAAACATCTAGTACACATTTCTGCAGACCAGTATGTTTGCAGTACAAAAAGAAAACAGATATGCTAATTAAAGAAGAGGAGGAACGATTACAAATTGAGATTCAGAAACTTGAACCATTTGAAGTAAGTTTAGAGTCAGAACTGGCAGATTCATCTATGATGACAGCAATTATAAAGTATAATTTGGATTTGACTATGTTTGATGGAAAAGTTGTTAATGCACTGACAAGTACTACCTCTTCTCAAAGCTGTAATGTATGTTCAGCAAAGCCAATAGAGATGAATGACATTAAATTGATTAGATCTAAACCTGTCAATAAAGAAGCTTTATTTTTTGGCCTTTCACCTCTTCACCTTTGGATAAGATTCTTTGAGTACATTCTTTATCTTGGATATAAATTGAAAATTAGGTCATTTTATGCTAAAACCTCCGAGCAGAAAGAATCAGTTAAAGAAAGAAAAGCATTTATCCAAAAGAAGTTTAGGGAAGAACTAAGTCTTATTGTTGACATTCCAAAACAAGGTTTTGGAAACACTACTGATGGTAATACTGCCAGAAGAGCCTTTGAGGAATCGAATACTTTCTCTGAGATAACTGGTGTAGACGTTGACATCATTTCTGGACTTAAAAAAATTTAAAAGTAGTTTGTTCAGGATATGATTTAGATCCAAGCTCTTTTCAAAATTATTGTAATTATACAACAGATAAAATTCTTTCTGAATATAATTGGTATGTTATTCCTCCAAGCGTTCACAAACTTTAAGAATATGGTTTACAGATTGCCGATGCATTAGAACTTCCCATTGGAGTATATTCAGAAGAATCACTCGAGGCTCTTAACAAAGAAATTAAAAATGCAAGATTAAACCATTCATGTAAAATTTCAAGGATTAATTTTATGAAAAACCAGTTTAACTATCTTATGTAAGGAGTGATCCAGTTATATCGAGCATCCAATTCACTAACCGTAGATGTGAAAATGGGAAATTGCTTCCAGTAGAAGTTCTCTCTCTTCTTAAACAGTCGTGATTTTTTTGTGAAATTTTTTATTTATAGTTAAATTTGCCATCAAAAATTAAATTTTTCTATGAATTAAAATTTACAATAGTTATAATAGTAATGCTCAGAGCATTCTATTATATACTCTTTGTTGATGACTAAATTATTATATATTTATTTTTTTTGAAAATTCTTTCAGTTGTTGTTTTTAGCAAAAACAGAGGGGCCCGGTAATAATTATGACATATTTAGATGGTAGTGTACTGTGTGATCACACCTGACTACATGTTCAAGTGAGTTAAAAAGAGATTTAAAAGTAAATTATGTATTATGCAAACTATTACTTGATTCGAGAAGTAAAATTAAAAAAAAAATCTGCTTGCGCGTGTAAAATTTCATATGCGTGTTTTTTTTAGATACACGCACGTTTTGCTGGTTGTTGCGCGTAAAAATAACTTAAAATCACATAATTGATTTTTAGACAAAACAAAAACAAAAAACTATTCATTTAATACATATTAAAATGCGATGGTTATATAATTTTTGCCGTTTTTTCTTCACTTTGAGTCACTGTGCATCGTAAAGGTTGATTAATGGCTGGCATAGATGTATGTTTATACTTCATTAAATTTTGATTGTTTTTAGAGCTCTATTTCCAGAGAATGCATTTGGTGACAGATGTTTAGAAGGTAACAATGAAATCTTGTTTAGATTTTACTATTATTTTAAATTTTAAAAATTATTTTAAAAAAATACATTAACTGATTTATTTGTTAAAGATGTAAACCTGAAAATATTACGCGATGATAGTGCTTGTCCTGAAGCATGTCGTGTCATACAATGGTAAGCCATAAATCAAATATTTAACACTGGTATATAAAACAGTATTTTCATATTTTTATATTAAATGAATTTCATAAATAGGATAAGGGGTTGTTTATAATATTTTATTTATATTAAATGAATTTTATAAATAGGATAAGAGGTTGTTTTGATGCGTTAGAGAAGAAATATGTAAGTAGAGTTTTTTAACTTTAAATGTAATAGAAAATATATTTAAATTTTGTTCAAGTTTAATTTTTTCAGATAAAGTTGATCTTTATTATAAACTGTAACAGTATCTGTAACAGTTTTAACAACATTTTTTTTAAATAGACATGTTAGGTTGTATAATAGATATATTTAGGTCAAAAAGAATTTATAATGGTTGTATGTGTGTGTATGTGTATATATATATATATATATATATATATATATATATATATATATATATATATATATATATATATATATATATATATATATAATTAACTCACAAAAAAGCACTATATCAACTGCTAGGATTTTTATTTGGGCAGGCAATCTATCAATCAGGCAATCAATTAAAAAAAAATAATGATAAAGTCTTTCAACTTTTTCTGGTGTTAGAAACATAAACTTTACATTTATTGGTTAAATTAAAAGCGATCAACCAAGAATGTGTGTATATGCGTAAAAAGGTCAAGTTATCCTGCTACTGGTAACATGCAACTCAGTACAATCTGCTTCATGTCCTGCTGCCTTGTAGGATACGCTTTTTTAGGCAAAGGCTAGGAGAAGTCAACTCCGACTTAAAACACCCCAGCCTTAGGGCTCTTGGTTGAGTAAAGGCTAGAGATGGTTCTCAATAAAAACACTCATCTTGGGGAGATGTTAAACGCAACCAGCTACTGTCTTGTAGATGGCCTATTAGGCAAAAACCAAAGGAGTAAACAGGTTCTATCTGTAGACCAGTCCCGCACCCCTTCTTCATCTATTAGGCTGGCACAGATGTGTTTATAATACATTGTTTCCAGTTTAGGATGTTGAACGCTGGATCTTCTTGACTCATTGCATGGGTTTTGCTTGTGTCTCTGTTTTCATGACTAGGCAACTCATTCTATTATCTCCTGAGGGTACAGCTCTAAAACTCAGTTTTATGGTTCTGAGGCCGGGTGGTGGTCAGGTTTCCTAAACTCTGTGATAGCTCTCAGAGAGGCTGATTCCATCAACAGCTGTAAAATATCAGAGTACTAACAGTGCCATGTTGCATGTGGATGGTGTCCATGTTCATACTTTTGGTGTGCATTGTCAAGTCCACATTTGGTGCCCTTTGTTACAGCTTAGAGTTTATTAATACTAATGAGGCAATTGCTTGGACTATTAAATGGTGTACTGATTACTATCTCTGCTTTGAGTCAAGTTCTTTAACAAATTTAAAAATGACTAAATTACCAATAACTGTAAAACACAAAAAACCATCGACATCACCAAGTTCTTTAAAATTATTATTTACTAATATATGTGGTCTTCAAAGTAACTTTTCTTCTGTTGAGTCTTATCTCTTGCAAAGTTTCTCAGACCTACTTTCTCTTTGTAAGACTAATTTGAGCTCATCTTGTGATCTTAGTGTTGATGGTTATCTTCCTTTAATTGTCACATGCTTGGTCTGGGCATTTACATTCGTAAGAATTCACCCATTTGTTGGGAAACTAGGTTTGAATTTACCTACTATTCTTTTATGTCCTTTGTTTAGCATCACTTCGCTCTATTGCCTTTCTTTTTGTTCTATATCACTCTCTTTCATCTTAAGACTGCGGTCTTTTTGATGTTATTTCTGAACAAATTGACCAAGCTCTCTTTCTTTATCCATTAGCCAATATCTTTGTTGTTGGTGACTTTAATGCTCATCACACTGAATATTGGCTCTAGCTTCAGTGACTCTGCAGGGGTTAAGGCATACAACTTTTGCTTTTTTCAATCTCTAACTCAAATAGTCAACTTTCTAACTCGTTTTCCAGGCAACCCGAATCATTTATCTTCTCTGCTCAACTTATGGCTTCTTTCTGATCCTAGTCAATGCTCAGTTTCTCCACGTTCGCCCTTAGGTGCTTCTGATCACGATTTGGTCTCTCTAAAACTATTATCTCATTCTTCTTCATCATCAGAATCCCTCTATCATTGCACCTCTTAGAGCTACCTTAAAGCTGATTGGGACCCTTTCCGTGAAGTTCTTTGTGATGGCCCTTAGGTAGAAATCTGTTATTTCACCTCTCTTGTATGGTTCAGATTTTGTCACCTCACCTAAAGACAAAGCTGAATTGTTTGCTAAGAACTTTTCATCAACATCATCTCTTGATTCCACTAGTTGCATTCTACCTAATATAGCCGATTAATAGGTTGATCCATTGCTTGACAATCATATTACTCTAGCTTTTATATCTAAAGTGATTTCCTGCTTAGACTCTTCGACAGCTTGTGGTCTGGATAACATACCTGCTGTAGTCTTGCAGAAGTGTTCTCCGGCGCTGTGGTCTATACTTTCAAAACTATTTAACAAGCGCTTATCAGAGTCTTGTTTTCTGGCATGCTAGAAAGCGGCATCTGTTATCCCTATTTTCAAAAATTCTGGAGAGTGATCTGACTCATCTAACTATCATCCCATTAGTCTTCTTCCTATCATAAGCAAGGTTTTTGAATCTTTAATTAACAAACACTTAATCTCTCATCGTAAATCTAATAACTTATTGGCAGGGTGGCCAGCAACATGGAAAAGTCAGGGAAATTCTAAACTATTCTAAAAAGTCAGGGAATTTTAATTGATTCAGTAACAAATATATATTTTTTTTTGCGTATTAAAAGCTAAAAATCTTTTAAAGTTTTTTAAAGTGTTTGTTTATTTAAAGTAAACAGATTTTAGGAAAATTTCTAAAATTTGTGTAAGTTTTGCTTGATTTTATTTGTTGCCTTTTTATGGCTAAATATGTAATACTTATATCAATAAGTCAAGGAAATTTCATTGTAGTCAGGGAAAATCAAATCAAAAATTGCCTGGCCACCCTGTCTAATTCTGTAACTTTAGGGGTTCTTCAAGGTTTTATCCTTGGTCTTATATAATCTTTTTAATTTGCATTAATGATCTTCCAGATATTCTCACATCTAAGGTGACTTTGTTTGCTGATGATACTACCATTTATTTTTGTTGTGATAAGAAACCAACACTCTCTGATTGCTTGGAGGGGGCATTTGAGCTTGAAAAGGATCTCACTTCTGCTACAGCATGGGGCTCACAGTGGCTGGTGAACTTTAATTCAGATGAAACTCATTTTTATTTAGCCAATCATTATCGCAATCATCTTGATCTTCCTATATTTATGAACGGTAATGTACTCGATGAGTCATCTACTGTTCATCTTCTAGGATTAACTCTTACTTCCGATCTTTCTTGGAAACCATATATCAAATCCATTGCAAAATTAGCATCTGCTAAGGTTGCATCTCTTTATTGCGCTCGACACTTTCTTACTCCGGATTCTATTCTTTATCTCTTAAAAATCTTGTTTGATTAATAATGATGAAACTCTGCATATTTCTGATCTCTTCCAGGACACAAATTTTATTCAGCAATTAATTGCAAAAAACTGAATTCTAAATATAAATGCATTGGAATTTAAAAATTTGCTAAAAAAGGTATTTGTTAGACAAGCAGTTTGTGGATGAGGTATATGAAGCTCTTGATATGTGACTATGGTAATGGTCAGCGTCGAAATATACAACAAAGAATCCCTCAAAGAGTGTATTCTGTTGATTTTAGAATCTTATCAGGTAATTCATTATTTTTGCCGGATTTAGCATCATGACTCTACTCTGAGACAATTTTAAACTAGCTTAGAGAACACAAAGTAGATTTTGTTGAAAACACTCCATCCACCAAATTGTCTCAAATTACATCCTATCGAATGATATTGAGCTATTTTTTAAGTAAAACTAAGGTTTGATGCAAAAAAAGCTAAAAAAAAAAACATCCTAGACTTAAAAAACAAATGGATTAGAGCTACCAAGAAAGTCCAGCTGATGATTATTCAAAAGCTGATGTATAGGGTAAAACACTTAGTGTGTGTGTGTTCTTTTTATACGAACAATTTTGTAGAACACAAAAAAGAGTCTTTATAGATGAAACATATAGCGGCGCTCACTTGTGGCAGCAGGCTATAAGATAGTCAATGTATGAACAGGATGTTAGATGGCCAATGTATGTATCCTGGCAACAGCCTATTTCAGTATCTATATATATGTATATATATATATATATATATATATATATATATATATATATATATATATATATATATATATATATATATATATATATATATATATATATATATATGTAAGGAGAGTAAAATGCAAGTTTTTAAATTAATGAGTGAATCATGTTAAGTAAAATAAAGTACTAAAAATATAAAATCAAAAAGATATCACAAAAATAGATAAAGTTTGCTAAGTAATTAAACTTTATTAGTTTTTTTTATAAGCATAAGGTAATAATCTTTTTTTTTTCTTTTCCAAAAACTTAATTTAATTTATGTGTATCTTCAGAAAAATTTGAAAGTTTGACCACAGCAAATTAAAAACAAAACTGCTGGTTATCAGAATTTTTTAGTGAAGTTTTATTAAGTGTGATTAATAAATTATGCTGTATAATCTTCCACAATATTTTCCCGAGAAAAAAGAATGAAGATCAATGTTGTTTATTTGTTGCTCTGATTTCAATGAAAAAATCAAATTTATTTTCTTAAAATAGTTTTTGTTGTAGGCTGCAAAATGCAAAATATTTCTAAGTTTGAGGACTTATAAGTTAAGACAATAACTCTAGAACTCTAAAGCTCTGAGTCAACTCTGGAGCTTTTCGGTTTTGTTTTAAACAAAAATTAATGTCTATATAAAAAAGCATTTGATATATTTTAATTATATTGTTTATTTTGTTTCTATTATATTATTTTGATTATGTTATCTTTTTTTTTTAGCTAAGAGCTGTTTTAGTTGGAGTAAGTTTATACCAGTTGTGATTGTTAGCTATTATTTAATTTAAATTGTTTTATAGTCTTTAACCCCTTAAGGACCTGGCCTAAGATATCTCGGGTCATGGTATATGGTCCAAAATGACCGAACCCGAGATAACTCGGGCGGTCACATATTTTACGTTTCATTATGTATTAGCCCGAAATAATTTGTGAAAATAATGTTATAACAATATTATTATATTAAATCAACTAAGAATCAATCAAATTAATAATATTTAGATTTATAACAGACTTTTTTTTTTATTCTTAATACATCAATATCTAAGTTCTAAGCATTAAAAAAAAATTGATTTTTTTGGTGCATTTATTTGAAAAAATATCGGTCCTTAAGGGGTTAACTTCAACTTTATATAATGTTCTATATAATTTCTATATAAATATAAAAAAATTGTTATAACATTTTTTTAAGTCACTTAAAATAAGCATATTTTTAAAATCACTTAAGAGTCATTTTTTGTAAGAATCAGGCAGTCAATGGAAGTGACCTCCTCCAAATTGCTTGAATTTTTTATATATTGATCAGAATATAGAAAAAACCTGTTGGGGAAAAAAAAAAATTTCAAAAATGTTTCGTTCACTCGGAATCTGAGCTTAAATTTTTGAGATTTTTTTAAAAATTTTTAGAAATTTAGTTTTTGCCACCTTTGAACCCATTTTTTTGGCAAGGCAAAAAGTTGCACATAGCTTTTGTAGTTAATATCAGACGTAACCCAAAAGCTCTCTCCAAATAATATAAAAAAGTTGCGTGACACTTTTGTTTTGAGTTGTGCGGTTGGCTAATTATCATAGTTCAAAAGTACAAAATCAATCAGTTTTGTCAACTTTTAATCGGAGTTAATTCTAGCGGCAAAGTGTTGCACACAATTTTTCTTTTAGGATTTGAAATTATCAAAGGTATTGAGTCTAAAAATGCAAAGAAAGTTATGTGATACCAAAGGCCTATTAATATATTAAGGCTTGAAATTGGAAAAAAATGTTTTAGTATACTTACAAAATGAACCATTACGGCAGAGGCGTTTAGTTTTGTAAAAATGTAAACATATCCAACTGTCAATACAAAAAGGTCCTAACATAATAATAAAAAAAATTTGTGTGATCTTTAGATATTAAGTTAAAAATAAAGGTACAAATTGTTAAAAATGATTAAGTACGAAGAGATATTTTTTTGGACACACAGATGAGGTTTTCGCTCACAATAAAATTTCTATCATCCAAAATTAGCATTTAGCATTACACAAAACATTGCACGTAATGTTAAGAAAAAATTTAAGCGATTCTGACTATGATATAGAAATCATAACAATTGAAATAAATAATAATAAAAAACAATACATGATCAGAAGTGAATTATTTAAATTTACGTCATAACCAAATAACTTGTGGTGATCGAATGGAAGAAGAATTGCTGATATCACGATTGTGGAGAAACAAGTTAGTGGGCGGTTGTTTACTTTACCATAAAAATGTCTTAACTTTATTTTAACGATCTTTAAAATTTGCATAAATAGAGTAGATATTTTATCATTGCTATTGAGAAATAGGTACTGCATAAATAGAACTTGTTTTTAGTTGAGTATGAAACAAAACAAATATTTTTATGAAAACTGTTGTTGCTTTTCAAAAGGAAATTGTGGATCATTCAAAAAACATAAAATTATAAACAAAATGTTCTACATTCATCAGCTGGGAGATGTTGATGTTAAGAAACACCTCATCAACTTAAAGGTAATTATGTATTTTAAATTTATGCAGACTGTAATATAATTTTTATAATTACATACTTTATAACTTCTCTGCAATAAGATTTTGAGACAAAGTTCTTTAAACAAAAAAAAAAAGCTCTTTTAATTAATTCCTCACTCTTTTAATAAATAATCACTAAATTAATCACACTCTTGCAATATTGTATTTTAATAATAACAACAATGTATTTCAAACTTGTAAACATTTTTCGTGAAGAGTCAGATTATAAACAATGCTTTAAATGACACACTTAATAATTGTTTAAAAAATTGTTTTTAGGTCATGCGATTAAACGATAATAATATTTGGGAAGAAAATGGACTTATTGCAAATAGACTTAAAAGAAATCTTGAAAAGGATGAACAAATATGTGCTTTTCACCGGTACACGTTTGGTATTGCATGGAGTCCTCCAAAAACATGCTTTCATCCTCACCATCTAAATATAAAAGGAAAAAAATCTCCCGCTTTAAGGGCGTCACCAATAGATGTCGTCATATCAATGTCAAAGCGATACAATGAAGTATTTTCAGTTGGTGCAATGCTGTGTTTTACCCATTTAAAGCAAGAAACTGCTTTATCTAGAGTCAACGAAAACACCAATTTATGTACAGAAACACAAACACAACAAGAACAAACATATATGACACCTGCTACTCCAGATGAAGAATTTGATCCCGGTGAAATTAATGTTTCACAGGAGATTTTGGACGAATCTCTAAGATGCCGTGAGAGTGTAACTGAGGTTCTTAATGCAAGTCCAATAAAATTTAGATTAAAAAGGAAGTTCGAATATCTGGAAGATACTACTAAAGATAAGTTAAAACGCAAGTATGTTCGCCTAGAAAACTTATTAAAGAAAAAATTTGCGGAAGCTGTTGCTCCTGGACAAGAGGAAATACTTATAGATTTTCTTAACAGTAAAAATGTTGATGAAATAAATAGCCCTCTCCCAATTGAAATTATTCGTGCTCAGAAAGTATATAAGCAAAGTGATTCCATGGGAAAGTTAGTTATCCTCTCATTATTAGACCATACCAAGTATACCAAAAAGTTTATAATGAACACATTTGAGTGTACCAAACATTGTATAGAAACAGCAAGAAAATGGCATGCATCTCATAAAGGGTTGGCATTTCCAGAGAAGAAAGTATTCGTCCGATCTAGTCTTGATCAAACAAAGTGTGAACATTTCTTAGAATTTATATTTACAAGCGGTATTTTGCATGATGTTGCTTATGGAATAACCAAATTAAAATACGACAGCAGTGAAAAACAAAAGATAGTGCATGCAATACTGACGACAAAATATAGCCACGCTATCATGTTCTATTGAAAAAGTTGTAGTGAAAACAATTATATAACATTATCTGATTCAAGTTTGTGGAAAGTATTGCATGCAATAAAACCTTCAAGTCGAAAAAGCTTAGCTGGATTAGATGATGTTACTGCTTCAGGCATGAATGGTTTTCAAACATTACAAAAATTGGCACAAAGATTTAGTTCTAAATCTCTCGAAGCTGCCCTTGAAAAAGGAAAAAGGTATTTGAAAACAAGTTATCAAACCAATTGTAGTGTCAATGACTCAAACATTTCTTCTCATAGCTCAAAACATGCCTTATTAGATCCATCTGAAAAAAATCTTCAATCCAACACAGAGATATCAGAAGTGGTATGTGCCGATTGCTATGATTTGTGCAAAGCTATCGAGATGATCAAAGAACTAACAATTCAAAATTCTGACGATGCTGATTCTATTTATGATTTGGAAATTGCTGTAAAGGATGTATTCAACTACATAAAACACCTGATGAGAGATTCTCAACAGAAAAAGGCAAAAATCGAAGCTTTTAAGCAATTAAACGATGAAACTGCTTTCTGGCTTAAAGATTTTTGTCAAAAAATTCTTCAGGTTCGATACAGAGAGGGCCAAAGAGAGTATTTTGGCAAGAAAGGAATGAGTTTACATGTGGATATATTCTTCATAAAAATAGCAGGAAAGTTATTCAAACGTGTTTACTTTACTTCAATGTATAGGTGTGATCAGGGAATAGGTGATGTTGTTTCGTTAGCCACTGCAGTTTTAGACCAATTCAGAATTGATCAACCGCATATCAAGAAAATGTTTACCAAATCTGATAATGCCGGCTGCTATCAGGGAAATCTTTCAGCTGAAGCAATCTACAATGTATGCAAAGAGAGAGATATAAAGTTGCTGAGATATGATTATAATGAACCCTGTTGTGGAAAAGATCAATGTGACAGGGAGAGTGCAGTTGTAAAGACAATTTTAAGGAGTTACGTTGACTCTGGTAATAATCTTTTGACTGCTGAAGATATACACAAGGCTATGCATTATAGTTTTGGCGCTAAAGATGCAAAAGTAGCAGTTGCTCAAATTAGCAATGATAAAACTGTAGTTACTGGACCAAAGATTAAGAACATTAGCAACTATCACTCATTTGAGTTTGGTGAGAAAAGTATGAAGATGTGGCGTTATTTCAATATCGGTGAGGGAATTGAACAAGAGTATGGAAATCTTAAAATTCAACCCTCGGTTAAGTTGTTGTTGCCATATAGCAAAACAGATAATTCAATTAAGCGTAACAAGTCACTTAAGGAAAAACAGAAAAGAAGTGACAGGCAATTATATTCATTAAGATTTTGCACTGAAATGAATTGTACTTTATCATTTGAAAGCGATGCTGAGTTAGAAGAACACATGCTATCCGGTCTTCATACAGTTCCGAAATCATTAACATCATTGGATAAAGTTCGCAACTCGTTTGTTCATAAGATGAAAATTACTTCACAACTAAATATGCCAATTTCTTCATCCTCTAACAGTGCTTCCGTAAAAGACAAACCACATTGCATGAACATTTTTCTATTACAAGGTTGGGCATTACCAGTTCGAAGTTCTTTTAGATTTTCAAATCAGCAGAAAGAACTGTTGTATAAATACTTTATTCGTGGAGAAGAATCAGGTAATAAAATGAGCCCTGAGCAGGTTTACATGCAGCTGAGGAGAGAACTTCCGCCTGATCAATATGTAACTAGCCAACAGATAAGATCTTTATTTTCAAGGTAGGCATTCAAAACTTTTGCAAATTAGATTATGTTTCTGACTGTTAAATAGTTCTTTTACAAATATGAAATTAAAATTTAGGTGAAAGTTATAATTTTGTGTGTTTGTTTACATATGTTTAAAAATATGTACAATTGATATTGTTATAGATTTAGTAACCTGAAAAGAAAAGGTAAGCTGGTAGAACCGACAACAGAAAATAATGAAAATAGTCAGGTTAACGATAACAAAGAAGTTTATGGCGAAAATGATGACTTTAATCTGGCAGGAGACAATGAAGATGATAATAAATATGAGGAAGACATCGCCAATCTTGCAAAAGAAATTTGTCTTGTATGGAAAGTGAATGATTGGGTTGCTGTTGCATATGAAAAACAATGGAATATTGGATATATTGTGGAGGTAATATTATTCAAAGTATATATTAGTTTCAAGTTTTTATTTTGTTTTACAAAACAGTGCTCTAAAATAAAAGGAATATAAATAAAATGTAAAAATAATTTCAGAATGACATTATATAAGACTTTACAAGTTTTATTGAATGTAAGCAAAATTAAACAAATCATAAACTCTTTATTATATTATTTTAAATGTTGCGCTAATACTTTTAGGTATCTATAACTGGGATCAGAGTTAATTGTATGATTAACGGGCAAGAGAAGAATACTTTTCGCTGGCCAGTTACTACCGAGGATATAAATAACCAAACTGATAAAATTATCTGTTTAGTAAATGCTCCTTTTCTAATCAGTGGTTGTGGCGATTATTCATCATCCGAAGAAGACTATAATACAGTCATATCATTATTCTTAGAGAAACTTACTGCAGCAGAGTAGAAATTATGTGTGATGTGGTGGATAATGTGTGTAAATGACTCTATTAATAAATGAAAAACTAATTTTTAAATGGAAAACCATTTAAATGTTTGATTTATGTTTTATTTAATTAGCAATATAGTTATCTTGATGTTAGATTTTTGTTCAGTTTTTAATTCATGTTATATCATGCGTGTGACAAAATCACACGAATTTTTTTTATTATTATGTTAGGACCTTTTTGTATTGACAGTTGGATATGTTTACATTTTTACAAAACTAAGCGCCTCTGCCGTAATGGTTCATTTTGTAAGTATACTAAAACATTTTTTTCCAATTTCAAGCCTTAATATATTAATAGGCCTTAGGTATCACATAACTTTCTTTGCATTTTTAGACTCAATACCTTTGATAATTTCAAATCCTAAAAGAAAAATTGTGTGCAACACTTTGCCGCTAGAATTAACTCCGATTAAAAGTTGACAAAACTGATTGATTTTGTACTTTTGAACTATGATAATTAGCCAACCGCACAGTGTCACGCAACTTTTTTATATTTTTTGGAGAGAGCTTTTGGGTTACGTCTGATATTAACTACAAAAGCTATGTGCAACTTTTGCCTTGCCAAAAAAATGGGTTCAAAGGTGGCAAAAACTAAATTTCTAAAAATTTTTAAAAAAATCTCAAAAATTTAAGCCCAGATTCCGAGTGAACAAAACATTTTTGAAAATTTTTCTTTCCCCAACAGGTTTTCTCTATATTCTGATCAATATATAAAAAATTCAAGCAATTTGGAGGAGGTCACTTCCACAGTTTCAGGAATTTGCCTGATTCTTAGAAAAAACGGCCCTTAAGTTTTACATAAACAGAATTATAGCATTTAAAATAATTTTTTGTACTAAAAGTCCTATTGTTCTTAAGGTTTTGATATGTTTATATAGAAAAGTTTTGTTTAACATGTATGTTTTTTATTTAATAACATATATATATATATTTATATATATATATATATATATATATATATATATATATATATATATAATGTATATATATATATATATAATATATATATATATATATATATATATATATATATATATATATATATATAATATATATATATATATATATAATGTATATATATATATATATATATATATATATATATATATATATATATATATATATATATATATATAATATATATATATATATATATATATATATATATATATAATATATATATATATATATATATAATATATATATATATATATATATATATATATATATATATATATATATATATATATATATATATATATATATATATATATATATAATGCGGTAGTGGTAAAGCGCTCGCTTCATAAGCGAGAGGTTCCGAGTTCGATCCCCACCACGTCCCTGGTAGTACCGCGCTCAACTTGTTTCTCCGCGCAGCGGCCTTGTTCCTCAAGGTTCGTGTTTCGGAGTTACAGAGTTGAGAGAGGGTTATAACCACTATTAAGTAGCCTCCTCATCTGTAGTGGCCTTCTTGGCCTTGAGGAGGTGAATAACAAAAAAAAAAAAAAAAAAATATGGGCAATTCCAGGAGAAAGAGTTTAAAAAAAAATGCATTGAAAAAGGTTTTAATGTTATGTTTTTAAATAATTATTACTTCTAAGTTTGACTTTAAGGCATAATTAAACATAAAGAATTTTTATTTACAAAATTGTATTCCAACTACACTCTTAAAAAAGTTCCGGTAAATTGACCCAATTTTCAGGCAAAATACCTGAACTACTTCGTGCTGTATGGAACCAGACGAACATTCAGGTAAAATACCTGAACCTGAACTGTTTCGGTTCCAGTATTTTGCCTGAACCTGAACCAGTTCAGGTTCAGGTAAAATACCTAAACCTGAACCAGTTCAGGTAAAATACCTAAACCTGAACTAGTTCAAGTTCAGGTATTTTACCTGAATGTTCCTCTGGTTCCATACGGCACAAAGTAGTTTAGGCATTTTGCCTGAAAAGAGTAAATATTCAGTAAAATTCCATATTGCGATTATAAACTATCTTGGTTTAGGCGTAAATTTGATATTAGTTTTTATTAGGCCTGAAGGTGTTAAATTTTCAGTAAAATGCCAAATTGTGATTATAAATGAACTAGGTTCGGCATTTAAAATTGATTAAGTTTTTGTCTAAGGTAAAGGGACAAGTCACTGGCTCCTCTCGATAGATGCATTTCATCTTGGTAACCTAACACGGTATGTTGCAAAAAGTACAATATGTGGCTACATTGTTCCGCATACTCCATGTTCATTAAAAAATAAAGTTTAATTAATACGTCCACAGCATAAGATATACATCTGTTGAAAGGAACAGCTCGACACTCCGTGACAATAAATAATTGTTCGACACTGCAATGAGTACCCAAAGCTATGACTAGAGGATGCTTGTGAGTACGACTTTGAATCACAACTTCCATCGGAGTTGATACCTATTTAGATGCAGTATAGAAATTAAAAAAAGTCATTAAAAAATGTAATTTTGATTCATAATAAATATAAATATCAGCACATACAACTTAAAACTAATACTATATTTACTATATTTAATAACTAAACAGTAGAATCCTGTTAACTTAGACACTGGATAAGTCTGACAGATTTTCAGTTCCCCTTGAACTCTCTCTATATATGTAAAGAAAGTTCAATGAGAATTGAAAATCTGTTTACCGGTATCTCGGTATATTGAGAACTTTGCTTAACTTGGACATTCGCAGAATATTTATGTATTCCCCTTCTCTTGAGAGTCCGACTCTCAACGGGGCATTTTTCTGTATAGCAATGTTAATAACATGTAAAGTTATTAAATATATATTATTGTGCATATTACTACAAACTTAATATTATACTTAACATGTATAAATTTATATCTATTAGAAATCTATTATTCCAATATACCGGATAAAATTGAATGAAATGTTCTGCAGCTTCAGCAGCTGATGCACAATTTTTATTCTTTGATGGCACTTTAATTATAAAGGAGAGTAATAAGAATGCAAAATCCATTTCAATTCCTGTTTTAAAAAAACAAATAACTTTTGTTAGTGAAATCCTTTTATTAATTTATAAATTATTATAATGATTTTAAATATCGAATACACCCTGCCATATTGTTTTATAACACTTAGATACCTATAGAAGGGTTGTCTTGCATATCAAGCTCAGCAAGAATCTGCTTCACCATCAAATTTGTTTTTTGCCTTGCCCAAGAGGTAACATGTGGCGTTATTTGCTCCCAATGAGCCAAAAAATCATTTGACTCTGGAAAATTGCAACAGAAATCCTTCTGAAACTAAGAATGAATATAGTATAAGACTGCTAGTAAAATCATTTTCTTTAATTTTACTTCAGCAAAACTAAGAATACTTTAGCAAAACCTTTAGGACAAAAAAATATTTAAAAATTACAAGATCATCTTGTAACTTTTATGTATCTTGTAATTCAAAAGATGTATCATTTAACTCATAAAAGATACATCTTAGATGTATTTTGTATGAATTACAATACATTTAATTTTTGTGGTTGAATAATTTTAAATATTTATTGGTGAAAGGTTTTAATGATAATAAGGTGATTTTTCTTTTAGATCTTTTAGTGGCGGAAATGTTTTGAGTAAATCTTCAAATGTTGGCCTACAATTCACAATCCATTTTCGACAAGAGCATGAAGTTTTTTCCATATAGTCCAACTTTCTTTCATAGCCTAAATCATCAAATCTCAACTCTCCTATCATACTTAGTTCTTCTTTTGAGAAAGGCGCTATACAAAAAAATATATATTATTTATAACACAATAAATTTAAAAAACTATTTTTCAATATTTATATAGATTTAAAATGTTTGTTTTAGCTAGATTTATTAGCTGATTGTTTATATGCTTTATTTGGAAAATTAATTTCAATACTGAGTATTAGGTAAATGTCTTAATTAAACGAAGAAAGAGTTTATGAAAAATATACTTACTATATAATATTAAAATACCGGACGAGTGGAACTCTTCTGCTAAAGCAATAACTCTCTTTTGACAAGCTTGTACATGAACACCAACATGTTTTCGCATAGTTTTCAGTCTCTCTTCTATGTGGCCATGAGGAGTGACCTTTTTTTCCTATTACCCACTACATACTCTGTATATGGGCTATAATAGTTTTCCTACAAAAATATTTTTTTGAAAAATTAGATTTTATCACCTTATAGATAACTCAACTTATAATTGACAAATTGTGAAGATTTTTTTTTTTTTTTTTTTTTTTTTTTTTTTTTTTTGTTTTTCACCTCCTCAAGGCCGAGAAGGCCACTACAGACGAGGAGGTTACTTAATAGTGGTTATAACCCTCTCTCAACTCTATAACTCCGAAACACGAACCTTGACGAACAAGGACGCTGCGCGGAGAAACAAGTTGAGCGCGGTACTACCAGGGACGTGGTGGGGATCGAACTCGGAACCTCTCGCTTATGAAGCGAGCGCTTTACCACTACACCACTACCGCAGATACTACTACTACTAATAATTATTCCTTGACTGTTGTGGCCCCTTTGGCCTTAGGGAGAGAAAAAAAAGGAAGGTAAAAAAAAACTAATAAAATGTCTCTAATAGTCTCACATATCCAAGTTTTCCACCAGAATGTAGCTTTGGAAAGGCAGTGATAATAGCTTTTGCAAGATTAGATTTGGTTTTTGTGGAAGGTTACCTAAAACATATATATTTAAGAAAATACTTGTATTGCCAAATTTATATTAAGCAAATGTTTGATAAATTTTCATAAATAGCTTTATAAATAATTTTTATTAAACAAAACTTTTCAGTGTTATTTCAATAGTTCCTTAATATTACAGAAATAAACATAAACTTACATATTTCCAACTCTATGGACCATTGAGTTAACAACGATGTGGATCATATCTTGACGCCTTTTAACAAGTGCACCCGTAGAATCATATTCTGCCAAAACAAGCTTACCTGTTTGATGTTCATCAAGCAAACTACGTATGTTCTACATAAAAACAAAATCTTCATTTGTATAAGTTGAAAGTTTAGTTGTTGTTTTTTTAATTATAAAAGGAATTTATTGCTGCAAAAAATGTGGAGGAATCTTGGCTTATTACCGTTTGTTTAAATAATGAACTAAGTATAAACAAAACACTTTAAAAAATTACTTTTGAGGTATACTTACAAAGTCAATATTATCCAATCTTAAAGCAACCTGTACATCAATAGTAGAAACCTTTAATTTAACTTTACTTGACTCATTTAAAACATCAGGTGAAGATTGAATTGTCGATGATAATGTTGGTGACAAAGCCGACTCATCAAGGGAGCTTTTTAAAGTTTCACTTAAACTGAAAGATGTAGATGTTATATCATTTTTCTACAAAAAAAAAAGAAGTTTATATTCACTTCTCAAGCTGTTTATTAAAGGAGTAATGTACTTGTTCAAAACAACAAATGTATATATATATATATATATATATATATATATATATATATATATATATATATATATATATATATATATATATATATATACATTTATTGTTTTGGACAAGTTATAGTGGGTTATAAATACTTTTACATTTAGTTTAGCAAACTGCTTATATTATTTTTAGCAACTCAATAATAAGCTTTTCTTTAACTGCTATCTTAAGAATTTACAATTAAGCAAAATATACAAATTATTTAAAAATGAAAAATCATTTTAATACATTGCAATGATACAAATAGTGACGTAAAATAATATGCTCGTATATACATGTAGGTTTTAAACAATGAACAGTATCAAAAGGTTTATAATCTGCTAAGTCACTTGCTCTCAAACATATACGCTCTTAATCAAGTGAACAACAATACGATAGAGTTAGATCACAATACATGTGGACATGCCACTTAAGTCCAATAAAATAAATTACATTTTGATGAACATATATTTGTTCAATTTTAACAAATGACGATTCACCTTCATCACTAATAGAGTGAAGTACAGATATCTTAGTTTGGTACTTTTGACCAAAAATGACTACTTTTTCAGTCATAAACACATTTATTTTTTCACCAATAAGAGGTAAAATTAATGACTTATGCCTAATATCTGATGATGAAATAATTGTACCATTTCCAACATCTGAAATCCCTTTTAATGGACATCTAGTCATCCAAACAAAAGCATGAGAAAGTTGGTGTCTGCTTGCGAGAGAAATCGCTATATTTTTAAAGTTACAAATGATATGAGCAAGACACTTAGAAAAGTTATGCTTTGCTTCAAACCGCATTACCATCATATGTAAAAGTGGTCCGCTATTCTCTATTATAGTACCATAGTGAACCATTCTGTGATGTTTATATAAAAGTCTTTTATCAGGATAACATATTTTAAATAACTCATGATGCTCTGATACAAGAGCTTTTAAGTACAAAACATGCGACAGTACAGAGTTTGGCAATAAAATAATTTCTGTCAGCTGCTTTAGCAATTGGTACAAACGCCATTTTAAATTATCTACTTTGTCAATAACATCAGCTAAAATACATGGTAAATGTAAAAACAAAATCAGCATCTGAGCTGACCGTTGTCCAAGCAATGAGTTGTGACTTTTTAAATGTGACTCACTTATAAAACTAGCTTTTGATTTACTAATCAGACCATAGTCCATTGTATTAATACAACAATTAAGCTTATGGAGATTAATAAGCTTTAAGTCATAAATTATGTGGCGCAAAAATAACTTGACTTCAAACGGAATTACACCTTCCAATAAATCATGCATTATATTGGCTGAGTCATTACAAGCAGGATGGTAATAGTTCAAATTTTTTAAAGTTGATGGCCGCTTGATGCAACACTCTTTAGATGAAATGGTACCATTTTTAAGCTGCTCAATATGTTGCTCATATGATTGTTGTGTCCTCATTGTAAGAGAATACTCACAAAATACTTTTTGCATCTCATCCTGAGTCGCCATACACAAGTCACAAGCAAATAAGCACTGCTAAATTTTTCCATGTATCCAAGTATTGCATGCAGCCCTAAATTATCACCAACAATTTGTGTTAAAAAACAACGAATATTTATCTCTTTTCCTTCACAAAAAACTGTAAAACCCTCATCGTGTAAGTTTTTTAATTGCTGAACAATAACTTCCATAACAGGATCAGTGGTGAACCGTTTAAAGTCTTCCGAATGTGCTAAGGCCAACAAATGAATATTGCTTAACACAGAATTTACAGCCGGTGGAAAATTTTTAATTGTAAAGTAAAATGCACCTAACTTATGTATTCCAGTTTTATATCCAAGCGGATTTGTTGTCTCTACCTCATCAAAATAAATCTGAATAAATACATGAATACTGTTAGGAAAATAATGTTTGGCATATGTTTTTAGCTGTCTGCCATGCTTACCATCTAACCAATCTTCTGCTATATCATTTGCTGACTCATTGTCTCTTTTTAAAATTTTTTAAAGAGACAATGAGTCAGCAATTTCTTTTTTTCTTTTTAAAAGTCTCAGGTTGTTTTAAAACCAATTTCAAGGTTTTCTCAATTGGTATAAGGTAAAAATTTTTTTTCACACACACCTGCATTTGTTGCTTTGTTGATCTGCCTCGCTTAACATCCCACCCATCTCCTATTGAATGTGCTTCAGGTTCAACATAGAGACCTTTTAGTTTAAGATAATTCAACAATTTATAGTGAGTATCAATGTCCTTAAAAGGATTTTTCCAGGTGTTAAATTCTTCTGAAAGAGCTTTATGTTGCGGTACCACATCTGTATGTTTTTAACACAACGTCTATCTTGGCAAGCAGATAATTAATATTACCATTTAGCAACTCATTTAAACTATCCATTATGAACTGAGATGTGCTTAGAGAAATGGAACTAGAAGGTTGCAAAGACATCAAAAATTTTAATGCTGCCTATGAAACACCATACTCATCTACAATAGGTGCAACAAAAACACTTTCTTTTGCTACACTTTCTTTTGTTAAACTTTCAAAATATGAAACCTCATTGCAATATCTGGCTAAGTATTCGTTTTCTGTATTTTGCATTGTAATATCTGAATGGTTAAAAACTTCTTTCAAAGTATCATGGCACCTATGAGTTTTTTTAATGTGTTTACGTAACACTTTATAAAGTGTGAATGTGCGAATGCAACCATTAACATTGCATCGTAAAAAACAAGGTTCAAACAATAGATGCGTGTTTCTTAAATGATAAGTATAATCATTAGTGGTTTGAAAAAATTTTGTGCACAAGTTACAACTCAGTTGTAACAAACCTTATAAAATATCATGTAAAATATAAAAATAATGTTCACTTTAATCATCATAATTTATATACAACTAAAAAAATATTTTTAATAAAAACTAAATAAATATTTTCTGCAGTCTATATTTTATTATAATTATATTTTATTAAGTAGTTAACCTTTTTTTCCTCAATTATGGCTTGAATTTTAATGGCCTGACCCATTTTGATGCCCATTGCATGCAGCAATAATGCGTTTAACTCCAAAAAAGCTAACCCATCAATTTCTTCACCTAAAATAATAATCAATAGTATATTTAGTATAAAAACTAAGACTTTGTGTTTCAATAGAAACCTTTTTGTCTTAAAATACAGTTTATAATTATTTAATCAAATATATTTTGTAACAATTATTATAACCAACAATTTAATAAAATAGTAGGATTAGAGTAGATAGATGTGCATCTATCACTTATTTACTTTAATTTTTTAGTTTTTTTAAAAATTTAAACTTAGTTGAACTAAGTTTGACTTTGTAAATTTTATTGTATGTACATCTTTTTATTTATAAAGTTTTTAGATTATGCACATCACATACTACATAACTTTTATAATGAACACCATATAGAATGTGACGTGTAAACATAACATTCTATATGGTCTTTATTATAAAAGTTATGTAGTATGTGATGTGTATAATCTAAAAACTTTTTTAAATAAAAAGATACACGTTATTAATAATATAGATATTAATATAGTATATCGATATCATAAATAATAAAAAAATATTTTGACATCTATACACGTGTATACATCTATATATATATATATATATATATCATACATATATATATATATATAATTACATATATATATATATATATATATATATATATATATATATATATATATATATATATATATATATATATATATATATATATATATATATTGTAAGTTTTACATCCATTTTTCCACACTGGTGTGGTTTGGATGGTTCTTCATAATGACATATAACTGCCATTATGAAAGAGTTGAAGCAATGTTTTAAAACCGGATGCCCTTCCTTACGTTAACATTCCTTACGTTAACAACTGCTACTGGTAACTTTACTTGACATAAGGATAATCTGACCTGACGGTACCGGTAAGTCCCTTTTCGATATTATTCTTGTTTGAGCTATTATGTATATCATATATCATACATATACATACATCCATATATATATCATACATCCAGATATATGTATCTATAGATATATATAGATATATATATATATATCATACAGATATATATATCATACATCCAGATATGATGTATCATAATATGATATAGTAGTTTATATATAATATGATATACTACATTTTATATACTATGATATGTTATATCATAATATGATATAGTATAATATAATTTGTAAATGAGATGTGTATATTATATACACATCTCTTTTATGTACATTCGCAAAAAATATACACATATATATGTATGTAATTGTAATGTATACATGAGTAAATATACACATGTGTATATACATAATGTATATATACATGTGTATATTTAAATATGTATATATACATTATATATTTACATATGTATATATACATACAATATACACATATATATGTGTGTAAATATAATATATACATATGTAAATATACTATATACACAACTCTTTTACGTACGTTCGTAAAAAATATGAAAAGATAGCTTATTTTTAAGCTTTTCTGTAGCATCTATAGATATTCCTTTTGATAATAAATATTCTGCCAACTGTGACTCTGACAACTTTTTTATGCTCATTTTTAATAAAAAAATTTAAAATGAGAGAATGCAATCACATGCGACCTCTAAAAAGATTAATGGTGATTGCTTTAGACGCGGAAAAATTATTTCGCATTTTCAGGCGATTTACTTGATGTTTCCGGTAAAGCACATGAACGTTCCGGTAGAAAAATTCACAGAACTTCTTTTGCCTGAACATTTCAGGAATTTTATTCTAAGTGTTCAGCTGGTTTGCTAAAATAGCTGAACCAATACGGTAATATGCCTGAATGTTTGAATTAAATTGCCTGAATATTCAGGTAAATTTGCCCACCTGAACCATTCCGGACAGAGTTAGCCTGAACTTTTTTAAGAGTGTAGGTTTAAAAATTAAAAATAAGTCGAAAAGTTTTTTCTAGACTTCGTATCAGGCTTTATAAAACTACAAATTTAGTAAAGATATTGGTTTATTATATTTCAATGTTGGGAACAGAGAGCATTAAGGGCAGAACCATTAAAAATTTAGTAAAGTAATAAAATATAAATAAATAAAGCAGCCAGCCTTTGGTTGCCTATTCCAAATTAAACAAACCAGATATCGAAAACCATAATTGATAACTTTGATAATGTTAATAAGTACATTTTTTTAACATAATTTATATGGTTTTTATAATCATTTATCTTATTATTTTAGTCCATTGATTAGGTTGTTTTACATGTTTTATAATATTAGATTTTTCGTTACAACTGTCACTTCAAAAAAAAAAATGTAAAAGCGCTTATAAAATTTCAAATAAAAACTATGAAGATCAGTATATAATAATACTAACATGTGCTAAATACACACACCAAATATTTTTTTTTTAACATGCTGTTTGCTGCATAAAGTCTGACAAAGATGTTTTGTTCAGAAGCGGTAAAAAGTAAATGCTACGATCGTCAGGCTACATAAATTCAATTTTTGAAAAAGTTTAATACTTCAATGCTATAACTTTTGCATACTAAATTATATGATAGTATATCACATTTCTGGAAAGTTTTAAGTCATTTCCATTTTTGGTTCATGTTTAATATCTTAAAGAGTGTCAAATGTTATGACCATCACTCTTGCAGGATTGTCCATATATCCATATATATAGATGACTATATATATACATATGTGTATATATATATGTGTGTGTGTGTGTATATATATATACATTTTTTTTTCAATGGGGTCCTAAAATTAAAAAAAAAAGTTCCATAAAAGTAGGCCAACCTGGTACTCAAAAGAAGCAAAATAATATATAAATTTCAAAAATAATAATTGTTTTATAAAAGAAATTAAAAAATTTTTATATTTATTAAAAACTTGTAAAAATGTACTTTTTTTATTTCTTGTTAAAAAACCATAGTTTTTGTGCAATTAAATCTAAAATAATAATTGTAGTATGAAATTATCTTTTTTTTTTTGAAATTTTTATATAATTTTGCTACTTTTAAGACCCAACATGACATACTTTTGAAAAAACTTCTTATTACA